>NW_019721519.1:0-207840 GCF_002891405.2 Cryptotermes secundus | reverse complement strand
ATATATATATATATATATAATAGAAGTGAATTCCGTTAAAGTTTAATTTAAATGCTTTAAGGTGGAGGCCAAGACCACTGTGATGGTACGTGTTAAAACATTATAAGACTTATTGCAACTCCGATCTTCTTTCTATTCTGGACGATTCGTAACTGATAAAGTTTCTTTTCTTGTTGGTCTCGCAGTTAGATTGTTAGTATCAAGCTGAGGACAGGAGAAGTGCAGAAGAACCAAGTAAAATACACTCCACAATTCAAACTGCGGAATTCCAGAGATCATTGTGGAACTTTGGCACTTAATGTTTCCATCTTAATTTTTTATAACCCCTGCACAGTGAAATGCGAATTTTTGGCAAGAAGTGAAGTGAACATACGAAATTACTGGAACGCGTCGAATATTCTTACATAATTTTTATACCTTAAAGCACAAGATTGTCGAGGAGAAACGTATAATTTCAGTTTGTGAACCTGAAGTAAGAGACCACTTGAAATACTGAGACCTAGATGGAAGGAACTCAAATACTGTGTGGAAATATGGACGGGGTTCAGTTGATTCAGGTATTGTGTAGTAATAAGCTCTTATGAGTCTTCAAGAAACATAAAAGACGGGATATTACTTGACCAGCTAAGCAAATATGAATTTCTCAAGGAATCTGTTCCATTGAATTCTTATTATTTCTTTGGTCATTAACTTCAGCTAATTTTCCAGTGTAATAAAGACTAGGCCTCTTTGTTCGTGCTACACGTTCAGACATCGTTTTCATTATCCTGGCACTCACAAGAAAATTAAACCACGAAGATCTTCGTTTATTAAAATAAAACGTGAAATAACAATGACTTTATATTTTACTGATGGAACACTATTACATTCCCGACATGTTTCAAGGGGAGACCAGATATTAAATGAATCCGTACAATATTGTTTACATGCAAATTTAAAAATCTAAATCATTCAAATAAAGTGATACATGCGCAGATCGCCGTGGCCGCGCTGTCTAAGGCTTGAATTGTCTTCGCTCGCTCTGATGCTACGATCGTGGTTTCGAATCCCAGTCAACACATGGATGTTTGGTTGTGTTTATTCTGCTCATGTAGGTAGCGCCCTTGCTTTGGGCGAATCCCGGTCTAAGAGACTACTGAGTGTCTAAGATTAAGCAACTGAAGTGAACCGAAGCGTTTCACGGATGCCCTATGCTCCAAGTGGGAGCAACAGGAATGGATGGATGGGTAGACGGACGGACGGATGTATAGATTATATTAAAATATATTAATATTCTGTAGAAGCTTGTGTATATATATATAACTACATGGTCAGATGTGTGCTGTCTCACATTGTGTCCCATGTTATACACCCATGTTCCTTTTTTTATAGTGCCGACATAATGACGTTTTGCGGCATTTTAGAATTGGTTCCTAGAAGGTAGGTTATTGAATTCTATTTGATCATTAAGAATCAAGTAAATTAGCTGTGCTTGCATTGTGACTATTCATTTCATTTTGATATAGGGAACTTATCAGCAGGATGAATTCTTATTTAATTACCGGTACATCTTTCCACTCCTCCGTCATATGCTCTCTTAGCACATGTATTGATTTCAAAATTAAGGAAACTAATAATTCTTCATAACCATAAAATACGTAGTTTTTCATTTTAATGTTATCTTCACATTTATGCTTAAGTCTCCCAAGTGACACTGAAGTTATCCGATTAAAACTGTACTTTATGTGATTCTCGTCTCTCCCTTTTCCCCTCTCATTCTCTCACCCTAGTGATACATGGTTATTTTGGAAGTATGGGAACAAATCAAAATTTGATTCATGAGAAGACATAGGGCGGATTAAATTCGAGTAATGGTTGCTATCATCCAGTTGAGAAACTCTTTTCTTAATGTAAGATTTGAGGCTTTCACGGCGGTGACTATGAAGAAAGCAGTCTTCTGGGATTTGGCACCGTGTATATGTGGTGTTAACCGACGTTTCGGAGGAACGTATCGCCCCCATCTTCAGGGTTGAAGAAAAAGTATAAGTAAATCTGCAAGCGACAACACCGTGAGACACGGTCAAACAGACCGTCTTAATGTCTGTTGACTAAAAACGTAAAAAATAAAATATATAAAACTGTATAATTTTCCTGTAGTTTTGTATTGGTGTGAAACTTGGTGTCTGACATTTAAGGAAGAATAGAGACTGAAGATATCTGAGCACAGAGTTCTGATGAGAATAACTGGACCGAAGAGGGATAAAATAATAGGATACTGGAGATAACTGCATAGTAAGAAACCTTGTAAATTGTACGCTTCGTCAAATAGAGTTAGAATGAACAAGCCAAGGAGTATGACATGGACAGAGAATGCAGCGCGCACGGGGGTGAAGAGGAATGCATATAGGGCTTTTGGTGTAAACGCCAGAAGGAAAGGTCAAGGCGTGAGCTGAAACATAATATTAAAATTGATCAAAGATAAATGAGATGGCACGGCGTGGACTTGATTTATCTAGCTCACGATAGGGACCAGTTGCGGGCTCTTGTTAACACGGTAATGAACCTTCGGGTTCTATAAAAAGTTGGGAAATTGTCGAGTAGCTGAGCGATTTGAGGCTCTGCAAGAAAGGCTTTCTTCTATGGTGTTGGTGATACATGGTGAAGAGTAAAAAATACAGCATTGCTTCATATCCCAGGAAAACCTATGACGTGCGATTTGACCACAGTGTGTCCATGAATAGTCCAGGTGCAGAAAGCCTTTCTACTGGTGCCCAGAGGAACCAGGGTTAAAAGCATGACCGGATTTGGTTCTTACCCCCCCCCCCTTGGCACTACAGCCCCAGTGGGCCTAGGCCTACCTCCATGAACTTCTCCGACTTCGGTTTTTCTAGATCTTACACATTGGGTAGGACTCCTTGGGCGGGTGATCATCTCGTCTACCTGTACACATACACAGAAAAACGCACACAAACATCCATGCCCTGAGTGGGATTCGAGTACAGGATCCCGGCTTCCGAGCGAGCGAAGACAGTGCATGCCTTAGACCACTCGGCTACCGTGACCGGCCGGATTTGGTTCTTAGGACAATAAAATAAACGAAACCTCAGTTTACATTTATTTTACAAACACCGACTCTAAACAATACACTAGCAAAGAAACTAGCAAATACAATCTCTGATCCACGTGAAACGTGTTACTTCCCCGGGTTGTCAGTCACAAGAAGATAAGCCCATACATTTCCTGCTCCTTCCTCTGCGATATTAACCAGTCTCGCGCGTAGAGATTTCAAAATGAACTCGGCACCTTCCCAAGCCTATTCAAAGTTCGGGAAAATTAATTTAAGAGAATGGGGTAAACTGTTTCCTCCGAAGTCATCAAACATAAAGGCAAAAGAAAGACGTTTATACTCGTAACATTGTATAATATAATTTACTTGCGAAGAATACTGTCTTTTGGGATTTAACGCAGTGTAGTCCGTTGAAATTCATTCGCCTCCATCTTCAGGGTTGAAGAATAAGCCGAGCAAGAGCCCGACTCTGTTTTTCACCTGATTTCACGCTTACTACTTGCCCGGCTTATTCTTCAACCCTGCAGATGGAGGCAATATGTTCCTGCGAAACGTCGGATAATGAAGGAGTACTTCAAGACTGAAATAGAGAGAACTGCACCTTTGTGTGTAGAATAAAATATAGTCTCACTGTCTGATACAGTAATGTTGCTGCAGTGAAACAAACATTGTCATGAACCTAAGAGAATTACTGTACAGCTCTCACGTAACTTCAGTACGATCTAAATCAAATGACAGGTGCATCCTCTCTTTCCTATGCCTATCACTTGACAGATACTCTCTTCAGAAACTCAGTTGCTGCTGTAGTCCCTTCAGAAACACCGGCGCAACATTGCGGGAACCAAGGTAGCTAGCTTCCTCTAGTAACGCTAATCATGGCCTTAATTTCTGAGACAAGAAACGAGTACGTCTTATAAAGCTGATGCCTGGGCAGCAGGAGCTAAACTTGGAAGGGAGAAAGAATGGTAATTAGAAGGAAGGGTTGAGAAGCGGGAAATTCCTGTTCTAAAACGGAGGTAGCAGAAAGTGATGGATACAAATCGTGTAGTCGGTTAAGATTACCAGCTGAACAACCACATTTCTTGACGAATGATGCAGTTAGAGTTCGGAGACGGATCTGTTTTATATTTTAATAATAAAATTAGCTTTCCCGGAGTCGTGACCGTGTAGTCTGAGGCACGAATTGCCTTCGTCCGTTCGAACAGTGGGCTAGTAGTTTCGAATCCCATGCGTGGCATGGATGTACGAGTATGTCTGTGTTTTCCTGTGATTGCTTTACGACTGGCTGATCCCCAGTCCAAGGGTCCATACCAACTCGGTTTTCAGATGAATTCTGAAATGCGAACGGGACTAATCCGTGAAGGAGAAGAAAAGGAACTCTCTGGAATAAACTAATGATCGTTCAGTTGCTCAAGAAACTGAATCTGTTTTTGAGCACCAGAAGGTTCATTACCATGTTCACAAGAAGCAGCCACTTGCTCATATCCTGAGCCAGATAAATCCATTACAAATCTTAATACTCTGTCTCTAAATCCATTTTAATGTTATTCTTCCTTCAGCGTCAAGGTCTTCCAAATGGTCTCTCCAGGTACTTAGGCTGATGCTGTATGCATTTGTCATATGTTCTTGCGGGCTCTGTTTCCCCCCTAAATTATGCTCCTTAATAAGTAGTATCAATCTAATGTTATGTTTCAAAGAGTACACACGACGAAGCTTCTAAATCACGCAACTTCTGCATCCTATTACGTCCTCTTAGTTCAAGACGATCTTTTGTAGCACTTTCTGAAATACCGCTAATCTACGCTCATTTCTCAGGATTATAGATTAAGTTTCAGAACAAAGCAACATATAAAGTGACAATTATGTATGTTGTAATACGAGTATGCTTGCTTCACTTATGCACATGACTCGGCACTGTAAGTAATTACAGCGGCAACCTTAATCTCTACAATTCAAAACTCACCACAGAATACAAGCATTTTCCAACCTGCTGTGTCTTCAGCAGCCATTCCCTGGCAATGGCTTCTAACAGTGGATATTCTTCAGTATCATATGCTCACGCCGTTGACGGCTGGCCACCTTTTCGCAATTGTACTCATGCTCCAAACTGTCCTTGTTATAACATCTCGGCACTGACCACGTATAAAACACCCCGTTTCCATTGTTGTAATCCTACTGTTGCACTATTAAGAATCTGCTGCCTAGCAACGGGAACATGTTTACGCAACGGTCGATGTTTACAGAGTCGCCGCCTAGCAACGGGTATATGTGCCGAAGTATGTTTGGTAGTAGTGTTCTCAGCCGTCATTTTCTTAAATAGCTTTAATCAGTTGATGTTCGTAATACAGATGCTGTGTGTTGTGGTGTAAGAACTGAATTTAAATGCTGTGTAGACGAACATCGGACTTCAGTGTATTAATGTTAGTTGTTGATTTATTACCATCTTTCCTCAATATCTGAGATTTCCCGCTTATCAGAGGATTTATCTGCTGTCATAATACAGACATGAACACATATCTGCATAGTTGTTTCCTCGTTTTTTGTAGACGGAGACGTCTGATTCTGCAGGTTCGCTGTCACTGTATGAAAGTTCCCCTCAAATATCAGAGGCATGAGACTGCACAAAAGTTTTGTTTTTATTTCTGTACCTTTTCACACAGAAAAAGACTCGAAGACATGGCCAGCACGTTAGCTTGTATGTACGAATATTTAATGCTAGTGTTTCCCATGGGATATACCTTGATGTGTTCCATAAAATTTGGGTCTCGGCTGTTTTGCCGCTTATATTCACAGAAATTCAGGCGTCGTACCTAAGAGAATTAAAGATTCAGCTTGTGCCATGCGCACAGAAACACGTCCTCATAAAGATACTCAGCTTGCCTCTTCCACCATCAAATAGAGACGTATACAAGTATTTCTGGTTGTACATTTTGAAACAGGTTTAAACTATTCACAGGGCAAGAACTTCCGACAGGTATGAAGACAAACCGAGAATATCTAACAGCCAATAGATCTGTGCAAGATATTTCTTTGTAATGTTCCTGTTTTCCATTGACAAAAATTCTTCTCTGTTTATGACCATATTTATTGTTTTACATGACAATAAAATATAATATTTTAATAATAATAATAATAATAATAATAATAATACGTTTTGATTTATGTGCCAAATCAACAACTACAAATTAAATTACAGAAGCAGCGTAGTGTATATACTATTAATTGCTTTACAAGCAAACAGAAACGTAGGATAACAGCCACAAGGCTAATTTATGATACAGCACAGTAGAAGAGTTACTATTTATACCTTACATAACAAAGAAAAGCAGAAGGAACACAAGGAAAAATAACACCAAATAAACAATAAGGTGATTAATAATAGCGATTGAATTAATTGTTCGCTTTTAATTCAGTGTATATATATGCCGGTCACGGTAGCCGAGCTGTCTAAGGCATGTACTGTCTTCGCTCGCTCGGAAGCCAGGATCGTGGGTTCGAATCCCACTCAGGGCATGGATGTTTATGTGCGTTTTTCTGTGTTTGTCTACAGGCAGAGGCTTTGCGGCGAGCTGATCACTCGCCCAAGGGGTCCTACCAAATGTGTAAGATCTAGAAAAACTGAAGTGAACGGAGAAGTTCATGGAGGTAGGCCTAGGCCCACTGGGGCTGTAGTGCCAAGGAAAAAAATATATATACATACACACACACACACACACGTATGCACACTACTGTTTTTGCCTTAGAAGCATAAAGCATATTAAGAACTAGAAGGTGTATCATTATATAATAAGGTAGTTGAAAAAACAATAAGTGTGACTAGCCATAAAATATAATTGAAGGAAGTTGCCTTTATTTCAGATATTACAATAATAATAATAGTAATAATAATAATTATATGACTGTAGCTAGAATAAGGGAAAAGAAATTTTGGTGGATACTTTAATGAAACATCATTTGGAATAACTAAAATATGTTGGGGGATAATATTATAGATGGATATACGAGGATTATATGGATAGAACAGGTTCAAGAAAGTATTCAGTATCTGGTTCTGCTATTAATGTCTCTTAAATTATCTACCAGATATTAAAAACGTGGTCAAACCATAGATTATGAGGTGGGCTAGGCATGTAGGACGCATGAGAGTTACGAGAATTGTCTTCAAAAATTTAGTTGGAAAATCTCAAAGATACTTAGGCTTATATGGGTGGCCGTATTAAAGTGGGTGCGCACGAAAAAGGATGAACGTTTGGATTGAGAACAGAGAACACCGCCTGCATCACCTCTTCTATTGTTATGTGACGTCACCGCGCACGCGCATGCTGCGAACGCTTCATAGCAACGGTTGTACGCTTCACGTATCATGACACCACATCTGTTGTTGCATGCGGGCATTACCTAGCAACGGCTGTTCCTCGGCCTGCAAAGTTCTTGCTTTGAGCAAATACGCAACAATAGACAGTATTCTACAAGCCGAAAGATTGCTGGTTCGATTCCCGACGAGGTCATTGGAAATTTCAGTTTACCTAATCCAATCGCATTATGGCCTTGGGGTCGACTGAGCTTGTAACAGAAATGAGTACCATGAATCTTCCGGAGGGGGGGGGAAGGTCGGTCGGAGGCTAAGGCTGACAACCTCACCGTCATCTGTGAACCGATTGTCTAGAAAATGTGGGAACCTCGACGTCTTAACATCCTTATGGGCCTTCACGGCCTGTTACATGGATAGCTTTACCTCTTTTACATGTATGCATGCACAGGCCGCGCCATAGCTCAGGCGGTTAGTCGCTGGCTACCCACCGAGGCTTTCCGGGTTCGATCCCGGGTCTGGTCAAGTGGGATTTGTGGTGGACAGAGTGGCTCTGGGGCGGGATTTCTCCGAGTACTTCGGTTTCCCCTGCCAGTCTTCATTCCACCAAATCTCCATCATCATAATCACCCGGGGCAGGCTACAATGGGCCAATCAGTGGCCGCCGTGCAGAGTGGACCCAGTTGGACTCCACCCCCCACTAAGCAAATTAAAAAAATAATATGCATGCATTTTTTAATTTTCCTTGGCACTACGGCCCCAGTGGGCCTAGGCCTACCTCCATGAACTTCTCCGTTCACTTCGGTTTTTCTAGATCTTACACATTCGGTAGGACTCCTTGGGCGAGTGATCAGCTCGTCGCAAGGCCTCTACCTGTAGACAGACACAGAAAAACGCACACAAACATCCATGCCCTGAGTGGGATTCGAACCCACGATCCCGGCTTCCGAGCGAGCCAAGACAGTGCATGCCTTAGACCGCTCGGCTACCGTGACCGGCGCATGCATACATACGTACGTACACACACACACACACACAGACGGCATAACAGACACCACTTACTCATAATTGGAGGGCCTCAAAGCATTCAAATGCTTCAAAATCCAGAGATCGTTATTTTGAGCCCACAAACACAATACATATTAGAGAAAGCAAAATGTTACACCTTAAAAGACTTGCATTGTTCAGGTTAATACGTACGTCGGCTGTAATAGGACAACCGTGTTTTCAAATGAACCTCACGACGGAATAAGCTTGTTATACTAGGTTCAGCCGGTCTTCTGTAATCACATTTGTATACAGTCCTTGTAATTAACGATTTAGTACATCTTCTACTGTAAAGTCAGTTTTAGTCGTATTTTTTCAATCCAATTAAATTTGTTATTTTAAACTTTCCGTGTACTAACTTGACATTTAATTTAACGTCCCGAAACTATAGCTTGTATTAAACTTTTTAATATAATTTGACACAGGAAAGTAATTAACTCCGCTGTTCTATTGTTTTGCATCTCCTAGATGACGTATCACAGTAGAGCTTCAGGAATCAAAGCTTTTATTTCCCATATCTGGAGTCGAAGGGATTGAATACCGCTATTGTCCATGCTTTGCAGACCGTACTGGCAGTCAGAACTTCGACACCACGACATGGCAACCCAATATATAACTAAATAAGACACTACACGTATTCATAGATCAATTTTCTGAACATTAACCATTGTCCTAACATTTACGCGTTTGGAATATCGTTTCATGTAAATATTAGGACGGCAGATACTGTCCAGATAATTAATAACTAGATTAATATAGGGTAAAGTCGCCATATGCCGGTCACGGTAGCCCAGCGGTCTAAGGCATGAACTGTCTTCACTCGCTTGGAAACCTGGATCGTGGGTTCGAATCCCACTCAGGGCATGGATATTTAGTTTGTGTGTGTGCGTCCTTCTGTGTTTGTGTACAGGTAGAGGCCTTGTGACGAGCTGATCACCCGCCCAAGGAGTGCTACCGAATGTGTAAGATCAAGAAAAACCGAAGTGAACGGAGAAGTTCATGGGGGTAGGCCTAGGCCCACTGGGGCTGTAGTGCCAAGGAAAAAAAAAAGTCGCCATATGCCGGTCGCGGTAGCCGAGCGGTCTAAGGCATGCACTGTCTTCGCTCGCTTGGAAACCGGGATCGTGGGTTCGAATCCCACTCAGGGCATGGTTGTTTAGTTTGTGTGTGTGTGAGTTTTTTTATGTTTGTGTACAGGTAGAAACCTTGCGACGAGCTGATCACCCGCCGAAGGAATTCTACCGAACGTGTAAGATCTAGAAAAACCGAAGTGAACGAAGTTCATGGAGTTAGGCCTAGGCCCACTGGGGCTGTAGTGCCAAGAAAAAAAAAAACAGTAACACTGCGGTGGTGGTCACAGGACCTTGTGTTTCCTGCCCGACAAGTTTCTCAGCAGTGGTAGACTGGGCGTTGAAGCAGCAGTGTTTCGTTACCGTCAGTGCATGTGTTTCTGTCAATACAAAAGAAAAAACTCCGTTTCCTGTAGTTCGCAAGTGAACTATACCGACCGAGCAACCGTCGCTTGTAGGCGAAGTTAGTGCCAACTTTAGCGGATAGAGGGTGTCGCGTGGTGAGCACAAGTGTTTCCCACGGCAGTTAATTTCGGTTTTCTAGACCGGAGCAGCTATTTCCTTGAAATAGCTCCTCAGTTATCCTCACGAGGCTGAGGAGACCCTGTTCCAGACTCAGTACTTCTCAGAAAATCTGATAGAGCCGGGAATCGAACCCTACTTCTCAGAAAATCTGATAGAGCCGGGAATCGAACCCGGGGCCTCTGGATTTGTAACCAGGAACTTTGACCAGTAGACCACAGAGGCGGACGTTCATGCCAATTCTGACATAATATTTTGTCTTACAGAGCAAAGGTTTAGAAGCTATACATGAATTTTAACTTTTATAGTTCGCTTGCGGACTAAAACCACGGAGTTGATATTGTTTATATGAACTCAGTTTATAATATGCGTATCATATGTTTCTGTTGCTTACAACAGCTTCATTTTCCCTTTATGCTGCCATGTTTAGATTAGTACTGGATTGCCTAATTTCGGATACTGAACATGGTTGCGACTTTCGAGCATCCAAAGTTAGGAACCTTAGTGTCGTAGTCATTCTTAAGTGTCTGATTCTGCAATAGAGGAATGAGAAGTACAGTGCAGGCTGTGAAAGAGAAAATGAGTTTACTGAAAGACCTGCTTGTGTGAGTTTTGTATTCGATATGCAAACGAATTTCAAACATGACTCGAAATTATTTTCTTTATATACGGACATAGCTTGATGTTTATTTGTGTTCGGAACTGTATGATTATTTTGCGCATACACGTGTAATCAATATTTTCCAGATATGACCGTTTCTTCCTTATAAAAAATAAGAAATTTTTAAGCAATTTTGACCTATGTTTGTCTTGTGCCTTTCGTTTTATTGTCGTACTTTCATGAATTACATTTCTTAAAAAAATTCTTATATATCCGAAAATGGAAGACCCTTCTTGTACAACCTTTTAGCTTTTATTTAGTGTTTAAATATATGCTGCATTTGAGAGCATATCAAGTACTAATTCTTATACTAGACATATTTGAAAAAAAAAAAGGCATGTACTTGCGGCAAATAAATGTCTCCATGGCCTTAGGAAACACCTGAAATCCCAATTAATATCCAGGAAAACCAAAACTATGATGTATAAAGTACTTATAAGATCAGTGCTATCTTATGCCTCTGAGACCTGGCCACTGTCAAGATCGGATGAAAGACTGTTAAGTGTATTTGAAAGGAGGATCCTGAGATATATCTTTGGACCAGTGGAAGAAAATGGAATATGGAGGAAGAGGTATAACCATGAGCTATACAAACTATTTAATGAACCAGACATTATTGTATTTATAAAGGTGAATAGGCTTGAATGGGCTGGACACATAATACGTGCCAGCGAGAATAGAACAATTAAGAAAATACTTAATACTAAACCAGAAGGAAATAGGAAAGTGGGAAGACCAAGATTGAGATGGGAAGAATATGTGTGGCAGGACATAAGAATTTTGGGTGTAAAGAACTGGAGGAATGTAGCATCGAATATAGAAGAATGGCGAGCAATCCTGAGCAAGGCCAGGGCTCACAAAGGGCTGTCGTGCCAGTGATGATGATGATGATGATGACATATTTGAAAGCAACAAACTACTAGCTTCACTATCCTATCAAAGAAAAAATGGCTTCTACCTTAAATATTGGAAATATATTCCCTTTACCCTGCCGTTATAGCGAACATCATATATTGTTTACCATACATAGTAATTGGAGAGTCCATATAAAAGCTTGAATACTGCTCATCTCTTAGGAAGGCAGAATATCATAATAATTAATATTAGAGTCAATTTTACCGACCACACAACATATTTTTATTATTATTACACTACATGTTTCGACCTCAAGAGGTCATCCTCAGGTGTACGAACACAGCTGTATAATTACACGCAATCACATTCGTCTTCTCACTTATTATACAGCTGTGTTCGTACACCTGAGGATGACCTCTTGAGGTCGAAAGATGTAGTGTAATAATAATAAAAATATGTTGTGTGGTCGGTAAAATTTACTCTAATATTGATTAAATACACAACAGGATGCAAGAAACAATTAAAATCATAATAATTACCCATTTCCGTCTTGACAGTGATATCTCTTGCTGGGAAAGACGCTCGATAATGTTACTTAGCCAGCACTGCACAATATCCTGAGCTAGTTGGATTAATCTCGAACGCCACGTCCTGTCCCTTTAAGATCTCTTTCGATATTAACCTCCCACCTAAACGTTTGTCTGTTATGTGACATCTTTCTTTTTAAGTTTTAATATAAGTATTTTATATACATTCATCTCCCATGCGTACTACATGCCCCTACCTGTCTTATCCAACTTGCCTTGATCGCTATTATACATGATTTTGGTGGTAAGAAATATTATATTCTCGAAACAGCATATACAGACATGAAACAACTTCAAAACAACACGGAAACTCATGAAGTATATCTAGAGGCTCTCGACGCATGCTCCATGAGGTAACTTTGTAAATGTTAATGCGATATTGCACGTGACTCGTCGAAGCTGGCTGTAGCTTGTGAAATTCACTCTAGAAGGGACTGTGACACGGAAGGTTGGTACACCTGTTCTTTCATAGGTAGAGGCCGCGCGGCGTGAAGTCCGGTTACTTACGGGGCCAAAGCATTTGTCCTGCTTACCGTATCCTTTTGCACTTGACACTGTTTCCCTTTGATAATGATGGCAGCTCCACTCACAGTTACAACCAGTGTTGCCAACGAAAACTTAACAAGTTTCCTTCATGTTTTCAAGTTGCTTCGTACTTGTATCTGTAACCGTTTCGAAAATACACTGATTTCTTACCGCCCAAGTAATTTATTATAGCTCTGCACTTCGTGCACAGAACAAATTATGGAGGTCCTCATTGCGACTCATGAAATGTGTATGTAGAGCAAAGTGCGTTTCAGAATGAGTTCGCAGAATGGAGTCGTGTCGTATTCGCTACTTAGTTCTGACTGCCCATCCGCTTTAATAGCAGCAGATCGAAGACCGGTAAGCATGGACAGAGTGGGAGATACGCCAGTTCAAAATATCCACTTTATACGGGGAGGAGATGGGAGCACGTGGAGGCTGTACGCCTCCTTCAGAAAGACACGACTGAGAGAAGAGACGAGCGCAGTGGAAAGGGAAGTTAAAAAGAGAAATATGGGAAAGCAGTGGAGGAACAAGAATAATAGAAGGTTACGGAGAGGGAATAATGAATACATATAATTTAGAATTCGAAACAAGAAGATGCTAAATAATGCAAGTAAATGGATTAAAAATAAAGAAGGATACAGGAAGAATACTGAATGAGTACAATTGAGAGAAAATACGACCATTGTATAATAGCCTACGTTTCGGAGTGTGAGGCTAGGAGACTGCAAGTCGACACGAGAAACAATGGAAGAGCTAAATGCCATTGTTATCCTGACTACAATGAACAGAGGCCCCAATAAATCGTCAGCTAGACAAGAAATTCCGCCGGTCACGGTAGCTGAGCGGTCTAAGGCATGCACTGTCTTCCCTCGCTTGGAAGCCGGGATCGTGGGTTCGAATCCCGCTCAGGGCATGGATGTTCAGTTTATGTGCGTTTTTCTGTGTTGGTCTACAGGTAGAGGCCTCGCGACGAGCTGATCACTCACCCAAGGAGTCCTACCGAATGTGTAAGATCTAGTAAACCGAAGTGAAACGCAGAGTTTCATGGAGGTAGGCCTAGGCCCAAATTGGGACTGTAGCGCCACAGGAAAAAAAAGAACCAAAGAAATTCACCGCGTTTGTGGAAAATGAAGGTTTATTACTATGTTGACATCAGCCCACCACTGGACTTTGTCAAGAGCCAGATGAATCCAGTCCACACCCTCGTACCCCATTTCTTTCAGACCCATTTAGATATTATCCTTCCATCTGTGCTAGGTCTCCCAAATTATCTCTTCTTTCAGAGTTTCCGGCTGCAAGTCTGTAAACGTTTCATATCTCTCCTGTGCGTGTTACACGCCATACCCATCTCATTTTTCTTAATTTAACCGTGTTAATAATAATAATAATTTCTTAAGGGCAAAAATTACGGAGCTCCAGATTATGCAATTTCCTTCATCCTTCTGGCTCTTCCTCTCTCTTATTTGTCTTTTCCTTGGCACTACAGCCCCAGGGGCCTAGGCCTACCTCCATGAACTTCTCCGTTCACTTCGGTTTTTCTAGATCTTACACATTCGGTATGACTCCTTAGGAGGGTCATCAGCTCACCGCAAGCCTTCTTCCTGTACACAAACACAGAAAAACGCACACAAACAAACAAAACATCCATTCCCTGAGTGGGATTCGAACTCACGATCCCGGTTTCCAAGCGAACGAAGACAGTACATGACTTAGACCGCTCGGCTACCGTGACTGGCTCCTCTCTCTTATAGGCCCACATATTCTCTTCAACGCCTTTTTCTTCGGACATCCTCAGTGTAGGCGCTAAAATCATCTCGGGCGATCCGTCATGTCAGTATTGAGTTCAAAACCAACGTTTCAGAGAGCCCTTCTGTCTGCATCTTCAGAGTTTACACGGCTGATGGCCCGAGAAAATTTTAGGACATCTATTCGCCTCAAATCATACATACTGTATACACGGTGGCAGCCGCCTCTGTGATCTAGTGGTCAGCGTTCCTGGCTACAGATCCAGAGATCCGGGTTCGATTCCTGGAGCTATCAGTTTTCTTTTCCGAGAAGTAGTTGCTTCTTGAACGGGGTCCACTCAGCCTCGTGATGATAATTGAAGAGCTATTTCAAGGAAATACCGGCTCCTGTCTAGAAAACAGAAATTAACGGCCTTGGAGATTCGTTGCGCTGACCACGCTACACCCTCTATCCGGAAAAGTTGGCACTAAATTTCGCCGACAAGCGGCGGTCGTTCGGTCGGTGTAGTTCTCTTGCGGACTAAAACCACAGAGTTTGTTTTGTTTTTGTATGCACGGTGGCCAAGGAAGGAAGGTCAATATCCTGAGAGGTCATAGTATTCATCATTCAAAGCAAAAAGATGTACATGCAAAATTGTTCATAAGAAGATGTTTCTAATACCGGTATTTGTTGTTGAAGTGGCAAAGTTGCTACAGTATAATACTTTTCGAAAATTCCACTGTCAACATCAATGCACTTTGCAACTCATGTGAGGGCATGGCCGTGTTACTCACTTGAGTGCATCTTGACATACTGCTGTACAGTGAAATAGCTCTATCTCGGAAACCGGAATAGGATACACACATATACAGTTTTTTGCTTAGAATGACCGATACTATGACCTCCCAAAATATTGACCTTTCCTCTTGAGACATTCTGTATATTTTCTTCCATCTCTTAGATGTAGACCAAGTTTAGTCGTACTTTCCCGTTAAAGTGTGGGAGGAGGCAGTCTATACTTATTGTAAATTAGTGTACAAGTTTGGTTTTACGTGGAGGAACTGAGAAAACTCAGGACTTATCTTCTCTTGCTCTTGTTCAGCTCGCAAGTCAAGTGCTTATTATATAAGCATTCCATTTCGGTATGTAGTTTTGTGGAGAACATGGCGAACACATTATCCTACTAATGTCATACAGTTGTAGAATTGAAGGTTCCGAAGCATTATCCATATTCTTTCGAGCGTCCAGCTGAATATGTTCGACATCGAGGCTTGCGAAACGCATTTCTACTCCGTTACCCATCGGCTGAGAAGAATAGTCTTGACAGTCAGGCAAAAAACTAATACAAATACAATTCTACAGTAATAAGGAATGGAGCATAAAATCTCAACCATCAGTCATAGAACGAACGAAACAGTGTAAATTGACTTAATTAAGATGAAGGAGGGCAGGAATTTGATGGGGGTTTGGGGTAGATGAGGATTGACAATTTGACGAAAGAGCCACTTACACAAATCCCCCTTACTGTGCGACTCTATCCTGCCCTCCTAGGGTAGAGCGCTTCGATCTGAATCCCAAATCCATCCATCAGCCCTCCTCCCATTTCCCACTCATCCCCTCCCCCCCCAGCCCACGTCTCTGTTGAAGTCACGCATTTGTATCAAACGGGCGTCAAACACTTAACAGAGCACTCCGGTCACGCTCCTAATTTATGCAGCACAATGGAAAAGTTAATCATGATTAGTTGGATCAACCAACTGCCTCGTACTCCCCTGCATCGTCTCTCCCTGAACACTGAAGTCTGTTTCTCGGCATTGGATCCAGTGTTTACAAATTAATAGTAACCGTTTTAAACTCGTAACATCTACGATCAAGACAGGTTTCAAATTGGAATTAGTTGCTCGGTCTCCCTGCGCGTACGGCTGGCATGTCAGCTCTACGTAACTAATGCTCGGTCTCTCTGCGCGTACGGCTAGCATGTCAGCTCTACGTAAATTTAGTGCTCGGTATCCCTGCGCGTACGGCTAGCATGTCAGCTCTACGTAACTTTAATGCTCGGTCTCCCTGCGCGTACGGCTAGCATGTCGGCTCTACGTAACTTTAATGCTCGGTCTCCCTGCGCGTACGGCTAGCATGTCGGCTCTACGTAACTTTAATGCTCGGTCTCCCTGCGCGTACGGCTAGCATGTCGGCTCTACGTAACTTTAATGCTCGGTCTCCCTGCGCGTACGGCTAGCATGTCGGCTCTACGTAACTTTAATGCTCGGTCTCCCTGCGCGTACGGCTAGCATGTCGGCTCTACGTAACTTTAATGCTCGGTCTCCCTGCGCGTACGGCTAGCATGTCGGCTCTACGTAACTTTAATGCTCGGTCTCCCTGCGCGTACGGCTAGCATGTCGGCTCTACGTAACTTTAATGCTCGGTCTCCCTGCGCGTACGGCTAGCATGTCGGCTCTACGTAACTTTAATGCTCGGTCTCCCTGCGCGTACGGCTAGCATGTCGGCTCTACGTAACTTTAATGCTCGGTCTCCCTGCGCGTACGGCTAGCATGTCGGCTCTACGTAACTTTAATGCTCGGTCTCCCTGCGCGTACGGCTAGCATGTCGGCTCTACGTAACTTTAATGCTCGGTCTCCCTGCGCGTACGGCTAGCATGTCAGCTCTACGTAACTTTAATGCTCGGTCTCCCTGCGCGTACGGCTAGCATGTCGGCTCTACGTAACTTTAATGCTCGGTCTCCCTGCGCGTACGGCTAGCATGTCAGCTCTACGTAACTTTAATGCTCGGTCTGCCTGCGCGTACGGCTAGCATGTCAGCTCTACGTAACTTTAATGCTCGGTCTCCTTGAGCGTACGGCTACCATGTAGGCTCTACGTAACTTTAATGCTCGGTCTCCCTGCGCGTACGGCTAGCATGTCAGCTCTACGTAACTTTAATGCTCGGTATCCCTGCGCGTACGACTAGGATGTCGTCTCTACGTAACTGTAATGCTCGGTCTCCCTGCGCGTACGGCTAGCATGTCAGCTCTACGTAACTTTAATGCTCGGTCTCCCTGCGCGTACGGCTAGCATGTCGGCTCTACGTAACTTTAATGCTCGGTCTCCCTGCGCGTACGGCTAGCATGTCAGCTCTACGTAACTTTAATGGTGGTTGTCTTGGTTTAAATATTATTTCAACATTTTTAACTATCTCAGTGGGGCAAATCCCTTCTTGGAACTAACGTTATGTTGCTGGACATTGTCCATCGTACTGTTTTTGTCTGAGAACACCGTCATATTTATATATTAAAACACAGCGTTTCGAATGCTGGATTCTGCCTCCGCCTTCAGGTAAAACCTATTCAGCTGGACCCAATCGATAGTACTAGTCCCTATCTCCGGAGATAGCGACTATCTCTATCGACTGGTCCCCATCTCCGTAAATACCTACTTGCTCTACAAATTGGGCCCGACCGAGAATATTTTACCTGAAGACGGAGAGAGAATCCAGTCTCCGAAAAGTTGTGTTTTGAAATATAAACATGATGGTGCTTTTATCTAAAAACAAGACGATGGATAATGTCCAGAAATATATTATTTCTACTAATGTACCATCGTCACGAACTTTTAGACCCGTCTGGGAAGCTCTTAGTCTCCCACCTAGGAGCCGGGATATCTTCGTCGGTATAACGACAGGCTGGATGTCCGTGATTCAATTATCGGCGGGGTAAGAGATTTTGCTTTTCTCCAGAACGTCTAGACCGGTTCTGGGGCTCGCCCAGCCTCCCTTTCAATGTGTAACGGGGGCTGTTACCCTGGAGGCATAGCGACCTAGGCTTGAAGCTGACTACTCACCTGCATCAATTACCGAAGTAAATAAGCGTGTAGCTATAGTTCCAGTCCGTAATATTACTTCATGGGGCATTGCTTAATTAATTATGCACAGAGACACCTTTACCTTTTTTTAATCATAACCGCCCACGTTATCAACAAATGTCGTCCTCCTCTGAAACCTAGATTTCAGTAGGATGTCCAAAAGAGCCCGCTACTTGTCCAGATTCCGAGCCAGATATTTCCAGTCCACAGCCTCAACTCCTGTTCGCATTCTTCTTCTTCTTCTTCTTCTTCTTCTTCTTATTATTATTATTATTATTATTATTATTATTATTATTATTATATCATAATTATCATCACCATCTCATTCGTGTTCATATATCGCAAATTGTGCCTCCCTTGAAGCCTCCTTCCATGACCACAAAGCAAAGCTTACAGTATACATATTTCTGATTTTGCCTGTTGTTTTGTATGGTTGTGAAATTTGGTCTCTGAAGAAAGAAGATGGACTTAACGTGTTAGGATGCTGAAGGAAACGTCTGGAGCTCAACGAGAGGACAAAACAGAATAGCTGGAGCAGGGTGGAACTTCATGGTCAGGAGATATATTTTGGAAATTTTCATTCAACTGATTGTATCATGGCAATCAGATCAAGAGCACTGAAATGGGTGGGGCGCGCACAGACTGCAGCACCATCGCATTCATCTGACGCTCTTTTGTCGTTCTGGCACTACAGCCCTTGTGGAACTTGGCCGCGTTTTCAGTTTCTTAATCCACACCCAGTCGGTAGGACTCCTTGGACGGGGGATCAGCCCGTCGCAAGGCCGCTACATACACGCAGAACAACACAAACACAGAATAAGCGTAAATAAACAGCGCTGCCACTGTTATCGGCAGTCACATGGCTAAGTAGAAGAAAAAAGTGCTGGAATTGCTTATTCGATGTCCGGAGTCGAATAATTTTGACTGGGTAGTATTTTAGTGCATATAATTTCATTTAAACTAGTTTATGTGTGTTTATAATCTGTAAGTCAGTAGTAATCCCATTTTAATGTTATGTTATTTTCTGTGTATGACGTTTAATTGTGTTTGAATTTTTGCAAATTTACAGCGTGAATTTTAATTAAAAGTGAAAATATCAGGAAATCCGTTGTGGGTGGTCTGGTGTGATGGTGATGGGTCTGATATAGACCTTCGTTGTTAATTTTTGTACTTGTATTTGTATGTGCAGTATTTGCCCTTTATGATTAGTGTCTAGAACCATCGGCGTGTATGCCAGTTGCAAGGCTGCACATTATTTTGAAGTGTTGATGTTAACTTTCTCATTTTAATTGTATTCGGTTTCGCATGACGTGCTTATTTTTTTCATAGATACGTGGAATTAATAAAGAAACACTGGTAGATCTAATCGTAGTTTGAAGGATAATGTTAACAATAAGGCATGAGAATGTAGTCTACATTCAAGTAATCGGGAATATGACTAAGTGACGAGCTGTTTTGAACCCGACGATGGTCGAGTTCGGTGAAAGGCAGCAAAGTATGTGACTACCAGAGAAATCTTAGCTTCTCAAGGAGAAATGTGTTTCATGGAATTACTGAAAGGTCTACAGTGAGAACGGCCAGCAAGGCCGTGTCATGGCTCAGGCGGTTCGTCGCAGGTTTTCTACCGTGGCGGCCTGGGTTCAAGCCCTGGTCAGGTCATGTGGGATTTATGTTGGACGAAGTGGCACTGGGGCAGGTTCTCTTCGAGTACTTCGGTTTCCCTTGCCAATCTTCATTCCACAATCACAGTTATGTGTCATCTGGGACTGGTATAATAGGCCAGTATTGGCCGCAGTACCAAGTGGACTCAGTCTCACCCCATTAAGAATCATCATCATCATCATCATCATCATCATCATCATCATCATCATCATCAGTAATCTGTCAAGACGACAGGTCCACAGTCTCTTTCAAAACAATTCCTCCACTTAATGCGATCTAGAGCTTTCTCCTTCAAATGACAGTATCCTCTTCTGTCCCCAAGGTCATCCAGCATCTTCTTACGTCTTCTTCCTCGTCTTCTTGTCACTTCTATCCGCCCATCTATCTTTCCTTCGATAGCTTCTTTTAGAAGGCAGTTTCTGCGTAAAACATGACCAATCCAATTAGCCTTCCGTTTTCTTATTTCATGTAGGATATTCCTCTGCTCACTGACTCTAATTAACACTTCTTCATTTCTCACATAATCGGTCCAACTGATCTTCTCCATTCTTCTCCAACACCACATTTCGAAACTTTCCAGATGTTTCTCATCTACTGCCCTAAGTGTCCATGTTTCAGCCCCATACAGAGCTATGCTCCAAATGTAGCATTTCACTAGTTTCTTTCTCAAATTTAAGTCCAATTTGCTGATAAAAAGATTCTTCTTCTTGCTAAATGCAGCTTTTGCCATGGCAATCCTGGATTTAATTTCACAAGTACACCTTCCATCATCTGTTCCATCATTAAGAATATTACAAAAAAATAAAGAATAATAAAAGAGCGATCAGCAACGTTATGGTAAGAAGAGCATACAGTCCTGTGGGAAGTAAAGCCATATATGTAGTTCGGTGGCATTTCACCGACGTTTCAGAGGAACGTCTGTGAACATTTCTCGAAACACATAGCTTTTCATCCCAGTTCCCTTAGTCACTTCTCTGAGAACCTCAGATCTAGCAAGGTTATGACAAATTCTGGTATGCTAATTTAAAGTCTGGACACACATGTTGTGTCATGTTAGAGTTTTGTATGTAAACATTAGCGGATAAAACAGCGCGCTTCTTCAGTTTTATGTTTTCATTCTTAACGATTTACTAATTTTATCGACCAGAGTGTGAGAATATATTTTATAATTAACAGCGCTTTGTTTGCATTTGTACGGCCAGTCTTTATAATTGCGTGAAATGATACGGACATTATCGTCTCTTAATTAGCTGATTATGGTTAGAATGACCAAGTCAAGGAGGATGAGATGAACAGGACATTAGCACGAAAGGGGGGGGGAGGAGCGGGAGGATATTGATGGGGAAGCCAGAAGGAAAGGGACCACTAGGATGACCAAGATATAAGTGGGTAGATAATATTATATGAATGTGAAATATTGATAGTAAATGCTCAACAATTTAAAAGTACGAAGGTGAGTCAAATGAAATCCGTAACAAAATTAAAAAAAAAATCCAGAATATTTGCGGAAGAGTAAAAGAACTGTGGGACACAGAACAGAGACAGACAAACGCAGTTAAAATTCTATGAATCCATGGAACTGTCGTGTTTGATGTATGACAGTGAAACATGAACTGCTGGAAGAGCAGATGAAAGGAGACTGGAAGAAACAGTGATGAGGTTTCTACTATGTGTAACAGGTTACACTGTATAGGACAAGGAAAGAGACAACAGAAGAAGGTCGCATCTGGGAATGAGGAAGTTGGACAAACAGATACACGAAAGGAAGGGAAACTGGCAGGACATCTGCAGAGGATGCCATCAGAAGGAGCTGCCACGAAACTTCTGTGTTATCAACGGACAGGAAGGCCATGAAGTAGACGGCTTGAGGTTTGAGGACGGAAGGGGCTGATAAACTCACCCCTTGCAGGTGATGGTGGTGGTGGTGGTGATGATGATGATGATGATGTCGCGGACATCTGACGAGGAGTGGTTGTCAGATTTCTGAGCATTTTCCAAAGAATAATGCAGGTCGGGAAGAAATGAATAGTAAAACTGAAAGAGAACACACACACAAGGTACAACAAAGAAATCAGTTTGGGGGGGGGAGGGTTAGCGAGGGAGACTGCATAACTCTTCACCGTAAAATTAGAACGGAACGAAATACTACACAGGGATAAACACACGCGGACTCTTGTGAACACGGTAATGAACTTTCGGTTTATATAAAAAGAACCAAAATTTGTTGAATGGCTGCCATTTTATTAGTTTCTCAAGATGGATTATGCTCTATGAAATTATTTGAAGGAGGATCAGCGTTTCGTCAGATTCACTCCAACGCGAACGGAGCTATATCCGGATTTGTTTGAAGGTTTTCATGGTTCTCACGAACATTGCTTACAACAAGCCACGATCTCTTAATCTTCCTGTTTTACACAATCATTTTTGGATTCAATTTCTGGCTCTCTGTACTTATATGTCTCAGACAATACGCTGTTTCATGTAGTTAATTAGTTTCAGTGGAAGCTTATATCCATCTAGTGCCGAGGTTAACGCTTCGTGAAAGTTTACCTGCACAGAAATTCTTCACCCTTCATGAAGCCATATGGTTCCTTATCGTGTTGAGCCTACCATTGAGACATAGAGGCTGACATGAAATTGATGTCACTCTCGAACTATGTATATGTGTACAGAGCATATTTTGAGCTTCTTAGCTTCACTGGAATGAAAGATTGTTACCGTATCCAGTACTTCAGTTTACTTCTGGACTTTTAATTTTGGCTGTCTGTTTTGTTATGTATGAATTATTCAGAAGCGCTCTCTGTTTCTAAGAGACCGCCTCTGTGGTCTAGTGGTCAGATTCCCGGCGCTACCAGATTTTCTGGGAAGTAGCGAGTCTGGAACGGGGTCCAGTCAGCTTCGTGAGGATAATTGAGGAGTTATTTCAAGGAAATAGCGGCTCCGGTCTAGAAAACCGAAATTAACGGCCGTGGGGATCCGTTGCGTTGACCACGCGACACCCTCTATCCACTGAAGTTGGCAGAACTTCGCTGACAAGCGGCGGTCGCCCAGTAGGTATAGTTCGCTTGCGGACTACGGGCCACGGAGTATTTTTTTTGTAGCTAAGACTACGTAGTATGGAATGATATGATAATCATTGGGAAATAAGTTAGAAAGGATGTGGTAGGAACTGGCTGTGGTCTGATTCGAGGTAATATCCTGACATTTGCCTCGAGGGACTGAGAAAAAGGAAGGAAAATCTTGATCAATATTTCGGTTTCCGGGCCAAGATCTGAACCTGGGATCTATCTAATACGTAGCCAATATTACAGACACCAGATCGGGACGTTCGTCAATGAGCAATTCGTTATTGTATAGGATTTGAGGTTCTCACAGCGCGGTTTGGAAGAGTTCTATCTGTTGGGATACAACACCGTGTAATTCATTTGAGAATCAACAAACGTTTCGGAAGAACATGTCACATCCATCTTCCGGTTAGAAGAATAAGTGAGGCAGAAAACAAGTATGAAGGAGGTAGCAAATAGAGCTTCTATCCTGAAGATGGGGGCCACATATTCCTCCGAAATATTTATTTTATTTCAACGGACTACACAGCGTTATCCAGAAGATGGAAGATCGGCTGCGATGCTGAGGTAGGTCTTGATTTTTTCAGATTTGATGCCCATTGAAACTGCATTATTTTTTATATTCTCAAATATTTGTTGGAGAGGGGTATGATCCCCATAAGCGCTCCCCAAAATAGGGTTTTTGTAACTTCCAATAAAATCTGATTTGCACGCGGAGTCATATGCGATAACATCGACTTCAGCAGACAATACAATCCGGAAACCTCGTCCTCTGAACTTTGCAACTGCCGGGTTGATATGTATATCCCTTAATATTCGAGAGGACGGCGAGTGAACGAGAAGAAATGACGAGTCGTGTTCTTGATGATCGAAGTTAAATTTTCGGCAGTGGGAAAATTTTTCTTTTTATTTTTCTGCTATTATTTCCTTGATGATCGAAGTTAAATTTTCGGCAGTGGGAAAATTTTTCTTTTTATTTTTCTGCTATTATTTCCGTATCAGCTATGGGGCACATTGAACCGCCATCTGATATTACTGAAGAAGGAATGCGTGGAGCTTAACTACACTTCTCCGTACGTCTTCAAGGCATGGTACTTAAACACTGAACAACTTCGTTTGAAGATCCTTTTGTTTTAACAAGTGTAGAATGCGGGACATTCTCTAAGACCACCCATAGTCCGCCTGAAAGAAATAATGGGAACCTTGAACCCAAAAAAAAAGACAAAAAGAATGAATCGCCATACGCAGCTTTAGATAGACAGACAGACAGGGAGGCAGGCAGGCAGGCAGGCAGGTAAAGAGGCAGAGTGAGCAGTTGTGAAGAGTCCATAGAACTACCATTTCTCCGCCAACCAAGTGCTTTAGGCAGGGGTCGGGGGAGTAAAGGGCCCATCGGAAGATATTTTCGCGTCTCCCACATGAGGCAGGCTACAAACGATCTCAAATTGCAAGCGTGGAAAGACTGGTAATTTCAGGTTGGAGTTGTGTAGAGTGGGTAGAAAAAGAAGACGCATACCAGCTCAAGACACTCATTTTCGCCACTATTCTGTTGTATTTCCTTTCTTCCTGCCTTCAGTTTATCCTTCGGATAATTAAGATTAATTTATTTCGGTATATGAACTCGTAACCTTCATTACATGTTGAATTTATTGTTCGAAATTCAGAGGATTTGAATTACCGTTTCTTATTATGGTCCAGAATTATTTCCGGGAAGAACTAATCGCGTACTTTCCGTTGATAGGTCATGGGCCGCATATAAAACGACAAGCCCAATAATTATGTTGTTTCATTTGTATTCGTTGGCGCGGTAAACTTTTTACCCAGCCATTGCCTAGCAAAGATAAGGGGACACACACATTGACAGACTGACGGGAGGAATTTATGAAGTACACCGTTGAGATTGGCTCAGGTGCCATGACATACAGTACTAAGTTTCATGAAGATTTGTTCAGGCATTCAGAAGTTTATAGGGGATACACAGACAGCATGGCGATATCATAAGCCTAATCTTATTATTCAAAATAAGGAAAGTAGGCTAACAAAAACATGTTAGGAAATGTTCTGTTTACACGGTTAAGGTGAATCATAGTCTACGCTTGGGGAGACCGAGATGTGGATAATATTAAAAGGGAACTTACAAAAATAAGGTATAGGAGTGTGGATAGGATAGGCTTTTGTGACAGACGAATGAACCTTCGGATTCCACGGAAAACGGTTAAATCTTTATTAATTTATCCACTACCATTTTCTCAGAAAGAAGTATTCTCTGTGGTTTTTATTGGTTATTTGATTATCCTGTGCTATGGAGATCCATTGCTCTCCGAGATCTATTTCTCTAGGGGCAGAATGGCCAGAGGAGAAAGCTGACAGCAAAACTGAAGGAGCTTGAATCCATACCTCAGCTCCACTATACATACTCAGTTCGTGGTGCTTAGTACAGGGACAGCTCTGTACCTCTTACTTTACGCAGCCTCAGTGTTATCTGCAGATGGTACGGTCGCTTTTACCCATTCTAGAGTGCATATGTGGTCGGAGTGGCGTCCTCTACTGCACTGCAGCTGAGTCTCCGACCTTATAATCAGTTCAGGCATCTCTCACGGTTTTGAAATCGGGAGTCCAGTATTATTTAAGCCCTGAGTCAGAATTACGCACAGACCCTTTTTCAGTTCTTATTGTTGCGCCCTTTCTTGCTTGTCCTTCTTCCTCTTATTCTGCTTTATAGCCTTGTCTTTTTTTTTTTCAGAATGTTCTATTGCGGTTTGTCTGTAGCCCTGCTTTATTTTTTCCGTCTCTTTGTCCCTTTTTTTCCTTCTGTATTATTCAATTTCTTCGGCGTTAGCGTTGTTGGTTGAGGCACTATGGTACAAGCCGGAAGGTCGCGCGATCGAATTCTGATGAGATGGATTTTTTTTTCGATTTACCTAATCCTTCCAGCCGCACTATGGCCCTGGAGTCGAGTCAGCATCTAACAGAAATTAGTACCAGGAATATTCCTAGGGGTAAAGGGCTGACAACCTTACCGCCATCTTTGAGCCGACTGTCTAGAGAAAATGTGGGACCCTAAACATCTCACAACCCTATGGGCCTTCACGGCCTGTTACAGGGATAGCTTTACTTTTTACTTTTCGCTACCTCTTAATCCTCCTAACACTTTTCTCTTGCCATCTTACTGTATTTATTATTATTATTATTATTATTATTATTATACTTCTTTGTCTCCCAAAGTGTCTTTCAGCTTACATTTTCTATTTTTTTACTTTGTATAATTTTCCCATTTACTTTCGACTTTGTACCATAATTCGGCTCTCTCTCTGTCTACTACTACTACTCCCTTTTCTCCTCGTAAACATTACCACATTTTAACACTCCTCAGTTTTTAAGAACTATGTCCAGTGGTTATTTTCCTTTTTAACTATCAAGGTAAGGGGCTAGGATATGGCCGCTCCATAGCTCAAGCGGTTAGTCGCTGGCGTCCCATCGCGGCGGCCTGGGTTCGATGCCAGGTCTGTTCAAGTGGGATTTGTGATGGACAAAGTGGCGCTGGGGCGGGTTATCTCCGAGTACTTCGGTTTCCCCTGCCTATCTTCATTCCACCAATTGCTGCACAGTCACGCTCACCTATCATCTGGGGCTAGTACAATAGGCCAGAAGTGGCCGCAGCACAAGGGACTTAGTCCCACACCACTGGCAATAAAAAAATAAAAAAGGGGCTAGAATAAAGCAGTCGGTATAGCGACTGGCTACGGGCTGGACGACCGAGGGTTCGTAGTTCGAGTCCCGGCAGGTTCAAGATTTTTTCTTCTCCACGTTGTCAAGGTCAATTCTGGGGCTCATTCAACCTCCTATCCAGGTCAGTTCTGGGGCTCATTCAACCTCCTATCCAGGCCAGTTCTGGGGCTTATTCAGCCTCCTATCCAGGTCAGTTCTGGGGCTCATTCAGCCTCCTATCCAGGTCAGTTCTGGGGCTCATTCAGCCTCCTATCCAGGCCAGTTCTGGGGCTCATTCAGCCTCCTATCCAGGTGGAACCGGGGGCTATTTCGGCGGGTGTAAAGCGGCTGGAGAGTGAAGCTGACCGCTCACTTCCAACTAGTGCCGAGGTTTAGAAAACTTGGATCTATACATCCACTCCTCCATACGCCTTCATGCCGTATTGCTTAATTAGTTAAGTACAAGGACAGCTTCCCCTTTTAACTATCAAAGTAATCTTAATGCTCTTGATGTCTAGTCTGCCTAATATGGATTACTTAGTTTAGCTTCTAATGTGTCAATAAATTCAGTGGTTTGAGAGTTGAGTTCCTTAGCTTTCTTCCTTCTTTCAAAAAAAAAAAAGAATACGCAGCCGTTTTACTTGTGGACCCTTCTCACGCGCTGTCAGATTTTTGTTTTCTTGTTTTCCTTTTATCCACGCTTCTTGTCTGTACAACACAATCCTTGTTTGAATCCATTAAGCTTTTTTCTTTACATCCAAATATCGTTCGCACATTCTATGGGAGAAGGGAGTGTTGTGCGGGGGGTTTGATCTCGCAACGAACGAACAGATTTCGAAAGCACTGTCATTTGGTAGGAAGTCGCGAACAGCCGATAAAAGGTAGTCCCCGATATGGGAGTGGGTTGAGCTTAGCTTTTCGAAACAAGTACATGTCTAGGGGAGAACAAAAATCTTGGTCATGGATGTCGAGGAGACTGACGCCGGGAATGACTGTGCTGGCGAAGACCAGCCACAATTTAACCGACTGACGACCGATCGGCGTTTGAGTGGCCATTTGAGGACAGTTGTAAGATGATAGACAGCTGGCAACGACGGAAGCACGGAAGCAGAGAACATCGTTGGAATCCGTTGCCAGTCAACATCTGTTGAAGTCATAGAAGAATTATTGTGTTCTCTGATGAGTTGTAGATTGCGTCAATTAGCGATACCGCTATAATTTTTTTGCATTTATAATTCGTTAAATCCAATTAACAATCCAAGCCCCCATGTCTAGTCACTAAATACTCCTACGTTACAGTGTTAATTAAGACACGTTCTCAGAATATGGCCAATTGACAAAGAAATTTTTAACTACTGAAGCGACAATGAACTTTTCACGAATGACTACTCCAAGAAGGTGGTGTAATTTTGAATGCTTTTTTTTTATGAATGTGGCCCTTCTCGTGGGTTCAGGAGGGAGAACAGGTTAAGGCAGTTTGAGTCCGAGGTGCCCAGGAGAATATTTGGACCTATGAAAGAAGGGGAAAAATACAGAGTGAGAAGCTCTGTGCTCGTAATTTATTCTCTTAACCAGATATTGGCAAGACGATGAAATAAAGGGAGCGGAACATGTAGCACGCGTGACACTGATGAGTATTGCATGTAAGATTTCAGCTGGAAAATAGAAAGAGATCACTTGGGAACTCTAGACATAGATGGGAGGATAATGTTAAAATGTGTCCTAGGGAATAAGACTGGGTTCACCTACCTCAGGGGAGAATCCAGTGGCGAGCCCTTATGAACACAGTAATGGCCCTTTCAGACAGGAAGCAGAGAATCCCTAGAGAAACCGAAGGATCATCAGCTCTTAAAACACCGATTCTATTCCAAGGAATTATTTCACTCGTGGTCTGTAGATTGTATAATTATCTTCGAATGTCGTAGGCTGCCCAGTAATGATAGCTATGGAACAAGTCGACTGAAGGGATAATGCCATCCTTTAAAAATATTCAGAAGACAGGCCTATCGTTTCCATTCTGAGCCGTGATAGCGTTATCCTTACTGGCGGTTTTCCTAAGTGTCTGTATTTGCCATAAATCAGATAAATTGCAACTCGTCTTTACTTGCAGTTTCCCCATCCTTTTCTCTTAATAATTTCATCTGATCTGTAATGAATAACTTCGATAGATGGAGTGACTGAGAAAAGCAAGAATACGGAGAAAGAAAAGTTCTCTCGGCGTAGCTTCTTTGAGCCTGTAATTATCACCGAACGGAAGAGTGTGATTCACAATTTGGTGTTCGTTACTGGGCTTGTTTGGCGTTGCTACAAACATCGAGAAGTAGTTACAATCGATAGTTTTGATGACCTGTCGCAACAAAATACGTATCATACTCCGTTAACTGCGAGCAGAGTAACGCGGTCTCGAAACTGGGTAGTCTGGTTTGGACGCGAGTCACTAGCCAGCCAACTGTCTTCAAAATAAGGGACAAAACAGTGTGCACAGCTGATTAATTCACTTCCAGTTTTTTTTAATTGAATTGGTTGATTTGTTGTTTGGCTTTGTATTTCAGCATTTGAGATGTTTGTGACTTTGGAGATGGAAGATTAATGTCACGTGTTCTTTTAGATATATGTTTACAGATTCAGACACATGAAAAGAGCCGCGCCCACCCAAGAGCATAATCAGGGGGCTCGTCATTAGGATTCTCCCCCTCTCACATTAAATTTATTCTTGAATATTCTTTGGATTGTTATTTCTTCTGCAGACAGTTATGATTCCCACTGCATACTTTATGGTGCCCTGATGCTCGGAGACATGTCTCATAAAGAGGAGAACGTATCTTCTTCCTTAATTGATGTATTCTGATGTGACTGCGACTTTGGTCCGTCAGATATCACAGAAGAATGTTCTTATTGCTTCCGCTATCTGTTTCAGAATCGAGAGTTAGATATTCGTCCTCAGTCATAGAATGCTTTTCTTTGGCACTGAGCCACATTAGCTTAATATGTAGTGTGACGCACTGCCGGACTGGACTGCCAGAGTTCAGTTCCCGATAAGGGCAGGGACTTCTTCACCAATGCCGCACCTGCTCTTGACCCGCAAAACACTTCCAAGCGAGTATCATAGGCCCGTTCCTCGGGAGTAGTTTTTCTTTACTTCCTGGGGTGGGGGNGACCGCCTCTGTGGTATAGTGGCCAGAGTTCCTGGCTACAGATCCAGAGGACTCGGGTTCGATTCCAGGCGCTACCAGATTTTCTGAGAATTAGTAGGTTTAGAACGGGGTCCACTCAGCCTCGTGAGGATAATTGAGGAGCTATTTCAAGGAAATAGCGGTTCCGGTCTAGAAAACCGAGATTAACGGCCATGGGGATCCGTTGCGCTACCACATGACACCCTCTATCCGCAAAAGCTGGCACTAACTTCGCCGATAAGTGGCGGTCGTTTGGTCGGTATAGTTTGCTTGCGGACTACAGACCATGGAGTTCCTTGGGGGGGGAGACTGAGTCCACTTGGTACGTCGGCCACTAACTGGTCTACTGTACCAGCCCCGGACGGTAGATTATGAGTGTCGAGCAGTCGGTGGAATGAGGATTAGCAAGGGAACCGAAGCAGTCTGAGAAAACCTGCCCCAGTGTCAATTTGTCCACCACAAATCCCACATGACCTTATTTGGGCTCAAAACCGGGCCGCCGCGTTCCAAGGACTAACGGCCTGACATATGGCACGGCCCTCCTTCGGAATAATGCTTCTACAATGAGAAGCTTAAAACTTACCTCTATAAATTGCCGGTCTTGGGAATATGTGGAGCTTTGCTTCACTCTCCGTTCATGGTGTGGTCCTTAGTCTGAGCATAAGTTCCTACTAGTTAGTTTTTAGTTCTTGTTAAGGATTGTTAGATCTAGGTTTTGTGCTTGTGTACTATGATCTTTCTTTCCTTTAAGGAGAGGGTTTCTTTGTTGTCTCTCTCTCTCTCTCTCTCTCTTTTTTGTTCTTAAAGAGGAAACCGTTATGTTTGAAGACTTCTTTGGAAAATGTAAATGGTAGGGCTACACGATATTAGCAGCCTACTGCCCGAGGTAAACGTATTTGCAAGCGTATGGCTGGTTCGTAATGCTTAGGTACCCGAATGCGGTTTCACCGGGAGATGCCTCCCAAATGGAATCATAGCCAGTCCTCCGGCGAAGCCTAAGGTTGCATTACAGTAGAGCTTTGTAGTCCCGTTCATAGCTGTCATAATAGTCTCCACACCTTCTGTTTCATGCGCTCTTAAGTCAGTTGCGTGTATACAAGACAGACTTGTTACCCTCACAGATGCTTAGCTTACTATCACGGTCACTGGAAATGTAAGTTAAAAACTTAATTTATGCCGGTAGAAATGTCTCTGCCGGTCACGGTAGCCGAGCGGTCTAAGGCATGTACTGTCTTCGCTCGCTTGGAAACCGGTATCGTGGGTTCGAATCCCACTGAGGGCATGGATGTTTAGTTTGTGTGTGTGCATTTTTCCGTGTTTGTGTACAGGTAGAGGCCTTGCGACGAGCTGATCACCCGCCCAAGGAGTCCTACCGTATGTATAAGATCTAGAAAAACCGAAGTGAACGGAGAAGTTCGTGGAGGTAGGCCTAGGCCCACTTGGGCTGTAGTNGGGGGGGGGGGAAGAAAGGGCTCTGTTGCATGAAAATCAGAGTTCGGTTGCAGGTAAATTATAATTAAATTATTGAATACCGGTTTTGTCTTCAAGTAATTGAAGACGCTGGTTACTGTTTCGAGGCCAAAAGTGATCATCACAATGTTTGCTCCACAGAAATAAACATCAAGCTGTCCTTGTGCTTTCTTAATTTAACACTGTCATAAAGACATGCGCACTGCAGGTACAGCTCCACCATTCTTGTCCCCGGCACTAAGTGGAGGTAAGTGGTCAGCTTCACATCCCTGCCGCTTTACCTCTGGGGGGTAGAGCCCCTGGTGCCCATTGGACAGGAGGCTGGGTGGGCCTCAGAGTCGGTGTGAACGCTGTGGAGAAGATAAAAATATTTCCCCTGACGGGAATCGAACCCCGGTTGCCCCGCCTGTAGTCCGTCGCTATATCGACTGAGACGGTTTTCTGTCTGTTCCTTTATCAGAAGTAGAAGAATCTGAATGAAATTGCACTAGTAACACAACGGAATATTGTCATTAGGTCAACCGGCACTATTGGAACATATAGACGGTAATCAGCCGACAGTGTCTCAGCTGATCGAGATATTCAGTACGATTTATTGAATATGAATGTTCATTATCATGCCAAAAAGACCTGCTAGTGGATATTGTCGGAGGCAAATGATTCCAGTCCACACATTCACACTTTTAATATTATCCTCTCATCTGCATCCAAGTCATCCATTACCTTTACTCTCATTGATTTATGATACCCCACAGTTTACTGTTTTATTTATTGGCCTTAAAATATTTTATAATGCTCTTAATTTAGTAAGCCTCTCACAATTTGTCTTTCACAGGTTGTCTCTTACTCCCAACGTTGTCAGCGCTTCTGTCATTCTTCCCCAGCTTAGAGAGACCAGTTTTCGTACCCATACAAAGAATCGGTAGAAGTATTATATTTAATTATATTTAAATCTTGGAGAAATATTTTGAGAGTGGTAGGAAATGTTCCCGGAATTGAATCGTAACTGCTTCGTGAATGAAATATCAGGTTCCTGCCAGTCTGGCTGCAACGGCACCACGGGCAACATCGTACAGAAGAAGAGCAGAGCCCCCTAGAACTACAGCCTCAGTCTGATGCAGCTAAAAAGAATCATGAACATCACGAATTCTGCACGCCGCCAGCCATATAAATTTCTCAAGGCTTTGTCTTTGAATTGCGTATTTGTTTTCTCTGTGGCTCTACAGCCCTTTGGACCTTGGCCGCTTTCTCAGTTTCTAAATCCTATACACATTCGATAGGACTCCCTGGACGGGGGATCAGTCAGTCGCAAGGCCGCTACCTACACACAGAACAACACAAACAGAATAAACGCACACAGACATCCATGCCTTGAGTGGGATTCGAACCCACGACTCTAGTGTTTTACCGGACGAAGACGCTTCGTGCGTTAGACCGCGCGGCCACCATGTTGAGTAACATTAGTATACGGTATGTAATATACGATTTATGGTATGTGTAGAAAGCAACGGAAAGTATTTTATACTTGAAGGGTTCATATATCATGTAAAACCTTGAGATAGTTTTATGTTGTAGGATTTGAGGTTGAAGTTTGCCGTCTTTTGGTATGTGGCGCCGTGCAGATCTTGTGAGAACCGAACTGCTCACCTGGCCTTGCTACGTGATCTCTACAGACTACCCGCTTCCTCTCTGTTAATTTCCCATGTTGCCCACTCTCTCCCTCACTCCACCTCATTGCTCTTATATAGCTGGGTTTGTTCGACTGGTGGCTCAGTCTGCTAGCCACCTGCTCACGCTGATTTCTCTCTCGCGGATTTTTCTACCCTGAAGATGGAGGCAGTACTTTCCTCCGAATCGTTGGTTGACACAAGATATACACTGCGCCACATACCTGCTCACGCTGATTTCTCTCTCGCGGATTTTTCTACCCTGAAGATGGAGGCGATACTTTCCTCCGAATCGTTGGTTCACACAAGATATACACTGCGCCACATTCCAGAAGACAGCATTTTTCATAGGTTTATGTTGTATCATAAGTATATACCCCTAAAGATTATATAGATGTCGAAACGTGTCGTCGGTACAGTAACATTAATCATAAGTTACATCAAGATAAAAAATTTTTCAATCTTCATTCTTTTCTGTGAGGGACAGGCCAAATTTCACTTCAGTGCACGATGCGCTACGCAAAAGGCTCCGTCCAAGAGCGTACAAGATTCAAATGATTCATGCACTAAAGGTTCGGCCACACAGAGCGCTACGTACAAGACGCACGCTACGTACGCTATGTTCGCTATATGAACAGAAAAATATCTCCCTTTATTGCCAATGTGACTGGCCACACAGACTTCCGTACGCTACGTACGCTATGTTCCCTGTGTTAGCTGCATCGCAGAGTGTACACAGCGTACGTAGCATAACGCTCTGTGTGGTCGAACTTTAGAACGTGACGAAGTAGCACGCACAAACTTAGCTGAGGACATGCTACACAGAATTGACGCGTCACCCGATTTCCTCCGCCAAGCGGGTTTCACGGACCAGGCGACGTTCCATGTCAACGGAGCTGTAAACAGGTACAACTGCAGGATTTGGGGCAGTCAAAATCCACATGTCACATGTGAGTTGGAGAGAGGCAGCTCCAAAGTGAACGTGTATGCTGGCTTAATGCTCGACAAGTTGATTGAACCGTTTTTATTTTCTCGAAAATACTGTTACCTGAGGTTCGTACTTGGACATGCTGGAGCTGTATGCACTGCCCTAATTACCACCTTCAACTATCCTCCAACAAGGTGGGGCCCCACTACGTTAGGAATCACCTGGACATGTATAAGGAGCGGTTGACCAATAGCTTGGTCACCTAGGTCGTCAGATTTAACCCCATTGGATTTTTTTTCTTATGGGGTTATGTGAAGAACATTGTCTACCAGGTTAAGATGAACAACCTTCAACACTTGAAAGCCCCCATAAGGGATGCTGTGGCTACGGTGAGACCAAACATGCTTCGAACAACGTGGAACGAGGTCAAATATCTGGTTATTTGTCGTGCCACCAAGGAAGCCCACATTGAAATTTATTGAGAAAGTTATATAGTCAGAAAAACTTCGAAAGTTTCCCTTTGTAATTGTGTAACCCGTAAATGTATATAATAAATGCTTTTTGAGATATGATTATTTTATTTTGGATTCCTTTCATCCGGACACCCTGTATGTATAATGAAGACAGCGTTGGGGTCTCCAGTAACCCCTTTTCATTGTCGCGCGCTCCATTGTCTTCCAGGTTAATATTCCTACGCTTTCTCTCTTTGTCTTACACTTGGTTTTGAGGCATTGAATCCAATCTACCTTTTTAATAATGCTATTTCATTTTCTGGCCTTATTCAGCGGCTAAAGTGTAGTATTGAATAGACTGTGGGAAGCATGTGAGAAAATGTGTGGCATGAGAAACGGAAAGAACCGGTCGTAGCGTCGTTACTTGTTCGTTATTTAACTATGTTTCATTAATGAGACTGCTAATTATGGAGGTATTAATGAGCATCTGATTAGATATTTTTTTTTCCTTGGCACTACAGGCCCAGTGGGCCTAGGCCTACCTCCATGAAACTCTCCGTTTCACTTCAGTTTTACTAGATCTTGGACATACGGTAGGACTCCTTAGGCGGGTGATCAGCTCGTCGCAAGGCCTCTACCTGTACACAAACACAAAAAACGCCCACAAACATCCATGCCGTGAGAAGGATTCGAACCCACGATCCCGGCTTCCGAGCGAGCGAAGACAGTGAATGCCTTAGACCGCGCGGCTACTGTGACCGGCAGAGTATAAGAATAATATATAAGAATTCAGTTCGTACCTCACAGGAAACAGATCCGAACCCACGATCCCGGCTTCCGAGCGAGCCAAGACAGTGCATGCCTTAGACCGCTCGGCTACCGTGACCGGCCTGATTAGAGAATACTAAGATAAATATTGTACCTAGAGAATTCATTTTTACTGTCGGGATCTGAAACCCAGTTCAGTTTGGTGAAACTTTTCAGTCAGTATTATGAGATTAACGGCCATGAAGAACTGAGAACCGAAAGCGAAACTGGAGCTACGTCATTCAGGAACGCAGAATTTTTGATGTTAATACTTCTTCGAAAATGTATGGCTTTAAATTAATTTATGTCGCTGGATGTAGACAGTAACTTTGAAAGTCTAAGTCAAACATTGATTTGAAGGCAGTAGCTGACATGGGAATCAGGCATCCTGTATGGAATAGATCATAAACTCTTAAGAGTTTATTTTTCTAAATGCACTTAAATAATATGGAATTCAAACATGCAGACACTGCCGATATTTTATGTAATACCTGGCTAAAGTAAGATAGTTTGAATCTGTCATAATGTAAATTACAAGCAGAAGCGTACCAGTAAACACTATAATTTTTTTTCTTGCTTGAAACATTTAAAGAAACTCAATTATATAACAGTTATATAATGGTTATAGCTCTGTATATATGCTTATTAGCCGGTCACGGTAGCCGAGCGGTCTAAGGCATGCACTGTCTTCGCTCGCTCGGAAGCCGGGATCGTGGGTTCGAATCCCACTCAGGGCATGGAGGTTTGTGTGCGTTTTTCTGTGTTTGTCTACAGGTAGAGGCCTTGCGACGAGCTGATCACTCGCCCAAGGAGTCCTACCGCATGTGTAAGATCTAGTAAATCGAAGTGAAACGGAGAGTTTCATGGAGGTGGGCTTAGGCCCAAATTGGGGCTGTAGCGCCACAGGAAAAAGGAAGAAGAAAAAAATATATGCTTATTTGGATTAACCTACCGTTTTTTCTTTTCTTTTCCTCTGCTCCCAAGCACATATCCTGGCAGGCTGGCGTCTCGAAACGCGACTCTTTACTTAGTGCTGCTCAATTGAATTATTCTTTATAACCTCTTTGCACGGACCCCAGTGAAAACACTATCTTCTTGGTTTAGGCGTGTTTACGGCACCATTGTACAGCAACGGTCGCGGCGCCGATCACATAGAAAACAGCCTGACGTGTTTATCGAGTCAGTATATTTGACTCGCGGTTACTGCATTAGAAAATCCTGGTAAAATCATTTCAAGTTGGTTTAACAACGTCCGTGAACTCTTCTTGTGAATTCTGCTGTAAGGACGTTAGTAGGTTACTCTGATGAGAAGTGGAGAATGCTGTTTATGTGGATTCCATTTGAATACTTAAGTCAATCAACTGCATATTTCTGCGACATTTAGGTCTTCTTTCTCTTGTCACGAATAGTTTAAGTCAGGGCAGATAACCTGTTTAGAATCCTACTAGAAGTTACATCTCTTCCCTTGCTAATAATTTTCTTTGTCAATTTCTTTTTTGTAGCGGTAAACAACTAGTGGCGTACGTGCTCTGCGTAGGATTTCCCCGATGTAAGGAAAGAAGAATATTAAAGATAAAGGATCAATTTTCCAGAAGTCTCGTTCTAAAATATAACTTCATTTTAATGAAATTAGTGGAATCAGATTCTCGGAATTACGTTTGTGACATCAAGTCTTTATCATGGCAAATAACGCAGGTGAGTTGTATTAAGGCGACCACGTATTGGTATGATGCCAATAGCGCTTGTCGCTTTCTTTCTTTTCGACTTACCTTTGAGCTTTAGGACGGAAGAAACGTTAAAGAATACAAGTTCCGTGTAAGATTTGAGGCTTTCACGGCGGTGACTATGAAGAAAGCAGTCTTCTGGGATTTGGCACCGTGTANCTGCTTGACCGTGTCTCACGGTGTTGTCGCTTGCAGATTTACCTATACTTCTTCAACCCTGAAGATGGGGGCGATACGTTCCTCCGAAACGTCGGTTAACACCACATATACACGGTGCCAAATCCCAGAAGACTGCTTTCTTAATACAATTTCCTTTTGTGACGTCATCATGTGATCAATCATGTCACTAAGTAGAATAGAATTGTCCCCGTGCTTAATCAGTTAAGCACGACGTCATGAAGGTGTATGGGGAGTGGAGGTATAGCTCCACAATTTTTTACCTCTGAAGTAGATGAAGGTGAACGATCGATGTCGCTTTACCCCCGGGAAATATGACAGGGAGCTGGTGGGCGCCAGAGGCGGTCTGGATGCTGCAGAGAAGAGAAGAATTATTTGCCTCTACCAGGAATCGAACCCCCGGTCATCCTACCCGTAGCCCGTCGCTATCCCGGCTTGCTCCTAAGCCTGTCGCTCTACGATATGCTATTTATGTCCTTAATTGTAACTGTAATAAGAAATTTGAATCGGTTGTAACTTGTGTATCAAGTGGCGTAACTGTAAGTAGGTCATAAGGGGACACATCTGGCACATGTAATGAAGGCGTTTAGGTTAAAAATTGCCACTGATGATCAAGTGACAGGTCTTGCTACCTCTCTCTCACCCCGTGGTTTCAGTCCGCAAGCGAGCTATACCGACTGAAAGACCGCCGCTTGTTGGCGAAGTTAGTGCCAACTTTAGCGGATAGAGGGTGTCGCGTGGTCAGCGCAACGGATCCCCACGGCCGTTAATTTCGGTTTTGTAGACCGGAGCCGCTATTTCCTTGAAATAGCTCCTCAATTATCCTCACAAGGCTGAGTGGACCCCATTCCAGGCCCACTACTTCTCAGAAAATCTGGTAGTGCCGGAAATCGAACTCGTGATCTCTGAATCTGTAGCCAGGAACTCTGACCACTATACCACAGAGGCGGTCGGGCTTCCTACTTTGTTATGAATATAAATACCTCTATAAACTGTGTCATGAAATTGCTGTAACTGTATCGTTTATTGGTTCTACGAACTGAAGGAAAAGAACGCAGGTCTTTTAGTTTCTTCGGGCTCAAGAATTGTTAGTTTCCTAGCTGTTCGTAATCGGTAAGATCCAACAGATGTAATGGAATTAGAAACCAGGAGGCTGTAGAAAGTTACACAATGAAGAGCTCTATAACTTTTACACTTCGCCACATATAAGTAGAATGATCGAGCCAAGGAGGATGTGAACGGTAGGATATTTAGCATGCATGGGGAGTAGAGGAATGCTTGTAAGATTTTTGTGGGAAAGCCAGAAGGAGAGAGACCACTAAGAAGACTGTACATAGCTTGGAGGATAATATTAAGATTGATCTTAGAGGAAGAGTCTGGGATGGTATGATCCGATTTCTTTTAACTCAGGATAGGAACCAGTGGGGGGGGGGCATTTTGAGCACGTTAATGAATATTCAGGTTTCATAAAATGTTTAAAAAATTTTTAGTTGGTTAGCAACTGGCGGCTTGTCAAGGAGGACTGAGCGCCATGGAGTTAGACTTCAAAAGATAATGCATTGCAATTTACTGTTAAATATTTACCTAATATATATCATGCCGCAGTCTATTTCAATCGTCTTTGGGGCATCATGTGGTCATTTTAAACTTCAGTGGTTTACAGATTTACACATAGACTGTGTACAGGTCTATTATATACATATTGTAACGTTTATAGCTAGGCAACGTCGTTATAAACACCTCGCTTAAGGTCTTGCAAAAATATGACAAATGTTTATAGCCCGTTGCTAGGTAACAGTCAGCGAACCAATTAACAGGCGAGATAGTTATCACTTGACTTGTTTTTTTTTTTGTGTGGTGTGTGATTTCTGTGCTAGGTCCGCGCCGAGAAGATATGAAAGAATACGGGAACGGGAATTGACTTCACTTGAGTTCCGAAGTTCCAAGGGAACAGCTGTGTGGCCAGAAGAAGAATTAGAAGACAGTGTGTGACACTACATGTGCTGTAGTTACTGTATAATCTTGAGGGTGTAAGAACTAATTGTAGTTAGATTAGTGAAGATCCAATAAACTGATTCACCAATCTCAAGCAGCGTTTTAGTCACTCATACACTTGACAGTGTTCAATTATACGGTGTGTGTGTAACACACGTACGTTTTACATTGTCCTGTGCGGACATGGTCTAACATACCTAGAAACGTTAGTCTGCTGTGCCTTTCAGCGCCTAAGTGATTATTCTTCCCTTATAGATTAACATTAAAAAACGTGATGGAAGAGCAGGTCGTTGTTTTTTGAAACTTCGATTGTACCTGGCAGAAATGTCAGGATTCTCAGGGGGTTCGGTAAAGCCGAGGAAATTATAGGGCACTGTCATGAGAGCCAAGAGGCGGTTAAGACGAGAAACATGAGCCTGAGCGGAGCAGGTGGTTCAGTATAGGATGCTCAAAAACATTTCCACCACGAGAGAACTTCTCAATTCCATATTTGCGTTTATAATAATTTAATTTTATTTCAGTATATCTGTGTACGGTTCTACATATTAATTTATATATTGTTGCATAGCTCAGCCTGTGTAACGACGGACTACGGGCTGGACGGTTGGGGTTCGATTCCTGGCCGGGGAAGAGTTTTTTCTTTTCTCCGCAGCTCTCAGACCGGTTCTGAGGCCCAACCAACCGCTTATCAAATGGGTATCGGGAGTAAAGCGGGCGATCCGTGAAGCTGACCACTAAAATCAATTCAATACAGAGGTCAACGATGGTGGAGTTATATCTCGAGTCCCCCGTACGTCTTCATGGTGTGGTGATTAATTAATTAATCTCAGGAACTGCCTTTGCCTTTCTTTCTTACCTTTATAGACCTTATTATACAGCGTTTGCGTTAGAAACACAGCTCCGCGGAGGCGTCTAAACACGCATCATTTGTATATATAATGTGAACATTAAAAATACTATCTCCTTGTAACAGGTCTTGATGGCCCATAGGGTTGTGAGACGTCGAGGCTCCCACATTTTCTCAAGACAATCGGCTCACAGATGGCGGTAAGTTTGTCAGCCTTACGCACCGGCCACCCTTTACTCATTTCTGTTAGAGACTGAGTCGATCCCAGGACCATAATGCGGCTGGAAGATTTAGTTCAATTGAAAAACCCCGATGACCTCATTGGGACTCGAACCTGCGACCTTCCGGCTTGTAGTATAGTGCCTCAACCAACTACGCTACCGCCTTCACCCAATATGAACTAGTACGAGTACGTATATAGGTTTACATATATACAAGCATATGCTTAACAATACAGTCTGTTTGGATGTCTGTATTTCTTACCAAAGTCGGGCTACTCAGCGTATTTCTGTGGCAGTTAATGTCGGTACTGAAGCCAGCTGAATCCCAGTCACTTCATCGTTATCATTTGAACAGCTCCTGCCCCCGTCGTATTAGTGTTACTGAATGTTTCTGAATAGGTTTCGAGGGTTCAGTGTTCTGGGCTCTACAATCGTCTGGCTTTCTAAGCGAATACTAACATTTCGCATGAATATACTGCCTCTATTCAAACAGCTGAAGTATGTAGTCACCTTAATTCTGAAAATGGAGACAGCAGGCTCCTCTGAAACATCCGTTTATACCTACAAATCTACACTTTATCGCAACCAGAAAAGTTCAAAACCTGAACTTTTTGAAATCCTATTACTGAAACACAATATCACTGGTACCTGCTTGAGAATCAGTTTCCAGTGAACAGATTTATACATATATTCATGGCGAAAACTTCAGCGGTTGAACAGTAATTCCTTTTAATTCTAAATGTTGAAGGTCTCTTCCTATTTTGTGACCGCCTCTGTGATCTAGTGATCAGAGTTCCTGGCTCAAGATGCATATGTTCCGGGTTCGATTTCCGGCGCTACCAGATCATCTGAGAAGTAGTGGGTCAGAAACGGGGTCTCGTGTGGATAATTGAGGAGCTATTTCAAGGAAATAGCGACTCCAGTCTAGAAAACAGATATCAACGACCCTAAGGATTCGTTCCGATGACCACGCGACACCCTCTATCCGCAAAAGTTAACATTAACTTCGCCGACAACGGCGGTCGCTCGGTCGATATAGCTCGCTTGCGGACTACAGGCCATGGAGTTGTTTTCATGATGAAAACTTCAGTGGTTGAACAGTAATTTCTTTTAATTCTAAATTTTGTATGTCTAGTCTATTATAGTTTATTTACTGACACTGTTTGTATAGCGACTGGCTACGGGATGGACGACCGAGGAGTCGGAGTTCGAGTTCCGGTGGGGATAAGAATTGTTACTTCTCCATATCTTCCAAGGCCGGCTCTGGGGCCCACCTAGCCCCCTATCCAGTGGGTTCCGCTGGATCTCTCCCTGGGGTTAAAGCGACCGGGTTGTGAATTTCACCACTCACCTCCAACTAGTGTCGAGGTCTCAAAAATACGTGGATTTATGCATGCGTTCCCCCATACACCTTCATGGCATAGTGCCTAATTTGTTAAACACAGGGACAACTTTACCTTTGTCAGTCACTCAGACTGTGTAACGTCCAGTGATGACGTCAGAGAATGATGAATTGGAAGGATATGGAAGGAAGCGTTCGTGACGTAATTAAAGTACTGTCCCGCTAGGTTGCTGGAATGACTGAGGAAGACCAGTAAAATTCCTCAATGAGGAAAGTTTGTGTCCCGACTCATTCGACCCCTCGAATAGAAGTCGTGAGCATAACGGCTTTAACCTGCTTGCTCGGTGAGTTCCGTGTTTAGGTTTTGTCTTTTCGATTTCTTTGCGAAGAGCTGCAGTAGTGCCAACAGTGACACTATACGAACTCCTATTCCACTTGCAGACAATGTCACCCCAACACGTCCTCTTGTGGTGGATTCTTAAGCTCCTTAGGGACGCGTGTTCAGCAAGGCCTTCGTATGAGAATATTTAAAACGGAGCCGAAAAGGACTTGCAGACTGAAGCCTTGGGGGTTATGACACAGTGTGGACCGTATTCCATTACCAAACTTTCGGAGAAACCCTCTGTCTACATAGAAAGTAAATGTAAAACGTGTCCATATGCTTAACTAATTGCCGATCACAGTGGCCGCGCGGTCTAGAGCATGAATCGTCTTCACTCACTCGAACGCTGGGGTCGTGGGCTCGAATCCCACTCGAGGCATGGATGTCTGTGTGCGTTAATTCTATGTGTAGGTAGCGGCCTTGCGTCGGGCTGACCCCCCGTCCAAGGAGTCCTACCGATTGTGTGTAGGATCAAGGAAATGAAAAACGGCCAAGGCCCAACCAAGGGCTGTAATGCCATTATAATAATAGTAAATTAATTAATCACCAAGATATGAATAGGGCCGCGCCATAGCTCAAGTGATTAGTCGCTGGCTTCCCACCACGCCGGCCCGGGTTCGATCCCGGGTTTGGTCAAGTGGGATTTGTGGTGGACAAAGTAGCGCTGGGGCGGGTTTTCTCCAAGTACTTCGGTTTCCCCTGCCAATCTTCATTCCACCAAATTCTCCATCATCATGATCACCCGGGGCAGGCTACAATAGACCAATCAGTGGGCGCCGTGCCGAGTGGACCCAGTTGGACTCCACTCCCCACTAAGCGAATTAAAAAAAATATGTACTTAAGGGGGAGTGGAATTATAGCTCCACCATTCTTGAACTCTGCCTTAGATGGAGGTGAGTGGCCAGCTTCACTTCCCGGCCGCTTTATGCCTACAGATAGAGCTGCCCGATGTCCATTCGATAGCAGGCTGGTTTGGCCCCAGAGCCGGTCCAGGCACTGGGCAGGAGCTAAAAATTTCTTGTTCTGCCGGGAATTGAACCCTGACCGCCTGAGGTATTTCAGCCCCTGCCATTAAGTAGCGCGGATAACAAACTGTAATTTTTGTTGCGCATTCGCATAATGGCAAGATCCCCGTCTGCTTTGTATTGTGACGCCCTGTACCGGCTGAAGCAGGTAGAATGAGGAGGGGGGGGGGAAGAGGAGACGAAAAACAACTACAAGAGTAGGGACATGAAGAAAACTATCATCAACTATTAACCTTTCTGGCAGGTAAAAGAAAACAAGCAACAGACCATCAAACTGAACTACACACACAGGCGCTGTGAGGAGATTTTCTTTTTGCCTTTGGTCAGACATCAGAAGAATATAACCGGGAGCCTCTGGTTTCCTGTGTCTTATTTGACGGTACAGTGCTGCTCTTCGCTACGCAACTGATAGCGCCGTAGTAAGGAACCCAGAGACTGAATATACGCATAAGTAACAAGAAGTTATTTATGAGCGTCATTATTTCAATCAGACTTACCATTTTGCAACGAAGCTTGTTTCCATTTCTGTGTGATTACTTCATATTGTGCATTTTGCCTTGAACATGGAGACGGCCAGATTCATCGAAGCTTCTGCGAAATAGCCCCTACCCAGAGTTTGGATTGACTGAGCTGCTCATGTTTTATAAAGGGCCTAAAAGTGTATATTTGTCCTCAGTTCAACCATTGTTTAAAATAAAGCGGTAATTGTCTATGTGCTTAAATGATTGAGCACCACACCGTGAATACGTGTGGGGGAGTTGAGGTGTAGCTCCGTAATTCTTGATCTCGGCACTAGATGGGGGCGATTGGTCAGCTTCACGTCCCGACTGCTTTACCCTTGGGAAAATAGTCCCCGCCCAATTTTACAGTTGGATAGGAGGCCGGGTTGGCCCTAGGGCTGGTATGGACGCTATGGAAAAGAGAAAAATTATACCCCTGCTAGGAATCGAATACCGATATCTCAGCTTGTAGGGGTGTATAATAATGTAACAGGGCCTAGAACTACGCCGACTGCTTGGTGCCGTAGCGTTCAGAATCCGTTGTCTTCCTGTCTCTTATCCAGAAACCTGAAACTTAAAATATGTGTTCCCGTTTCCTGTGGAAATCATTCTCCCTTTCTAGGCAAGAATATAGATTGAGGACGTCTCATCATGGTGATAAGGGGAAGATTTTAAACGAAGAGGGAGGAAGAAACAGGAGGGTTTAGAGAATTGTAGAAAAGGAAGTTTTATAAGTTCCACTCTTCAACAAATTTTATTAGGACGATCACATCAGGGGGAACGGGTCAAGTAGGGAGCATAAACGGGAGAGGTGAGAGACATGCAGATTTACTGTCTTCTTGAGAAGCCGCCAGTTGTGCAGCCACTCAAGAAGTTCCCAGCATTTTATGGAACAGGAAGGTTCAATATCGTGTTCACAAGAGCCCTCCACTGGTCCCTATCCTAAGTCAAATCAATCTAATCCATACCATCCCATCCTATCTAAGATCCATTTTAATATTATCCACCCACCTACATCTTGGTCTTCCTAGTGGTCTCTTTCCTTCTGTATTTTCCACCAATATCCCATATACATTCCTCTTCTCTCCGTTCGTGCTACATGCCCTGCCCATCTCATCCCTTGACTTTGATCATTCTAATTATACCTGGCGAAGAGTACAAGTTACGAAGCTCCTCATTATGCAGTTTTCTCCAACCTCCTGCCACTTCATCTCTGTTCGGTCCAAATATTTTCGTCAATACTCTTTTCTCACACACCCTCAGTCTGTGTTGCTCCCTTAATGTCAGAGACCAAGTCCCACGCAATTAAATATTAAATAATAATAATAATAATAATAATTTAAAGAAATAAGTAGGATGGGAGGGGAGGGATTGGGTTAGTTTGGCTCAGGATAGAGAACAATGGCGAGGTGTTATTAACACGGCAGTGAACCTTCAGGTTGTATAACAGACTAGGAAAAGGAATAAATCTTCTGCCCTATTAAGATGCGCAGTTATAAATACAAACAGCTGTAATTATCGCATCCGGGTTTAGTAACACTTCCGTTACCTTTCAACGGTTGTAGCAAACGAAGGAGTGGAGAATGCCGAAGTTCTTTTAGTGTTATTTCATTTACATCAGATAGTTTACTCACGGAGCCGTGAACTGCGCAATATATTGCTTTCCGAGATTTAGTGAAACTGATTATACCTTGCGGTTAAAGTGGAAAGAATGTAAATTCCCTTTTAGAGCCGTTGTGTGAGCAGAGAATCTTTACTACATTATTTCTTTCGTTTACAGAGGTCCTTCAGAAACCTGTTTGTCTACAACATTACGAAACAACCCTCACATTATCATGATTATGTTGCTTCACCCCATCTGTCCTTGCGCAACACAAAACCTGTATTTAGTGTCGTATTGTAGACAGTTCTACATCAACATAATGATGTTACTATAATACGTATTCTTTTAAAAATAGTTTAAACATGAGTTTCGGTTTTCTTTAGGACAGGGTAACGCTCCGATCGAAATCGGTTTGCTGGAAAAATATAGGTTACATTGTGGCTGTATCTGTGTTGATTAAATGTAGGTTATCCTAAGAACAAGGTCCAACAACATTTCATGGAATTGCCGAGACAGGCTTTCGGATGTTCACAAAAAAAATTCTGTAATCATTTATAGGTTTAATTTAGAGNCTATTGTACGTCCCCCTTATGATATTCTACCAGTCTCTATACCCTACCGGTACTGGTGCGTGCCATCAGCCCCGACTCAGCCAGCGAGTTCGGCCTCTACTGGGTCAGCGGTACCTATGATGCTTCCCCCATCTACCAGAAGCGTTAGAAACTACTGTTGGGCGGGAAATGTCCTACAATTTGGCTCAGAGGTCTCCTTGAGACATGAGGTTCTTTTTCGTGCCGTAAAGCTACGACATGGGACCGACGGCTTAAAGTCCCTCCCGGAGGGCTTGTGCCCTGAATTTTTCCGCCCTTAAAAATTCGACGACTTCCGCCGGATTTGAATCCGCGTACCTTGAGTCATGAGGTGGGAACGTTACCCCTAGACTACGGAGGCCGCTTTTTTGTGCTTTAATAATTGTTATTCTCACATGGTAGTTAGTTTCTGCGCTTCCTTTATTTTCATAAGAATTTGTGAGAGAAGTTTGAAGTAAAGTAACCAACATATTTAGTATGGGATACAGTATTTAAGTCCGCTTTCTTTCTGTCGTAATTTCAGTGACTAACGCACAAATATGTTCATTATATTGACTTTTTCTTTTCTTTTCAGACAGCTGCATTCCTTGTTGCCATCAGAAGAATTTGGGAGCGTTGGTGCTGAGCTCTAGTCGCTCACGGATGAGGTCGCGTGTGTGTACAGTCAAGACACCTGTGTATAAACACTACAAATGCACGAACATACGTAATATTAGTGTAAGCGGTGGCGATTCACTCTTGTGTTTGCGGTAAATTTGTGAAGATGGCAACACCACTTGATACATCTTGTGCCTGTTTCGTAGTGCAGGTGCTAATAATTCTCCTCGCCCTAACGTCATTCGCAGCTTTGGAAGGTAAGTTCACACTGAAACCTTTCTGTATTAGTCACTTGCCGTTCCACTCAAGTTTGCCAAATTTGGCCAACTTGAGGCGACAGCCAGTTTGCAGAAAATAGTGAAAAATTTCTCATTTTTGTGTATGCAATATAATGAATGTACTGTGCAGGTTCGTTTTGTTGGTTCCTAAGGGGTGAAGAACTAGACAGTCCAGCAATTCACATCTTAGGAAACAATACAACAGTTCCTCAAAGCGCCATATCGACGTCTAAGAAACGGATTTGAAACAATACAATATATTGACACGTGTAAGGGTGACTATTGCATTGGGTGATTGCATTTAATACACTTATACACCCAACTCATGCAGCGCTACCGCTAATCTCCACACTTTCTAGTTCACTCCTGCAGACACTATTGTTCTCAGTCTATTAGAGTCTCCACAATCTGTTTCCTGGCAACGGATTTTAACACGGGAACTATAATAGTCTCACTGAATTACATCCTCAAATATTGCGGTACTATAACACACGTAGTAAAGTCTTCTCTTTATGTCCAGACTTTCAACTCCTTGAACTGCACTTAATAATTCTGATGTCTCAGTTCCTCGGTTCAGTTTCTCTGCTCCCAAGCTCATATCCTGGCCGGCTGGCGTCTCGAAACTCAACTTACTCTCAGTTGCCATCTCTTCTCAGTCACATTCTAGTCTCTCAATTCTATATCACAGTCACAGTCGTAGTTAGAGTTACTTTACTATCGGCAGTTAACCCCTAATCAGTTCTTCTTTGCGCCAAGCCGCTTGAGACTCACGACCAATATTTTATTTCAACTGAACACTGCGGTTATAGTCCTTAATCCTCTCTGACGAGAAGATGGGTCTGTTGTTTACAACTGCTGCTGGCCTCACAAGGACAGTCATTCTCGGGTTCGAGTACTTTACCATCTCAGATTCAGTACTCTCCTAACCTGGAAGGCCAGGTCCCCGTTTTTGCATCCCCCAGGAACAAGATGACCCAGTTATACCCCTAGGCACTGGGTTCCCTTTTCGTTGCCTCCTACGACTCACAGGGCTACGGTGGATGTATTCGGACCCGCGGCCTCAACATAAATCAAAGTTTCCTAATAATTCTATTGCTACAGAGGTGTGCTTACCTCGTCGTTGCGTAGAAACTGTAGTTCTATTGTTGTGTGTCTATTCATTTCCGCAGGAACCTGTTTACCTAGTCGTTGCCTAGCAAAGAACGTCTGCTCTGGCTCCACTATTCAGGTTTTCAGGCATCATGTCACAATTTATACGACATACCACTTTCAGGCGTCATGTCACTATTTATACGGCATACCACTAATTGACAACACTACTTTAATCAATGAACCTTAATGTAGCATTAATTTTAACTATTAAATATTTTAAATGTTATATATATGTTCATATACATGCATATATAGCAAAGTTTCCTTCGATATTCGGTTCCTCCCTAAACGTGATGGTCCTGTGTCCAAAACGTTTCGCGATATAATTGTATTTGAGGAATAAATTACATAAATCGGATAGAGGCGTACTTAGATCGTGACATCGCACATCATTTCTTCATGTTCATAATCTCGGAACTTGATGGAAGTGAGCTTCACGTCCTGGCCTCTTTATCCCTGGACAAACTGCTCTGTACGTATTGGAGGATGGGTCCATTTCATATGACACTGGGCGGGCTCTAGAGCGCTCTGGGTGCTGTGGAGAGTAGGAACGTCTTATGCCTCTAACTGGAATCGAACCCGGACTCATCGGTCATCCAGACCATAGTCTGTTAGCTATACAGTCTCAAGTATGCTGGCTCATCACGAAATCTAAGGTCTATTTCGGAAGATTATCTGAAATTTACTGAGAGTTACAGCCACTTAGAGAACAAGTAAAACTGAAGAGACACAACTTGAAATCTATATAGGTCTACTGTGGCAACGTGTGCTATGCAAACTCCAATTTACCTTAAACGCTAATGCTCTTAGTAGTGTATGCTATCAAGATGCCTCAGCCGAGCTGACGATGAGGCCAAATTGTTTCTCATAGACCTCGCTCCCAGGCTTGTGCTGGGAGCTATCCAGCCTTTTATCCAATGGGTACTGAGGATTCTTTAGTTCTATATAAAGCGGCAGGTCGCCTCCATCTGATATTGAGATTCAGAATGAGTGGAGCTGTACCGCCACTCGTACGTGTTCATTGTATTCGTTCTTAAACACAGGGACAGCTGTGCCTTTGCCATCCAGTTGAGTAGCCCACCATCAGTCGGTGCGTTAGGTATTATGTCGCATACCTCGGATTGCCAGGATCTGGGATATCTACGGACTTGATTGCCAGGGTTCGATTTTCGACAGGAGCAAGAAATATTTCTCCCTTCCACAGTGTCCTTATCGGCTCTGGGGTCCACTTAACCTCCTACGTAATTGTTATCGAGTGCTCTTGCCGCTGAGGTAAAGCGACATGAGCGTGAAGCTGGTCCACTCACCTCCATCTAAAGCCGAGGTCGAGAATGGTGAAGCTATACCTCACTCTCCGACACGTCTTCATGGCGCGGTGTTTAATTAATCAAACACGGGTACAACTTAATTTTTTTCATGCCTTGGATTGCCAAAGTTTAGTGATTATAGAGAGTTATAATTCCCTGCGGGTGTGAGGAACAGGTTCAGTTATATTATAGCTATTACAAAATTATCGTCTATTAACGGACCCCACCTAACTCTTCACCAGTACATAATATTATACGTGTATTCACATGCTTGAAGCGGATGAACACTTAGCGTTGCAACTCTGTCCAGAATGCTCGTTAGGCACAGTGCGTATTGCCAACAGGCTTGTGCTCCCCCACACTGGTTCTACATTTCCCCAGCATCTGGGGTCCAAAGCTGAGATCCTGAACCGTAAGGAGGACACCTGCTACGCTCCATATATCCCCTCGCGTGTAAGGCCCCACGAAGAATTGAAACAAAACGATGTGGCATAAATTTTTATAAAATAGTGCTGATCTCAATCGAAATAAAATGCTATTACTTTCGAAAGTCATAAGGCTTTTTCAGTGGAGCACGCGATAGCGTTGTTGGCTGAGGCACTATGCTAAAGCCGGAAGGTCGCGGATTCAATTCCTGATGAAGACATTGGATATTTAAATTGATCTAATCCTTCCAGCCGCACTGTGGCCCTCGGATCGGCTTAGCCTCTAACAGAAATCAGTACCAGAATCTTAGTTTGGGGGGGGGGTAAAGGGCGGGCGGCGCGTAAGGCTGAAACCTCACCGCCATCTGTGAGCCGATTGTCTAGAAAATGTGGGAACCTCAGCATCTCACAACCCTATGGGCCTTCACGCCCTGTTACAGGGATACCGTTATCAAGGCTTTTACAGTTAACTGTAACGCAGATACGAGCCACATAGATTTCAGTGTGCAAAGGCCGGCTGTTCAGTGTTTTGATTCCAGAGACCTCTTAAATCCTTCAGTCAAGTGCTTTAACATGAGCCACTAACCGACTGATGTAATTCTGGAATTTTATTGATCTCTACGAATCACGAATCGTACGAAATGCACAGGCAATACCACACGCTCGTTTTGCTGGTGACAGAAAGGAATGTTCAGCACCGCCATTGAATAGATCCTGATACAGTTTAATCCAATTCTATCTTCATAACACTTGTCCCCAAGAAGTCCACTCGATTAGTGTTTCCTGTTCTAATAGGTTTCTTCAGTACACTTATTTCTGGTAGGATCCGGGAGAGTGTAGTCGGTATAGCGATTGGCTACCAGCTGGACGACACAGGGGTCGGGGTTCAAGTCCCGGTAGGATAAAGAATTTTCTTTTCTCCACGTCGTCCAGACCGGCTCTGGGGTCCACCCAACCTCCTATTCAATCAGTACCGGTCTCTCTCTCCGAGGGGTAAAGCGGGAAGGGCGTAAAGCTGACCACTCAACTCCAACTAATGCCGAGGTCGAGAAAATATGGATCTATACATTCACTACCCCATACGTCTTCATGGCGTGGAGTTAGTTAAGCACAGGGACAACTTTACAGTTATTTCTGGAAGTTGCGTTAGGAGAAACATGTCAGCCACAACTGGAAAATAAGCCACGTCGTTGATGAAATATGTAATGTAATGTAATGTAATGTAATGAACCACTGGAAAAAGAGGGAAAATGAAAGAGGAATAAAGAATAGAAAATTTGCCCTAAAAAGCTTTGCGAAGACACAGTGCCGTTCCTTTATGTAGCTTGAGAATCCTACTTGTCCTTTGGAAGAAAAGTACGGGGCGTTTGTAATATATCTTAATCTAGAAGCAAATAGCAGGGTTCATTATGCATAATGTCACACAAGACAGAATAAATCCCCCCCCCTGAAGATTACTTTACGAGCAGATTTTACTATATATGGAGTTAATATGATATGAACCTTCATGCATAGTGCCCAAACAGTCGGTTAAACTTGAGCATTCTCTCGCATCGACTGGAATGTTGAATATTTAGACCTGTCAGTAAATTTGTAGAGCGGTATCTCAGCGTTGTGCACTGAACATGGAGAATCGCATTTCGAACAGTTTTTGTAAATTCAGTGAGTACGTAATAAAGAAATTTCTAACCTCCTGTCACGCGTTCTAGTGACGATAGACGTGATCTGGATTGTTAATCGGATTTATTGAATTCTTAAACACACGACTCGTGACTACACTGTACAAATCTCTATCACGCACAGACCGGTGTTCACTGCGCTACTTGGTAGCGGTTGTGAACGGTTTAGCTTCCTCGGTTTCCGTGTTCAGCGGCTCCTGTCCTCTCTGATGTAACTTTTCAGCTGCAGCTCCCGAGCTGAACTAATTGGTCGGTCGATCGGTTGAATTGCTGCTGTTCTTCGCCAGCACAGTCAGGGGAATCAGGTCCGGTGAGCTTGTGTTTCGCCTAATCCCGTGCAGAAGCGTCTGCCACAACAAGAAAATCAGAAAGCAAGTCTGTCGGTATAGGCTTCCAGTTCGACTCTCAATGACACGTTAAAAATCGTCAATGTAGTGCAACAGATCGCGAGAGAGCTCAGTGAAGCGGTGTTAGAAGACGAAATAACGGTCATTACAAAAAACGGTACTTAATTTAATGCAACAAAATGGCTGCTATAGTTAATAGGCTGCTCAGAGTCATAGCATTTAATTAAAAAAAACTTTCGGAGGCTTGCACTATGAACCCAGTAAACAGCTGCCAGACTTGCATATAGATGCGGTTCTGCTCTCAGAGACATACCTCAAACCGCATGAGAGGTTCTTCATTTCAAATTATTACTTTTATCGGACTGACCGCTTCTCGGGAACAAAAGCTTGTTCCTCATAACCATGTAGACCTATGCTACATGTGCGATACGTACGCTTGACAAAGGCGAAGCCTATGCATAAGAGGCAAACCCATCCTCTCGTCAAAGAAGATGTTATATAAAGATTACGACAGCAAGGGTTCGGTTACAAAAAAATCTCTGGTCGTGATCCTCAAGGGGCTTTGCGCCAAAACGAACTGATTGCCGGTAAACCACCTATCGTAAAGTAACTCTGACTGACTCTGACCAACATAGTCATGCCTAACTTGTCTCCTCGTGAGCCATAACCAAGATTTTTATCCTACACTAAATATGTATGTGAACTTAATGGCTTCCAACTGCCGAAACTTATATAAGCTCGGCAACGGACCGAGTAATGAGCCCCAATGTTCAAAATTATAATCGCTCCTGGATCATTCTACGTGAATCTGGGACGCTTTGTTTTCTCGACCATCTTGAAATAATATTGCTACATAAGACCTGCACATACACGTGCTGTACTTCTGCTTATAATGTCTTACGTTTACGGCCTTTGCGCAAGGTAGTAAAGTTGCTTCTCCTATATCTGTGTTGCCGAAGTGACTGAAACTCGGTGCTGCAGCTCAGTCTCCCCTTATGACGAGAAGAGATTACACGCACTACGCAATGTCGTAAAGGTTGCCTACAATCACGGCAGTGTTTGTTCAAGAAGCAGCAGTGAGTCGATACATCTCTTATAACTAACCCCATGGAGCTGAGTTCTTGAGAAGCCGTCAGTCGCTCAGCAACTCAAGAATTTTCCAATGAACCCGAAGGTTCATTACTGTGTTAACAAGAGCCCTCCTGATCCCTATCCTGAACCACATGAATCTAGTCCATAAAACCCCATATTATTTATCTAAGATTCATCTTAATATTATCCTCCTACCTACGTCTTCGTCTTCTTAATAGCCTCTTTTTAAATTTTTCCATAAAACCCTGTATGTATTCCTTTTCTCCCGCATGCATGCTACATGCCCTGCCCATATCACTCTACTTTACATGATCGTTCTAATTATATTTGGCAAAGCGTACAAAATAATAGGTTTTTCATTATGCAGTTTTCTTAATCTTCTTTTTTCATCCCTCTTCCAGATATTATCTTTATCCTGCTCTCAAATACCTTCAGTCTGTGTTCTTCCCTTGATGCTGGAGATCGAGGTTCACACCCATACAAAAGTGCAAACAAATTCATAGTTTTGTGTGTTCTAATTGGTATGTTTTCAGAAGGCAGATGAGAAGACAAGATGTTCAGAAATGAACGCTATCGAGCATTAGACAAATTTAAACTGCTCTGACAACAAATCAAGTGTACTGGAAGAAATTAAGTGGTTTTGGTACTCATGAGGTGCATTTTGTTCCACGGCTTCTGTTAGAATAGTTTTCTTGCAACTCGTATGATGTGTCAATCAGTGAACTTAAAATTCACAAAGGTCCCGTAAATAAATTGTCCTTGGTAGGCGCTAAAAAGTCATGGCCTATGTTTGCCATTGGGGCGAAACCTACCACGTGCCCTAATGAAAGACCACAGACACCTCATGTATGCATGTAAAATTAAACTGCATTGAATAAGTAAAAGTTTATGTTTGTAGTCTCGAAGGTTAGGTAAATTGTTTGCTTTGTGTTGAAAAATGCAAACATTCCAAGTGGAAAAGCAAATCGGTCAGAGCGACCGTCTTGTCGGGAGCTTCGATGCAGTGTTGCAGTGATGGGAAGCAGTGGAGTACTTATACCCTGCTAAGGTAAAACACTGCTTCATACAGTGGCGACCGCGTGTGTGTGTTGTAACCCCATGTATTTAGGTGGGATTGCAGTGACATTTTGGAGATATGTAACACCTCCATATTCTGGAACAAAAGTCTTCTTCTTCTTCTTCTTCTTTTATTCTTATTGCTCACACTTGAGCATCCGTGAAACGCTTCTTTCACTTCCGTCTCTTAATCTTAGACAGTCGGTAGGACTCCTTGGACGAAGAATTAGCCCGTCGCAAAGCCGCTACCTACACACAGACACAGAATAAACACAGATATCCATGCCTTGAGTGGGATTCGAAACCGCGATCCCAGTGTTCGAGCGGACAAAGGCATTTCTTGCTTCAGGCCGCTCAGCCACTGCGATCGGCGGGGCGAAGAGTAAGACAAGGAAGGGGGGGGGGGTAGTGGAGGGAGAAGAAGCAAAAAGCTGGAAGCAAGTAGAAGATAAGAGAGATACGTTCTTCGATATATCTGTGGCCTTTTGTCGAAGGATACGGCGTTAAAACTCTTCAGTAAGACTGTTTCTGGTAACAAGTAGACAGCCTGATCTTTTGAATTTTCAGTGGATATTACAAAAAATACTCCGTGGCTTGAGTCCGCAAGCGAACTATACAGACCGAGCGACCGCCGCTTGCCGGTGAAGTTGTGGATATTACACCGATGTGAAAATGAACCTCTTCTCGAAATTATTGATGGAAGATGCTGTCACGCAAAGATGTTGTTACCGAGAATTAATTTTAACCTCGTTATCCTGTAACGAGTAACTGGGAAGAAATTAAAATATTTGTAGTCTACAGACATTTGGAACGATGTTCACTAATTCGAAATTCCACTTCTCTCAAGTCACAAACTGTGGATCTTTTTTACAACTTTATCCAAACCAATGTCTTATTGTGAAATTTACACTATTCCAGCGTTTTCCAAAATGGGAGCCGCGACTTCCCAAGGGACCACGAAGGGTCCTCAAGCTGTTGTGTTGCGGGAAAGAGAATCAAGTAAAAAAATTGCCCAAAATGAGCTAAATTCATCGAAAATTTCTATCTAGTGAAAGATGAAGTGAAAACCGAATTATCCCACTACTACATAATGAGATTGTCACCTGTGTGAGTGTACACGGTGTTTGGATTGGTGAATAGTTTATTGATCACTTACATGTAGTAACACTGAATATCTATGATATTTTCGCTATTTCTACACTTTACAGTTCGCACTTTCACACAGTCTAGTGTTCTAATTCTGTTACTAGATGTTTCCTATTAACAGTTCCAACAATGGCTCTTCCTCTGCCTCCAGGCTCAGTTCCTCTCTTCGCAGACTCCCGTGCAGAACTGACTTTAGTTTTAAACTTATTCCTTACTAACATCTCGGCATGGATCACAAAGAAAGATGTTTTCTATTGTCTCTGGGTTCGTTGCCGCAGAGATGTGATTACCGCACCGTTGCGTAACAACGTCCTCTGCGCGGACTACAGAAAACACTATTCCCTGTTGCTGTGCCATTGTTGCAATAGTGTCTGTTGCTATGGGGACGTGTTTACAGAGCCGTTGCCCAGAAATTGCCCTGGAATATCCGCCAATCTCCCGGTCATTGCATAGCAACGGCTCTGCACGCTGCAGTATCTTCCATTGAATGGCATAACGAGTTGAGTACATTACCGTATACGCTTCTAATATTTTCTTATTATACTCGAAACTGATGTGTAGTGACTTCATCGCCTTTTCCAGAATATCGCATAGCGTATGAACTGATAAGATAAGAGACAAGTCGAGTTTTGTATCGGCGACACCCAAACGAGAGTTGCTCGATTCGTATCTCACCCAGACACTGGCTATTCTGACTGTGGAGTTCCGTGGTTATCCTCAGTCCTTCCAGGAATATTCCGGGTTGAGACCTACTAGTTGATGACAGTTTCGTTCCAAGTCATTATCCACTGCCCGTCCTATCATTCGACTTTATATAGTCTGAGGTACTGAGAGTGCCATAAAATAAATAACAGAAAATTAGAAAAAGCCACATTACAAACAGAGATCGGAATAGCGTAGCTGGTATAGCGACTGGCTACGGGCTAGACATCCGAAGGTTAGGATTTTGAGTCCTGGTAGAGACAGGATTTTTCTTCTCTCCACGTAGTCCAGGCTGATTTTGGGGCTCACTCACCCGCCTATCGAATGGGTACCGGGGGTAAAGCAGCCGGGGCGTGAAACATCGTTTACTTCGAATTAGTGCCGAGATCAAGAATACGTGGATCTACATATTCACGCCCCACATGTCCTCATGGCGTAGTACTTAATTAGCTAAGCATAGGGATTTCACTTATTTCACTTTTACACATTCCAAGCATGACAATTAAATATAGAAATAATTTATAGGTATCTTTAACGTTACTAGTAATTATAGTTTTTGAAATTGCTAAATCGCTGTAGGTTGGGAGGTTCCATATTCCTCTATTCACATCAAGGAAGCCTCATGTTAAAAGACCTGCACTACACATTGCATCCTTTTCAGTGTATTATACTGCAGAACTTATTCCCCTTAATGCACTATGTTACAAACCAGAAGGTCGCGGGCTCGATTCGCGATGAGGTCATTGGATTTTTAATTGGCCTAATCCTTCCAGCCTCACTATGGCCCTGCGGTCGACTCAGCCTCTAACAGAAATGAGTACCAGGAAACTTTCTGGGAGTTAAGTGCGGCGGGCGCGTGAGATTGACAACTTCACTGCCATCTGTGAGTCGATAGTCTAGAGAAAATGTGCTAGCCTCGACGTCTCACAACCCTGTGGACCTCCACGGCCTGTTACAGGGATAGCTTTACCTTTTACTGTAAGTCATACTTTCGCGTATAAGAAGTAATGCTGGCCCGTATTCTGTGTAATGAGGTATGTGTGTTGACCTGTACGTACAGTAGCTGCTCTTCGGCACGTGCATGCTTATTGACTGTTGCACGAACTCACAGTTTACAATCGGCAACTGTTTGACTGGCAAAGGTGAACATCCTGTGCTCCTTCCCGTACGACCCCTCACGTGTCCTACGTAGTGACACTTGTGTGTCACATCAGGGTGTGATGTTTCCAAGATCTGAAATTTCACGACGAATAAAGTGCGTTCCGTTAAATATAACGTGGTTGTTCTCCCGAAATAATTTAGAGAAATTGATGCCTGCATGTAGTGTCAGATACAGACTTATGAAGATTGGCATAGCTAATCAGGCCAACAATATTGATGTCTGTAAAATAGAATAGAAGTGGTATTTTTACATAACCATAAAAATGTGTCAAGTTTTCCGGAATCGTTAAGCCGTTACATGTCATAATTTATGTTAACGAGAAGTTTTTCAACGGTTTACCAAGGATATATGGCCCTGTATGTATAAATGATAACGTACATGGCGAATAAGATTTAACAGAGAACTGCAAAGTCTCCACAATAGACCAGACATTGTGGTTCAGATCAAACCCAGAAGAATAAAATGGCTGGGACTTGGTCTGAGAATGGAAAGCAGCATGTTTGGATGGCAGACCCGAGGGCAAAAGAAGCATTGGGAGACGGAGACTGAGTTGGCTGGATGGTGATATGAATGATTTTAAGAAATATAGGAGTAAAGCAATGGAAGAAGAAAGTTGAAGATAGGCGAGAAAGGGCAGGAAGAGCGAGGGAGGCAAAGGTTAAACTTAAAGAGGACCGTAAAGAAGAAGACGAAGGAGGAGGGAGAGGAGGCGATAGGTCTAGAGAATAGTATTTTAGACAGTACTATCGAATATTTTTTCGGAGGTAGTTTTTGGTGAGCAGTTTCTTATTCCTACTTGTAAAGATATAAAATATTTCCTGACAGTCTCACTTCACAGAATTAATGGCGTCGCAAGAAGTGACAGTAATGAAATTAAAACTAAAATTAAAATTCCCCTTTGCTGACTTGAAATATTTCAGTGTGGTTTATGAGGTTGCAGTTGTTTGCAGACTTGACGCGTTGTACTTGAAATGCAAGAAACGTCTTAATGCCTTTTCCGGAACAAGGGAATGCTGATATTAAGTTCTCAGTTTTCATGACGGTAATTTTTCAGATTGCTGATGACAGTGGCCTAGCGGTCTCAGGCATGAACTGTTTTCGCCCGCTCAAACACTGGGATCGTGTTCTCGAATCCCACTTGAGGCATGGATATCTGTGTTCGTTTATTCTGTGTCTCTGCTCTCCTGCATGCACGTGACGGCATTGAGACTAGATGACCCAGCGTCCAAGGAGTCCTAACAACTGTGTAAGAAGATCAAGAAACTCAAAAAGCGGCCAATGGCTGTAGAGCTATAGATAGGTAGATAACCGCCGTTTCGGAGGTTCACGGGGACAGCATGTTCGTTCCAGATTTCGGTATTCGCCTGTAAGAGTGTCCGACGCCACAAGCCAGACGACGGTAGTCTGAAGGGGGCGTGGCTCTTGCGGAACACCGGCGCTAATTTTTGATGACGTTTAAAGCGCGTTTATTACCATGCCCGTACTTCATTCCGCGCATGCGTACTTGGGTTTGTGTGACTAAATTTATACCCCAGTCTTGTACCGAGGCCTATCAGAGTGGTCGCGATGTCTAAGTCACGAAATGTCTTCGCCTGCACAGACACTGGGATCGTCGATTTGAATTCCACTCGCATAGCTGTCGGTCTAGGTTTCTTCTATGTTTATGTTGTCCTGTATAGTTAGCGGCCCTGAGACGTGCTGATCCCCCGACCAAGGAATCCTACCGACTGTTTATAAGATTCATAATTTCAGAAATAATTCTGAATGAGGATAGACCGGACAGCCCATTCCTTCAAGGTAGAAGAAGAAAAAGATGAAGACATTGTACAGAGAGTCATATAGGTTAGTTAGCTCTGAGCGTCAACAAAAGAGAGACGAATGAGGCGAGATGAGAGATGAGGACACTGCATAACATTGAATTTTGTTATTTATACATTATAGCCGGGATAGCTCAGTCGGTACAGCGACAGGCTACGGGCTGGACGACAGAGGGATCGGAGTTCGAGTCCCACTAGCGCCAAGAACTATCTCCATGTCGTTCAGGCCGGTTTTAGAGCCTAACCAACCTTCTATCCAGTGGGTACCGGGGGCCACACCAACTATTGCCGAGGTCAAGAAAACGCAGATCTATGCATCAACTTTCCCATACGTCTTCATGACGTAGTCTTCAATTACTTAAGTATAGGAAATGTCGGCCCATAGCTCAAGCGGTTAGTCGCTGGCTTCCCACCGCGGCGGCCCGGGTTCGATCCCGTGACTGGTCAAGTGGGATTTGTGGTGGACAAGGTGGCGTTGGGGCCGGTTTTCTCCGAGTACTTCGGTTTCCCCTGCTAATCTTCATTCCACCAAATTCTCCATCATCATAAACACCCGGGACAGGATACAATAGGCCAATCAGTGGCCGCCGTGTCTAGTGAACCCAGTTGGACTCCACCCACCCCCCAAGCCAATTAAACAAAATTTAAGCATAGGAAGAACTTTACATTTTTTCACGTGTACGCATTTCAGATAGCCCTATTGAAGGTAAGTTTGAGTTATGATGGCCAGGGTATGTAGCTTGGATGTCGGCATTGAAATGAATGTTCTCAGTTCTCGCTTCTGGGAGAAGTTTTGAACAACATGAAACAGTAATGAAAATGTTAACCGTCTCAGTTATTTTTCATTTTGGAGACAGACTCCTTGGTCCAGCACATACAGGGATTCAAGTTGGAAATGGCCAGTTAGCATTCAGCTATGTTAAAATTTCTCCAAGTTACAAGAAGTTTCTGTTTTGCGAGAATCCATCACCTAATGTGGAAACATTCCTCGTGGAACGCAGTTTTCTCAGAACGGAAATTGTTAATCTCTGTAGGATTTGAGATTCTCACAGCGGTGGTTAATAAGAGTACAGTATGTTCTTAGTCATATCGCCATGTTGTCTATTGAAAGCCAACAAACGTTTCGGAGGAACATGTAACCCCGTCTACAGCGTTGAGGAATATACCAAGAAAGAAAACAGCATGCATCAAGTATCAAGCAGAGCTGATTATTCGACTCTGAGTTTACATGTACCTCCGAAACGTCGGCAGACTTCGAACGGACTACAAAGCGTTACATCCCAGATGACGTAACTCTTGAATAGCAATCTCGCTGGATTTACTTCGCAATTCTAATAGTGTTACGAGAACAAATTTTGACGCAGCTCCAACAAAGACCCGTCACTGGACATTGTCCTGAGCCATTATAATCCTATTCACATCGCCACAGTCATTTTCATAATACCCACGTCAACACTGACTATATTCGAATCCACGCCGTTATATGTCTCTCTCCACAATGAAATCATAATGATACTGCGTGAGATTATGGTAATAGTGCTCCGATAGGGCGCCGTATGCACTGGTTGCAGGTGGTGTTAGGTGGATCTGCCAACAGTCCCGAGTTTGTCAACTTCTGTCACTTTCACGGATAATTCTTGTCTAGAAGAATGACTTGAAACCTCAGTTTTGTATTTTTTTTTTCAGTACTGGGTGTTACAGTGTGCCGATTAGACTTTGAACGCACGGAGCGTCTAGTATAAGACAGTACTGTCATGTGTGTGGAGTGACTGTAGACGGGGTTTTCGGATATTGCATTTATTGACGACTTACAGGTCAGAACTACTAATAACTGGAACACTGTCGCAATTTACATACTTTTCAAAATCACGCTGAGTCTTCTCCAGCACTCAGTGTCTTCATTGGTTGTTTCCTGGTAACGGCTTCTAACGGTGGCTATTCTTCTGCTTCCGGGCTCAAGTCTCTCGGAACTGCAGCTCCCTTTCTAGTCTTGCTCCAGTCATCGTCCTTATAAACTCCCGGCACGGACCACCGTAGAAAACCCCGTTTCGAACAATATGTCTATTCAAAATTACTGCGTTTATGGACTTTTCCATCTCCCAGTATTCTAGAAACTAGAAAGCACAACGTTTCGGAAACTGGATCTGTTTCCGTCCTCAGGTAAGAGGAGAGACACCTACTCAATTTGGGCATCCCCTGTTAGATTCACACAGCTATTTAATCACCTGAGACCAGGCTAATTCAGCGGGAGATAACAAGAAAATATGCAGTCAAAATTGTGATGGAGCACGCACATTCGTAGAACTAGGATTGAAAAGGAGGTAAAAATTTGTGCCACAAACCTAGCCAACACAAAAAGTTAATGAGCCCCAGTGCAAAGAAATTGAAAATAAAATGTGAAGACGTAGTGTCTACCGTTAGCGCCATCTGTGGAGTAAAACCTGAACAGTCGAGACTGAAACCTTAAGGAAACTCACGAAGAATCTTTCACGTCATAGGGACCTTCTCTGTGAGATAGAAACCTCATTGCTGATGAGAGGGCTCCAGATAGGAGAAATATCCAGACTAGATTGGTTAAGCATGCCATATGGGCGGATTCCTAGGATTTCCTATATATATTGTTACCTTCAATTTCCAAAATCCTGGCATCATCCGAGCCTACTCTATGACGCTCTTCATAGGCATGTTGGGCTAATTTTGATTTTTCTAGAAGACACTCTTTGAGATTGTGCCTGTGTTCACGGAGTCTCGCAGCTAGATGTCTGCTGTTTCGCAAGTGCAGCTCTTGTCACACCCACAGGGAATACTGTAGATGCACTGGGCCGACTGTATCGGATCTCTTTCATAAGAGTGTGTTGATTATGCAGATCATCCTGATGTTGTATTGATTCCCTATACGTTTCAGCTTCTTGGAAACACCTTTCAGATATGGGGTATACACAGAGTCCAGGGGCTTTTACTCTTTATTCGGACAACTGCTACCCTTGCAGTTAATGACCGAGTCAATGTAGCCTTGCGGATAACCGCTGAGCTGGAAATCACTTCGTAGCAGCTGAGTTCTTTAACCAGATCTTGTTTTTGGCATATGGTGGAAGCTCTGTTGTGCAGACTCTGGCTCAAACCTCTTTTCACATGCGGCGGATGTCATCTAATGTCGAGGCTACACCTAAGTATGTGTAGAGGCTTATCTACACTGTCTTTATAATTACTTTATGGTGCTGTATGTGTTCTGCCTCTTTTTAGAGTGGAATCGAGTAAGAAAGAGCTGATTATGGTAACGCCCAGCGCCGCAGCAGGAACAGGAATTAGACTACACATTTGGTGTATCGAGATGCGGTTACCGTTTGGAGTAACACGTGAAAATGTAATTTAATGCCAATTTCTCGGCCACTACATCATATTGATTGCAGCATTCTCAGGTAGTGACTACAAATCGTGTTATAGAATGAGCCGGGATAACATACTATAGTGATTGGTTACGGACTGGACCACCGAGGGGTCGTTGTTCGAGTCCCAGTAGGGTAAAGAACGTTCGCTTCTCTATGTCGTCCAAACCGACTCTGGGGTCCACCAAACCTCCTATCAAATGGGTACTGGGGACTCTTTCCCCGGGGCTAATGCTACAGGGGCGTGAAGCTGACCACTCACCTCCAGGTAGTGCTGAGGTCAAGAAAAATGTGGATCTATACATCCACCCCCCATATGCCTTAATGGTGTAATCCTTAATTATTTAAGCACAGGAACAATGTTTCCTTACCTTTATGTTATTATGGAAGGATTTTCATTCTACAACATTCCAAAATTATCTTCAGGACTTGTTGCCAGGTCATGTTTGACCTTCATCTCTGGGCTACGTGGTAAGTTTGGTTTATTTTGCATAGATACGATCACAAGATAAATTTAGACGGATTTTGTAAGAATAAGCATGAAAATATAATGAAACGTTCCGGGCAGCCAGTGTGGGCCCTATGCTGAGGAGACAGAAACATCAGCCCTTCCTTAAATATTCATTATATGCCAGACGTTTCGAAATAGAATCTGTGAATGTAATAACTTTGGTTTTGTTGCATCATATTGTGGCATATAGCCCCATTGCTAATCGGCGACTCTGTAAACAACAGCCATTGCTAGGTTACACACACACAATAGGAAAACGCTGTTTTTTTTTGTGGTACGCGCCGCGGCCGTTTCTGGACAACAGCTCGGCAAACACGTTTCTGCGGCAACGGACACGAATGCAGCAGTAGAAGAACGATGTTTCTGTGTGGTCCGTACCAAGATGTTATAAGCAAGTGACAATATTAGCTGACAGTTCTTTACGAAAGACTGTAAAGAAAAGAGTTAGTTGCAAGAATGCGGCTGTGAAGAGATTACTTTATGTGTTATTTGGAGTATGTAATTCAGTGAGACTGTTGTAATTCCTGTGTTAAAACTGTTGCCAGGAAACGGCCAGTGGAGACTATAATAAACTGAGGAAAGTAGTCTGTGTGTCACTGATCTGTAAAGTGTAGTCACATGTCAAGAGTTCATATACGGTCAATAAATGGAGTCACAAATCCAAAACCTGTCTATAGTCACCCCTTAATCATGACAATATAAAGTTTACAAAATATTATTCTTTTATAAAAATAAATAAGTATTGTGAAGAAAGCAGTCTTCTGGGATTTGGCACCGTGTATATGTGGTGTTAACCGACGTTTCGGAGGAACGTATCTCATGGTCTCTTCGCTTGCGGATTTCTCATTTTTCCTTCTACCCTGAAGATGGAGGCGATACGTTCCTCCGAAACGTCGGTTAACACCACATATACACGGTGCCAAATCCCAGAAGACTCCTTCCTTCATAGTCACTGCCGTGAAAGCCTCAAATCTTACAAAGTATTGTGAAATTTACATCTATACCTCACACCGAATGTTGTTTAATAGAGAACTTTCAAGGCCTACCCTGTCACGGTAGAAATGTCCTTTTTATGCTGTATAGCTGCCCATCCAATTTTCCTGCATATTCCATATTCACCAATTTTCACCCTGTTCTTTGTCATGGCTAAAACAAAGGTAAAGGTAAAGTCACTTTGCTTAATTACGCAGCACGCCATGACGGTGTATGTGGAGGAGAGATCCACCATTCTTAACCTCGGCACTAAATGGAAGTGAGCTGTCTGTCAGCTTCACGCCACGGCCGCTGTACCTACGGGAAAGAGCACCCGATGCCTCTTTAATAGGAGGCTGGATGGACCCCAGAGCCGGTCTGGATGCTGCGGAGAAGAGAAAAATCTCATGTCCCTTCCGGGACTCAAATCCCGGACTCTATACTGACCGAGCAATTCCCTGGCTTCTCCTGTTTAAGTGAAAACAAAAAGCATACAAGATGTTACCGTTAGTGAAATAGAAAAAGAGATTATTTGGGCGACCTAGGCGTCGATGAGAGGATACTTGTAAAATTCTGTAGTAATAATGTAGAGCTTCAGAATGTGAACTAATTTCAGCCGGCTTAGGATGATGTGCAGGAGCATACTGTTGTGGACACTAATGTACTTCCTGTTTTGTAAGAGGTGAGAAAGCTTCAGAAGAAGGAGCGTGTGTCTTAGAAATGGTTAAAAATGAATTACCCGGCCAGAAGCCGAGCGGTTTCACTGCAGTCCTCTTCTGTCCACGGTTTGAGGATCCCTGTGCCAAGTTCCAGGGAACACAGATGTGTTCAGCAGGTACCGAAACCTATAGGGGCATAATGGACAGAACCGCCCTTTCCATGTTCTTTGTTGAAAGAGGGGGATGATTGATGTTTTAGAGGGTTTGTTGTAACTGGTAAGGGGTTGTACTCAAACCACCACCAGCTTCAGGACTCTTCGAAAATCTTTCCTTGTCACTCTTCACATGTTGACTGAAGTTTTAGTTCTCTGGGATCTTACGTCGCAGTGAGGATCAGGTGGTTTCTTGTAGGCAGTCCGCATGCACGTGGGAATCACCTGTCATCAGTCTCCTTCAGCAACAAGCTCTGGAACTAGACGTCAGGACTTCTGACGGTATAGTTCTCCCAGTGCAGGATTAAGCGTAAAGGTACACGTACGAGTGGAAGTGTGTCTCCATGCATTTGCAACTTCGGCATTAGATAGAGGTGAATGTCCGGTCTAGAAACCCGAGAATAACGGTCGTGGGGATCCGTTGCGCTGACCAAGCGACACCCTCTGTCCGCACTAACTTCGCTGTCAAGCGGCGGTCGCTCGGTTGGTGTAGTTCGCTTCCGGACTACAGGCCATGGAGTTTTATTATTTTTTTTATGGAAGTGAATGATCAACTTCACGTTTGGGTCGCTTTGCCCTCGGTGAAAGAGTCCGAGGTACCCGCTACATAGGAAGATTTGTCGGCCCCTGAACCTGTCTGAATGCCATGGGAAAGAAGAGAAGCCCTTTCCCCTGTCTGGAATCAAACTACGATTCCTCGGTAGTCCAGTCAGAACCATAGTCCCTCTACCAATTTAGCTACTCAGTCTTCTTCAAGCTAGGGCCCTTACGTAAACATAACGAGAAGTATCATCTTTCAACTGGAATGTCTGTCTGACATCATTGCCTTATTTCGTAGTTGAAAAGCGTTGGACATGTGTTTTCCTTCGCCACCACGTTCAGAACGGCTTGAAGCATGCGCAGTCTCTTACCCAGCTGTACCTCCACTCCGCACTACGTTTTCATGGGCCGATCGCAGTGGCTGCGAGGTCTAAGGCATGAACTGTCTTCGAACGCTGGGGTCATGGGTTCGAATCTCACTCAAGGCATATGTTTGTGTTAATCTGTGTGTAGGTAGCGGCCTTGCGACGGGCTAATCCATCGTCCAAGGAGTTCTACCGACTGTGTATAGGATTAAGAAACTGAAAAAGCGGCCAAGGTCCGAAGGGCTGTAGAGCCATAGAGACAGAGAGAGAGAGAGAGATTACCACGTTCAGAACGGCTTGGAGTCCAGTTCTGTCCAGTCACTACCGAGGGGGGGCAAAGTGGCCGAAGCATGAAGCTGACTGCTCGCTTTTTACTAGAGTTCAGTATATATAGAGCAATGCCTTCACACCCCTGTCTACCTCAAAGACGTGGTGCTTAAAGATACATTTGTGCATTTTACGTCTTTGCACGTATTATTATTATTATTATTTTTAAGCCGTAATGCTTTTACTTGTGTTGAGGAGCGGAACATTTCAAATCTTTGCCAGGACATCGAATATCCTGACTGGGTGTTTTCATGGTTTGCCTCAGTCCCTCGAAGCAAATGTTAGAAAAGTGTCTCATTAGGCCACTACGGTTTCCTTCCAAATCCTTTCACATTCATTATTCACTGATCATCCTATCGTTCAATGCTAAGGCAGAGCTGCTGACAGCGTTCTCAAGTAAGCATAAATAAATAAATTCATTGGCATTATTGGCTCAACTGTTCTCTCGCAAATGGAAGCCGACAGCTTTTTACTTAGAGAATTGTTGTCGCGTCTCGCCCACAGTTCCTGTACCTTTCTTATTCTTCGCGTATCCTGAAATATAACATCAGATTCCACCAAAGAGTTTTCCGTATTTATTGTGGATTCTGTCGTCTCCCAGGGCACGTGGCTAACGTGTGTGACTTTAATACTAGACGTCGTAAATGGTACAGAGTGAGGGGTTCTTCCTCACGGAATTGTTCTTTCCACGGAAAGTGATAGGAGTGTGGGGGTGAACACCTGTGTACTACACTTATCTTTTCACACCCCCACTTGCCCCTCCAGTCCTTAACACATGCACTTGCTCATAGACACGTGATTCTTTCATAGACTCGCGTGGACAAGACTGAAAGTAATATAGAATACTGCATACGTGTGTTAATGTCCACAGAAGTGCACTCAATTACATTTACTGCGCCTAAAAGAATAAAGTTTAATTTATACAATTTTGCTAAATACGATATTTTATCAGCCCTTCATACAAACAGCTTCTATCCGGTAAATTCCTGACCAGTGTTATTTCTTTGTTTTTAAGTTAATTTATCCTAACTCCCTGTCGAGTCTATGAGAATTAAATTCAAGTTTTCGAAGGCAAACTGGTGAGGGAAAATATGTGGACGAAGAATGACGTACAGAATGAGGAGTTGGGGATATTACGTAACGAGGACTTTCATGTCAGCTAATATCGTTTGGCTGAAATCTCAGACCGTACATTTTTTTTTCTCCTTGGCAGTACAGCCCCAGTGGGCCTAGGCCTACCTCCATGAACTTCTCCGTTCACTTCGGTTTTTCTAGATCTTACACATTTGGTAGGACTCCTTGGGCGGGTGATCAAGTAGTCGCAAGGCCTCTATCTGTACACAAACACACAAACTAAACATCCATGCCTTGAGTGGGATTCGAACTCACGATCCCGGTTTCCAAGCGAGCGAAGACAGTGCGTGCCTTAGACCGCTCGGCTACCGTGACTGGCCAGAACGTACATACAAAGCCATAATTAAACCAGCCTTAATGTACGGATGTGAAACATGGTCCCTTTTACAAAACGCAGAGAAATTACGAATATTCGAAAGGATAATTTTGAGTTGAATATATGGGCCAATCAACGAGAATGACAGTGGAACTGCAGATACAATACAGAGCTATATAAGTTGTATAAGGACATTTACAGTGTAAACGACGTAAATTTGATGATATTACAGTCGGCAGTGCATGTGTTAAGGATGCCCGAAGAGAGGATAAAAAAGAAGGCGATGTTTGAAATATTGAAAGGAATAAGACCGTTAGGTAGACCAAGGAAAGGATTGATGGACAGTGTCCAGGCAGACGTGAAGGAATTATTGAAAGTGAATATCTGGAAAGCGCGAACGCTGTAGAGGAACGAATTGAGGCACATAATTGTGAAGGACAAGGCCCGATTTGGGCTGTAGCGCCACAGGACGAGGAGGAGGAATAGCGTTTGGTCAGTGAAATTTAAGAGGCTTCCAAGTGCCGAGCATGCAACTAGAATGGAGGAAACGAGGAACACATACATACATATAATTATAATTACAATATATAATTGTCAGGTCGTTTGTAGTTCGTCATGCACCTATCTTCCGAAGCCGTATTGTTTCGATACTGAAGAATCATCGTTAAATAACCAAAAAGGAAAGAAAATAAACGGCTCCATTACTTGATCCAACTATTTTCGAGAACTTGTAAATATCTGGATATCTTCTCCGCATGCCCAGCCATTTAAACCGTTTAGATATAAATATTGTTAGGACACAAATGCCACCTGTAAGTATCGCAGCTTTCTTCTAACATGTCGATGCTTCGTTAGATAAGGATATTTCAAATCTGTATACATGAAACAGTGCTGTAGAATATGTAGCGGATACACTGCAGTTTATTGGTTTAGGGAATCTTTGTTTTGTAGAAAGAGGCAATAAACGCTTTTTGAATAGTTCATAGGAGATCTTTGTTCACAGAAACCACACGATATAAACATCAAGGAGGGTTGTTAAGGAATATTCTAGAGTGCGGCTTCAGACATCCACAAGCTTCATCATCATCATCATCATCAACTAAATCCATCTAGCTCCACACCCTCCTCTCATTCCTTTACGCCGTGTGGCATCATCGCCTTTGCCTCGCTCGTCCTCGTCTTGAGCCATATCCACCCAAAGCAGATGCCTTCCTCTCCTCGTCTAACCAGTAGCATACCACGCAGCAGTTTTCTTGCTAGCCGCCAAGGCAGGCCCTAACATCCTTACCGATGTAAGAGCGTTGCGTTGGCGTGAGTTAGAGCATAGCTATGCTTTACACTCCCGTTGAGGGAGAATTCCGACCGAATTAAAGTTATCTCATATCCTCATACTTTATGCAGGGTAAAATGTAAACTTATCCCCGTGTTTAGCGGCCTCCGTAGTCTAGAGGTAACGTTCCCACCTCATGACTCGTGGTACGCGGGTTCAAATACCCGGCGGAGGTCATCGAATTTTTAAGGGCGGAAAAATTCAGGGAACAAGTCCTCCGGGAGGGACTTTAAGCCGTGGGTCCCGTGTCGTAGCTTTACGGCACGTAAAAGAACCTCATATCTCCAAAGGAGATCACTGAGCCAAATTCAAGGACGTTTCCCGCCCAGCAGCAGTCTCTAAGGCCTCTGATAGATGGGGGAAGCATTATAATGCTATAATGCTATCTATAATTATAGATACCGCCAAGCCAGTTGAGAATTCGCTGGCTCGGTCGGGACTGATGGTACGCACCATTATCGGTAGGGTATAGAGACTGGTAGAATATCATAGAGGGAAGCACAATGGACCAATACTGCTCTAAGTGCATGGGGAAACCCACCCTCTCCAATAACTAACTAACTAACTAACTAACTTACTAACTAACTAACTATCCCCGTGTTTAATTGCGGGCTGGACATTCTAAGGGTCGGAGTTCCGAGTCCCAGTAGGAACAACAATGTTTTCTTCTCCATGTAGTCCAGACTGGCTCTGGGGCCCACCCAGCCTCTTATACCATGGGTACTGGAGACTCTTCCCCCGGGGTAAAGCGACAGGGGCATGAAGCTGACACTCACCTACAACTATTGCCGAGGTCAAGAAAACTTGTGTCTATACATCCACTCCCCCATACGTCTTCATGGCTTAGTGCTTAATTAGCTAAAGAAAAGAGACAACTGTACGTTTTCTACTTAATTACTTAAGCACAATGAGAATGTATGGGGGACTGGAGGTATAGCTCCGTCATTCTTAACCTTGGCACCAGTGGAGGTGAGTGGTGAGCTTCACGCACCCGCAGCTTTGCCAGCCAGGAAACAGAACCCGGTACCTCTTGTGTAGGAGGCTGGGTGGGCCCTCGAGCCATCTGGAGCCAATGATGAGAGAGAAAACCCTTGGTCATGCCGGAAATCGAACCCCAATTCCTCGATCGTCCAGCCCACAGCCTAGTCGCTATACGGACTGAGCTATTCCGGCTCCATTATTTCTGCAGATTTACATATTTCCCTTTAAGTACCTTTTTGGCGGATTTTTTTCCTTAGTCTTCTGTACATCAGCATGTGAATTTCTATATTCATATTTTCAGAACATAACAAGTAGATGGGATTTGAGGTTCTCACAGCGATGGTTATAAAGAGTTGTGTCTTCTGGAATACACGGATAATACCGTGTAGTTTGTTGAAAATCCACATTTCGATTGAACATGTCGCCTACATCTTCAGAATCGAGGTACAAGCCAAGCAAGACACCAGCATGAAGCAGAGCTTGTTTCCTGTTTCATACTGATTTCTTGCCTGGCTAATTCTCTGGCCCTGAAGATGTAGGAAAAATATTCCCTAGCTACAGATCCAGAGGTCGCGGGTTCGATTCCCGGTGCTACCAGATTTTCTGAGAAGTAGTGGATCTGGAACGGGGTCAATTCAGTCTTCTGAGGATAACTGAGGATCTATTTCAAGGAAATAGCGGCTCCGGTCTAGAACACCGAAATTAACAGCTTTGGGGATTTTTTTGCGCTGACCACGCGACACCCTCTATCCGCTAAAGTTGGCAATGACTTCGACGATAAACGTCGGTTCCTCGATCGGTATAGTTCGCTTGCGGACTCAATGCCACGGAGTTTAGTTTAGTTTTTAACATTACGTCCTCACGTATTTCTGAGCAGTCTTAAGGGAGGAAGGCGAAAGTAATTTGACATGACACCTGAAAGCCGGAATAGTGAAGCCAGAAGAGAAACGTTGCCAGACAATGGCTCTGTAACCCTATTCCTAAGGCAGCAAATACACACGTAGCAGTAGAGAAGTTTTTCGACGCTGTTTTATATGCGGTCCATGCCGAGACCGCGCCTTAATTTTTGGCGAAAGGAAAGTAGGTGATTAGTTCTTCCCAGAACTTTCAGTCAAATTACGTCTCGTATTTCTATCATAGTTGACTACACAATAGTACGAATATTTCAGATAATCTCTCTTTCACAGAAGGATTGTGCTTTAATTTGTGATGATGATGCTGCAGTTACATTTCTTCTTATAACTGAGACGTACATAACTACGTTTTGATATTACAAATTGCGGTGGCAAGCTTGTGCCAATTGTAATAGGAAATAAAGGTCTGCTCTTGAATGAGGCATTACTTCAGAAGCTCGTACTTTCTCCATGTCGGAATTTGAAGCACATGCAAATAAAGATCTATAGAACATTTGGGGATAAAATCTGTAGTGCATGGTACCAAATTCCATAGGTTTTGTTATAGCGGCTTTTCCGTTATCATTATACTCTGAATTTACATTTTAGACAAATGCACTAACAAGAATTCTGAAATATTTTATCGTGTACATGTTTCAGTATAAACAGTACTGGGGGCACGCAGTAACTTAATTGAAGTACTGTGCTACAAGCCGGAAAGTCGTGGGTGTGATTCCCGGATTCATTTGATTTTTCAGTTGACCTAATCCTGGGGTCGACTCAACCTCTAACAGAAAAGAGTACCAGGAATCTTCCTGGGGGCAAAGGGCGGCCGACGCGTAAGGCTGACGACCTCACCGCCATCTGTGAGCCGATTGTCTAGAAAATGTGGGAGCCTCGACGTCTCACAACCCTATGGGCCTCCGCAGCCTGTTACAGGGATAGCGTTACCTTTTCTTGTACGAAGGGCTGCCGGAATTGAGAATTGCACTGAGATCCCCCCCCCCCTGTTTTTAAGGCAGAGCATCCGTGAATCGAAGTTGCACGTCATGGGTCCTCTCGGGTTGCCGGACATCATGATTTTTCGGAAAGGTTTTACGTAATGTACGAGTGTATATCTCAGTGTACAGAGCAAATTCATGAGCCGACGTAACCATTTAATTTGTCACTTGATCCTGTCCTGCATTCCCTTTCATATTTATGTTCCGTTTTCATGACTACTTATATAACATGATGTGTACATAATTAAGAAACAATAAGACACAAATATTTCATCGTTTTAATCACCATATTAAAATAGTATTCGGCCGATCACAGTAGCCGTGCCGTCTAAAGCATGAACCGTCTTCACCTGCTCGATCACTGGGATCGTGGGTTCGAATCCCACTCGAGGCATAGCTGTCTGGGTAAATTTATTCTGTGTTTGTTTTATGTGTAGGTAGCGGCCTTGCAACCGACTGATCCCCCGTCCAAGGATGCCTACCGGCTCTGTATGGATTAAGAAATTGAAAAAGCGAGCAAAATCAAAAGGGATGAAGAGCCACAGAGAAGGAAAAATATTAATCAGTTCCCCGGTTAATAGAAATAACAAGATCATCCAGTGATGGGTGTCGAAGCTTTCGCTGGATTACACGGGTGCAAATAAGAGCATGCACTCTGTAGATGCAATTATGTGTCATTCGAGCGCGTCTTGCCCCAGTAGTTAACTGGCAGCCTCGGTGTCTCAGTCATCGGTTGCTGTAGTCACACATGACTGAATCCTTTCAATAGGTACTCGCCACACTACCGCCTAATAATGACCTCATCAGACAAAGTCAGTTTAGCGAAAGTAGAGGCATGTTAATGAATGAGAGTTGTAATTTCACAGCTAACCGGGATATCCCAAGACGTTCAGGTTCTGGTGTTACAGCGTTTGTTTCTTCAGATTCTAGAAGTTCTCATCGTATCGCTGGGGGGATTGTTACATTTGAAACGTCGGAAGATTCATCTGTATGCCATGCAATGACCACGTTTTTCCACTCGAGTTTCTCCGCGGGCATCTACCGCTGCGCGTCTGGCCTCTTGCTCCGGTAAACAGGAATCCCAAGGCCAACAGCATTAATTAATTAAGCCCCAGTATGATACTAAGGGAGAGAGCCGCCTCACTCCGCAACTTCTTAACTTGCCTTCCAGCCATCGGCCAACGGCAATGATTTTGATCATTCTGAAAATTTCGCTACTTTAACAACACGCTTTAATATATCCCGTATGGAAAGAGCTACAGGAACCAATGGAAACATGCAGTGAGTAACTACATTGGCGAGAGAGAGAGTAACTTAGAACTTGATAGCCTCAGCAGGCCAAGAAATTCCACTCCTTATTTTGAACCCCGAAATCTCGTCTTTCTATTAACTCTTCCTACCACAGTCCCTATCCTAAACCAGTTGAATCCACCCCAGATATTCACACTCTGTATCTTCAAGGTCCATTTTAATATTATATTCCCCTCTACCCTTAGAAGTTACGGGCAGGACGGCAAGGGAAATAGATTATTCTCAACTCTACAGCATCCAGAAGGGCTCTGGGGCCCACCCAACCTCCTATTCAATGGGACCTGGGGGCTCTTTCTTCAGGGGTAAAGCGGCCGGTACGTGATTCTGACCAGCGAACTCTATCTAATGCCGAGACCAAGAATTGTGGAGCTATACTTCCATTCACCCTTGCGTCTTCATGGCTTACTGCTTAATTAACTAAGCACAGGGACAACTTTGCCGTTTTGCCTACGTCTAGAACTCATTATGCAGTCCAGAGATTATCTTCAGCAAAAGCCAGTGTTCTAAGTCCTAAAAGTAAGAAGGACAATAACATCGCTTAAAATTGTATCGACCGTCTCTGTGGTCTAGTGGTCAGAGTTCCTGGCTACAGATCCAGAGGTGCGGGTTCGATTCCCTGCCCTACCAGATATTTTGAGAAGTAGTGGGTGTGGAACTGGGTCCACTCAGCCTCGTGAGAATAATTGAGGAGCTGTTTCAAGGAAGTAGCTGCTCCGGTCTAGGAACCGAGATTAACGGCCGTGGAGAATCGTTGTGCTCACCACGTGGCACCCTCTATCCGCAAAATTGGCACTAACTTCTCCGACAAGCTGTGGTTGTTCGGTCGGTATAGTTCGCTCGCGGACTAAAACCACGGAGTATATTTGTAAAGTTACTAGCTACGGGCTGGACGAACACGGTTTGGTTGTCAGCAGAGGCAGAGATCATTTACTCTGCCCGTAGGGTACCAGGGTTAAAGTGACCGGAGCATAAAACTGGACGTCTACCTCATCTGGTGTCATTGGCCTTTATGTCCGGAATAAAGTTCGCCTTTGTATATTTGTCTGTTCTCTACAAGTGACGTGTATTTATGTTAGTATGAAGGACTACAGATGTTAACAGAAGAAGTCGCGAGAGTTGGCCTCAGAGGACACAGCAGTTGAAATGCGGCATTGACTCGCAATGGCGCGGATTCGAATCTCAACCATGTGGGCTTCCCCGTTCGTTGCTAATTGCTGTAATGGTTACCTTACCTCTTCCTCCCCGTTACCTTATACAACGTTTCAGCTGACGTGATTCTGAGGATTAAACCGGCATTGTGGCTACGATATGTAACGCCTGCTCTAATAATTCTGAAGTATGTCCTTAGAATGTGTTAAACATCCATGCCCTGAGTGGGATTCGAACCCACGATCCCGGCTTCCGAGCGAGCGAAGACAGTACATGCCTTAGACCGCTCGGCTACCGTGACCGGCACCAGTGTTTATGTAGGCCTCTTATTTATATCTATCTGTGGCTGTGCAGCCCTTTGTTGCGCCTTGGCCGCTTTCTCACTTTCTAAATCTATACACAGGCGATATGACTTCTTGGACGGGGATCAGCCCGGCGTAAGGTCGCCACCTACGCATAGAACACAAACACAGAATAAACGCACGCACATCCGTGCTTTGAGTGGAATCCCAACCCACGATCCCAATGTTCGAGCGGGCGAAGACGGTTCATGTCATAGACCGAGCGGCCACTGTCATTGTCAGGCCTATTATTTAGATAAATAAAATTAAGCTCAATTGTTGTCAACCCCACTGAAGTTATTTTTCCAAATTTTACAGTCTGTATTAATTCAGGAAATCAAAATTCCGCGGCTCCTGTCTCAAGCCGCCGCGACTTCGCCTTCATACTATTCTTGTGAGAACGACGAGAGGGTGAATTCTGGGTACGTTCCAAACCAGACAATGCTCTTTCTTCCTCCCCATAAAATTTCTGCCATTTTTCCCATGACTTTTCACTTTCACATACTCTTCATGGTTCAGAAGGCTCAAGAGCTGAGGGAAATTCTAAAAGCGTCCTGAGAAATAATCTCAAAGTGATAAGACTTACTCAAGGAGACAGGCAGTTGATATAAATCTCATTGCCTCGGATGGGTTTGCAAACGAAGCGCCTGTGTCCCACAGAACCGGTTATGCCTTTACGTGGGACATCGACTCTTACGGACAGGAACAAACTGCATATTGTAAAGTTAGCAATCGCGATTCTTATCAAAAGTGTAATTCTGTTGATAATACTGGCACCAGCCATACGTTCTGCTTCTGTGAGCAGCCATTATCGTGACAGCTGTCGAGTAGATCTCAGTAGCGAGTTTTATAGCTTCCATTTATAGCGTGATAGATGAACGACGAATTTTAAAAGATCTGAAAGGAAGTAACTGTGGTGTAATCCAGACATTACCCAGACGTTAGGGGAACACCGCTAAATTCCACAGTCTGAATAGCCCGCGTCCCAACTGAGAATCGAACAGACCACCATATCTAAAATACGTGTCTAGTGCCTTACTGCTACGCCAGCTCGCTCGACAGTAGAGCGTACATGTATTCTGTTGCTAATTCACATGTTGCGTATAGTAATTCAATTTTTGGGCTTTGGTAAAAAAAAACTTTGCATGTAACAGGCAGTGAAGACCCATTGAGTTATGAGATGTCAAGTCTCCCACATTTTCTAGGCAATCGGCTCACAGATGGCGGTGAGGTTATCAGCCTTAATCGCCGGGCGGCCGGCCGCCCTTTACCCCCAGGAAGATTCCTGGTACTCATTTGTGTTACAGGCTGAGTAGACGACAGGGCCATAGTGCGACTGGAACCATTAGGTTAACTTAAAAATCCAGTGATGTCGTCGGGAATCGTACCTGCCACATTCCAACTTGTAGCATAATGTCTCAACCAACTACGTTACAGCGCGCCCCTTTTTGGACTCTGGACTACTCGAAAATTATTCTCTAAGTTTTGATTTCCTACCCAGCTCCGTTGAGGAGAGCCGTTTTTCACAAGACAATAATCTCTCGTGTAGTCAAGTAATATTTTGCCCCTTTCGGAACCTGAAGGTTTGAAATGTTATTAGAGGTTTCCACGGCGGTGGCTACCGAACTCACATTCTGGTATGTGATACCAGGTGAGGTACCATCGTGCGAAAGGAGCCTGCTGCTTCTATCTCTCCATCACGTGGATGAAGGCAGTGGACTCCTCCGAAACGCTGGTGCATATCTGCCAAGTTACATGGCGCCACAACCCAGAAGACAGTCATTGTCCTGTTCATAAGAGTGCACCAAAGATCGCTGTCCTCAGATGAGGTCACTTCACGCAATCTTGTCATATTTATCTAAGATCTGTTTTAATATTATCTTTCCGTCTACCCTTACTTGTCCAAAACACCCTCTTGCCCTCCGACTAAAATTATGTATGAGTTTCTCATCTAGGGATCGGAGTTCTATTCCCGGCAGGGACAAGATTTTTCTCCGTGTCATCCGGACGGGTTCTGGGGACCACTCAGCCTCCTATCCAATGGGTACCGATAGCTTTTTCCTTCGGGGTAAAACTGCCGGGGCGTGAAGCTGACCACTCACCTTCAACTAGTACCGAGGTCAACAAAACGCGCATCTATACGTCCACTCCCCCATAGGCCTTCATGGTGTATTGCTTAATTAGTTAAGTACAGGGAGAACTTCACCCTTTTTGTGACTTTCTAATTTCCATCATTTGGCTTTAGATGTCTTTCCCATCTCATCATTTTATGTTCCATCACTTTAATAATGTTAGACGAAGAGTACAAATCATTAAGAACTTTTCACCAGCATCACGTTTCTCGCTGTCTCCAAGGTACAACTATTTCTCTTATATAAATCTGAGTATGTTCAACCAATATACGTATAGAGTAGGAACTATGACATTTATGTAGCGCCTTTGTATTTACCAGTTTGCGCCGTAATGTTAATATACGTGAGATATGGTGGACATAGTGGCTCTGGGACCGCTTCCTCCATCAGTTACTTCATGTTCGTTAAACACCCCGTCAGCGACCCTGTACAACCTCGACACCAACAGTGTCGTTAAACATCAGGCAGTGTAACAAACACTGTAAAAAATACCTCTGAAGCAAACAACGGACCCCTTTCTTATCCATTTATACTGTCACGTGTAGGGGTGGGGGGTCTGTGCGTGACTTCCAAGACGTGTTTTGGATTGGACTTATTGAAACATCTCGGGACTAGAGGCAATACAGCGCTATCGCTGATCTACATACATTGCAGTTCACCTGGGTTCTCAGTCTTCACTAGTCGTATCCTGGCAACGGATTCATATTTGTTGCCGCAGGAATGTGTTTCACGAGTCGTTACCTAGCAATGGACCTATCTTCTGATTTCACTGTTCCGGCTTTCGGGCAACATGTTAAAATGTTTATTATGGATAGACAATTAAGATTGTCTGTTCCCCCCTTTTTTTTTTTTTTTTGGTAAACGCTGTTCTTAATGGTCTCGTTTCAGATTTTCATACTAAAATGTATGCATTTATTGCTTCTGTGCGTGCAACATGCCCTTCCCATCTCACCCATAACCTTGAGAGATTCTAACATAGTTAAGTATGGATCTCCGTGGAGAAAGTTTTAAATTAAAATTATGCAAAGATTATTAATTTGCTTAATAACAGACTTCAGCATCTTGCTGCAGGCAGATAGAACAGATATTGATCCACTTACTGGATAATCTCCCTTTTGAACACGCTGTGTATAGCCGATATTAGATTAAATGTGTTCAAAATTGTGTTGCCGTAACATTAGAAACCGTTTCGGGGTTAACAAGTTTCCTTATTCCCTAAAAGTTAATTGACTCCAAGGAACTGAGCCCTTCTTGAGAAGCAGGCAGTTGTGCAACTACTTAAGGAATTCCCAGCAATTTATGGAACCCGAAGGTTCAGTTCTATGTTCACAACTTCTCAAGAACCTGAGCCAGATCAATCCAGTCCATACCGCCCCATGCAATCTCTCTAACATCAATTTTAATATTATCAACCCCACTTCTTGGTTTTCCTAGTGGTCTCTTTCCTTCTATTTTTCTCACCAATTTCATATATGCATTCCTCTTCTCCCCCATTCATTTTACACGCCCTGCCCATCTCATCCTCCTTGACTTGATTTCTCTAATTATACTTGGCGAAGAAGTACAAATTATGAAGCTCCTCATCATGCAGTTTTCTCCAACGTATCCATCCATCCGTCTGCCTATGGCTCTACAGCCCTTTGTTGGACCTTGGCCGCCCTTTCAGTTCCTTAATCCTAAACAGGCTGTAGGACTCCTTGGACTGGGGATCGGCCAGTCACAAGGTCGCTACCTACACACAGACATCCATGCCTTGAGTGATATTCGAGCCTACGATTCCAGCTTCCATTTATGCCTTAGTCCGCGCTGCCCCTGTAATCAGTGATAGAACCGCAAGCAAAATTATGGTATTTATATCGTAAATTTTATACTTTTATTCAGCAGACGAGAAGACAAAACGTTCTTGACTTAATGGTAGCAAGCATTACCCGAATTCAGTCATTTCTTCTTACTTAAAGACATAGGAAACTTTAAATGATATGAATCCGTGTGTTTGAAGACTATTTAAACAGGTGCCTTCGGTTTCGACAAACCCGGCTTGCAAGTTCAGATTTGAACTCGCGACTGCAGTGCCTCCATTTTCGTTGCTACTTCCTTGTGTTGACAGTTGCATATCTGTTTCCTCCCGTTTGTATGAGAATGTCAGTGATGTGTAACGGACGTCAGAAAATAGGTATTTGACCCGAAAGTTTCTGCTGATACATGCTTTATGTCTCATATCCTATTTTTAACCATGTATGAATAAATATTTCAAACAGGTTCATAGCAGGAAGCACATTTTGTGTATCTACTTAACGACATGGGCTGGCTGCCTTATCCTTTGTTCAAACACCGGTTCTCCGGCCTCTCCGACTACCGTAAGGACACACAACATGCTTTTAAGTGTGAGTGTAAACATTATTACAGTTCAAGAAGAATGTGTTAATTGACCGTGAAACACAAGCTTATACACCAACAACAAGACTCGGCTGTATACGTACGTGATGAAGATGTATGAGCTTCATATGTTTGTCCCTTCGTGTGTCTGACCGCGTGTCCATTGCTTCAGTCACAGCGCATGTCAATATAACTAATTAATTGTATGATATTACACATTATATGGGGAACATTTTTTTTCCGTACGATCATTGGCGAATTGTTGCCTACAAATCATATCTTGCGGAAACACGGCTCCACGACTGGCTGCACTCAAGGATCCGTAGTTTCGCTGTCTCCAATTTCAACGGCAACGCATGCGCAAAAGCTTAGATTTGGGACATATATTCCAGCAGTGGATCTACCTGGTGATTACGAGGCTAAGACACACTGGAGTATCGCTATGTATTGGGCATGCGTACAGCTGGTTCCAGGGGACACAGAAATGAGTACCAAGAATCTTTTGGGAGGTAAAAGGCTGCCGGCGCTTAATGCTGAGAACCTTAACGTCACCAGTGAACCGATTGTCTAGAAAATGTCGTAACCTCGACATCTGACGACCCTATGGGCTTCCATGGCCAGTTACAGGGATAGTTTTATCTTTGTACCTTGCAGCTGATTACAAACAAGACATAATTTTCATTGGATGGAGAATAGGCAGTGTTGTTTTATATTCCTCAGTGTTTGATGGTCGAGAGGCGCCTTGCTAGTCACACCGGAGTAGTTGCCTGTAAAATGTATATGGATTGAGAGTATAGATATATCGCACAATTTCTTGGTTCATGTTGTTTCGAAATTATTGGAAGATCCAACACCCTCCATTACAGAACATTTGGGGACAGGTTCTTAGGAAGAACGGAATATGGAATATGAATAACAATGACTGCTGTTAAATTAAGGCAAAGTTTAAGACTCGGTGCTGTTATTTAAATATATTTGAAAAAAGTTTAATTAGAAACACAAATTATATTTGTAATTGATTAATTACAAGAATTTGTAGTTTGTAATTTTTAAACTAGTCGACAGCGATTTGCATGTATTTAATCGGTACAATGTTCCCATAGCGATTGACACCCTTGTAGTTATTGACCAATATCTTGACTGCAATGCCGTTAAGGGCTTTCCAGTCTCGGGGCCATATTTCACTCAGACACAAGTGCAGATTACATCGCCAGTTTGTACACGACCCTGAACCTTCGTGTAGCTGAAAAATACGTAGGTGATAGAGCATTGTTGGTAACAGACTAAAATTCAGTGACACAAACGGAGGACAGTCTACAAATATACAGAGTGATTCTAAATTATCGTCGGTGTTTCCGCTGCCTGTGTTTTTCAAACCTTACGTGCCACGAAAGGCACTCACGTTGAAGTTCTTTAACATTCTGTAGTATTGATTCAACAACGAATAAAACTTTTTGAATTACACTTTGGGACTGCATAAGCAGTTAAATTTTGTCGTTTCCAATTTGAAAACTAAAGGACACGGAGGCCCCGGCAGTAATTTAGAATCGCATCGTATAGCATATATAACCCAGAAATGCAGCCCAGAAAGGAGAAGTTCCCTTCAAAGGAAAATACTGAATAATATTGAAGATAACGTTAAAAATCACAGTACACAGAACAGACAGCTCGCTTCAGTGATTAGGGCTGCGGTGCTCTGTGCGGCCATGATAGGAGCCCGGTTATTATACTACATAAGCTTGTATTTTTGTGTGGCACAATCAAGAAATCAGTAAGGAATAATGTTAGGACGAGAACATAATGAAGGTTTTACGAATTGTGAAAATTAAGCTTTAAATACAGCGGACGGAAGAAATGGTAGAAATAGCAGGAATGAGTTTCATGGACGTGTTCTTGCGCCGTAATAGTTGTTTACCTGCAACACAGTACGCTTGGGGTTACTGGGTCTTCGGACCTAGTCCGTCGCCCGGCATCCTAAAGATGTTTCGGAAACTAGAGCTGATCCAGTTTCTTAAACGTTGTGTTCTTTAAAATACCGACGTTGGATAAAGTCGGAAACCCCGGTAATCCAGAATATCTTGCACCATTGTCGGAACAATTTAGGATTTAGTACTGTAACGGATTTGATCAACGCGTTGCAAGGCAAGAGCTCTGTAAACACGGTCCAACACGCAACAAAACAGGAAGTTGTGTTTTCTGTAGATCCAACCTGCGCGCCAATAGAGTGGCTGGATAGCGATCGCGTGATGTGTTTACTGTTGGTCCATGTCCGCGCCTATAGAAGTGAGTGACGGAATTCGTTCAGGGAAGTTACGTGTTACGAGTGGTAGTAGCGGCTGAAGCACACGAGCAAGCAAGAAAGTCAGTTCTTGGCAGGAGGTAGCCACGGGAATTTCATAGTTGAAGACGAATTAGAAGTCGGCTTGTGAAGACTTAGAAGACTTTATTTATGTCTAATATTTGGAGTCTGTGATTCATTGAGACTTATGGTTCATGTATTATAAATCCGTGAAGACTAGTGCAGTTAGACTGAAGAGATTAGGATGGAGTGATTGTAAACTGTGTAAAGCAGCAACAGTGTAACATTTAAGTGTAGTTACCACCTTTAGGGGGTTAATAAATCCAATTACGAATCCGAACCCCGCCGTTAGTCGCTGTGACACGTGACAATACAATACATATTTAACTATAAATGTCTAAGCTAAGTCTAAATGCTTATGGCGTTGGCGTGTAACAACATGACTAATATTTTGTACATTTTCAAAATTCTTGAGTTTTCTTAAAACATTTCGGTAAATGGATCCATTTCGGTCATCAAGTATAAAAGGAACAAAGATCAAGCGATTGAGACGAGCTCTTTCTATCGGGCACAACTGAATGTCAACCCGTTGAAAGACGAACAGAGAGAAAGACCTCTGAATTATATTGTTATTTTGACGCGTTACCTTACGTCCAACACCGCGACAACCGCTACAATCGGAACGGACACTTCCACGGTAACGAATACATGGAAATTGTGGAGCTCCCGCAGCGACAGAACGTAGTAACGAATTGTCGCTGAGTAACAACGGATGAGACGAAACACGATACCGGTGTAATCTATAAAGAGCGTTCCCGTAACAACGGACTGCCTGAACAGCGGTAACGGGACCGCGAGAAATGATGTCTGGTATCCGGTCCGCATAACCCCTATATAAGCAGAGCTTACGACACGTACAGAGCATTGAGAGAACGAGACACTCTTGGGATAGCCGCCGCCAGAGACTGTTGAGATCCAACCACGGCCAAGGATAGTTGAGACGTCCAACGGAGTATTGGGCCAGGAGTCAAGTGACACTGCAAGTGATAGTAATCGTAAGGTGTGTAAATGTGAGTGTCCAATAAAGATTCGCTAAATCCGAGACCCACGTGAAGTTATTTGTCGCGTGACGTACCCAACACGTGACATTGTTTTATGCACTTTATGAAAGGAAAACATCAACTTTAGTGCTTTCTATAGCTTTGACTTTGTAATAAAGGTAAAAAGGTAAAGTTCTCCTTTTGCTTAGCTAATTAAGCGCTACGCCATGATTGCGTATGGGGGAGTGGATGTATAGAGGCACATTTTCTTGACCTCGACTCTTGTTGGAGGTAAGTGGTCAGCTTCACGCCCTGGCAACTTTGATTATGTAAAACTATTATAAAACGTTTTTTTACTATACAATAGGAACCAAGCAAAAAACTGCGAAGAAGTGCAGCAGAATACCACGCACATACAGAGATCTCTGTAGGTTAGGAGTATCGCAGCCAGAAATATGAAATTTTAGCCTAAATTTTGTACGTTTCTCTTATGGTATAGTTGCGTGAAAGACGTTATCCGGTTCCGGTAGACTCCATTCCTGCGCGCGGGTTGCGGACTGCCAGGCTATGTCACCGCTTCTTAAAAAACAGCTTGTGTTCTTCACATGTAGCTGATTTGTATCTGGGATCAGTTGTCACGTAATTAAATCCAGGAATTGCAAGTTCATGTCAGCCTGCGTCAAGTCGCTGTAACAAAGTGAAAAATAAAGCACTAATTGAAGAATGCAGCTAATGTGGTTTTGCTTGATATGTTTCGAGATAACAAATTTGTGTTGACAATGTCCGTTGACACGATATGTCACGTCTGATCTGAGTCTCGGTTTCTCATGGTGTAATGGTTCCAAGTCACGCAGATTCTTCGATCGCTATTCCGTGACTTGTCAGTGCCGTGCTCACGCAATGTGATATTGGAGCCGCATTGTTTGATAGACAAGCTCAACAGGTCGCCTGCATTCAGAATCCTCGACCCTGCCGCACTCTTTTCCTCCTGATTCATTTATCCTCCCCTCTTTTGCACAGTTCTCTTTTATGTTGTACCAATTATTTTTACAGCAACTATTCTATGTCAGGACAGAGCGGGGAAAGTTGCGTTCATTCTTACGTTACTCAGCTCTGAGTTTTACCTACGTCCAGACTGTAATATCGACTAACCTATTTTCTGTTCCCTTCCCCCCTCGACTGTCGTTTTGTGCGACTCTGTGCCCGTTGCTCAAATTATGTAACGTAGAAATAACGGTCACGTTAGCCGCGCGGTCTAAGGCATGCACTGTTTTCACTAACTCGAACGCTGCGATCGTGGGTTCGAATACCACTCTAAGGCACCGATGTCTGTTTGTGCGTTTATTCTGTGTGTAGGCAGCGGCCTTGCAACGAGTCCTACCGACTATGCAAAAAAATATCACGAAACTGATGAAGAGACCAGGGCCCAGCAAGGGCTGTAGAGCCACTGATGAATGAATGAATGAGAACTAAAACTGGCATTAGAATGAAGACTTGCGATTTGGCAGAAATGTGAAAGAAAAGTTCGCGTGTTTGTATGAACGACTGGAGAACGCTAAGACAGGCTCCTCCTAAGGGAAGTGCTTAGCAAGTAGCTTAATCGTAGTACTTTCTTCTGGCACATTTTATTTATGGTAGGTTGGTACCTTGTGATATTACTTCGTGTCTTTATCGTTCCCTCCCGTTTATCTTCATCTTCTTTTGTCTTTCGTATTAGCCCTCTTGGCCTATTCCCGCCAGAATTAATCTGGTACTATGAATCTTTATACAGAGTCGGTAGGACTCCCTGGATGGGTGATCAGCTATTATCATTTATAATGAATAGACAACCACTAGTTGAACTGTCCTATAGGATTTATTGCAGCTGCATAGTATACACAGATGGATAACAACAATAGTGAACTGCTCGAACACTGAACTGGTATTGAAGAACGGTAGAACTAGACTGTAAACTGTAACTCAGTGTATCTTCTTATGTAGCCTAGATCAGACATATAGAAAACGGTTACGTAATAGGTACTGCTATTGCCGGTTACCGTGTTTATAAGTTCCCTAGCAACCGCTGTTTACTTGCTTCTGCCTAGCAACCGTTGTTTACTCGTTGTTGCTAAGCAATGATGCTTGCGTTGTCACACTTGCTTAAATGTGGGCAGTTCCCACATTTCTAATACACTTTTCTTTATTCCACAGAATGTCACTTTGCAGTAACTGATTCGGCGCTGTTCACAATCTGTTTAGTAATCAGTCATCAGAACCTTAGTTACTCGCATTTTGAACATTATATTATTAAAATGGGCCGAATCTGCTTTCTAAATTAGAATTTTCATAGACAATGGATTCCAATTCCGAAAATTTTCGAATGACATTTTCTTGCTCAAACAGATATTTACGTATTTTCTTTAATTTTTCCCATTTTCCGTAACAGTTTCGAGTATAATAGAAATATCACATATACCAGAAGGAATTTAATTGGCACTATGGCGCAAATTGTACACTCGCTTCATTTTCAGACGTCTATTAAAAACGGCGCGAAAATTATATGCGTTTATAGTTTCTTTAACGATGTCAGTAATTAAGATTGTATAATGTCGAATTTTTCTTTATGATATAATATAATATAATATATAATGAATTGAAAATGCTGTAGAAGGGAAGCGGTTGTAGCCTGATTTAAGGTACTGTCCCTGAAATGTTGCCTGAAGGGATTGAGAAAAACCACGAGCGCCCCAGCCGAGATTCGAGCCGAACCCCTTCCGGATGCGAGCCTGAAGCGTTACAGCTGAGAGATAAAACGTCACAAATACTTATGGTGGTGTTTGCTGTAACTCTTCATCTGAAAGAGAGTCCCATTTTGAGCTTGTGGGGACCGGTTTAGCGACGGGCTACGGGATGGACGATCGGGGTTCGTTTCCCGGTAGAGTCAAGAGGTTTTTTTTATATTCCACAAAGTCCAGACCGCCTCTGGAGTCCACTCAGCCTCCTATCCAGAGGATACTACGGGCTGTTCCCCCGGGAATAAATCTGCCGGGACGTGAAGCTGAACACTCACCTACACCTAGTACCGAGATCAAGAATGGTGGAGCTATAACTCCACTCACACATACATCTTTACGGCGTGGTGCTTAATTAGTAACTAAGCGCAGGGATAACTTTTAGCTCTAATTAAAGGCTCAGCCACAGTTGTCCTACATCTGCAGTGCTTGCACTTCATCACAAGTTCCCATGAAGTTTCCATACATATTGTACTGAAGTGAGGAGGGTTCAGTGCTTGAGAGGTGGATGGCCAGACAAGACACAGACCTATAAGATATCACGTGTTTAGTTGCTTGGGTTGGGGTGAGGCTGAGTCCACTTGGTACGTCGGCCACTAATTAGCATATTGTACCAGCCCCTGATGATAGATGATGATGATGAATGTGGAGAAGTCGTTGGAATGAGAATTTGCAGGGGAAACCGAAGTACTGGAAGAAAACCTGCCCCAATTCCACTATGTTTACCATAAATCCCACGTAACCTAACCTGGGCTCGAACCCGGGCCTCCGCTATGGAAAGCCGGCGTTTAATCGCCTCAGCTATGACATGGCTCTATGTCACGTGTTGTTGTTAGGAAAAGGAAGTGAAGTTTAGAAATGAACCATTACAGTGGGCCCCATTTCATCACGGCACGGTAAGACCTCAGGTTGCAATTGGAGGGGACGTCCTGTAGATACGGATGATAGACGATGACAACCGAGATAGGGTGGTTCTCCATCGTGGAGCATGGACAGGAAGGAAATGGTTCCTCGCCGTAAAAGCATCGCAAAAGGCAGCAGCTTAAGATTCCTCAAACACGCCTCCGTCACCGGGCTCTCATCCTAAGGGAAACGCATATGTGGAAGATGTCTGACAAGAATGTTCGGAGAATATTCACAGTAGCCGTTCGGTAAAACCTCTGATGAGCCAGATGAATCCAGTCTACTCCCTTATACCGTACTTATTAAATGTATTCGCATATATATCTTTCATAGTGGAGTGGGGGAACCAGATTTGTGACTAGACCGGACTCACGCTCACCTCTCAGGTTCTGCTCTTACGAACACAACGTGTCCACCAAAGCGTTTCTTCCATTCAGGATTTCCGACGGAATTTTCTAACATGCGTTTAAACATTGAAATGGTTTTAGAAGAATATTCTGTAATGTAAGTTGAAAGATGAGAAGGTATAGTTGCCCCTGTGCTACCCAGTGAAAATGTATTTGAGGATGGAGGCGTAAATCCAGAATTCTTGAGCTCAATAATAGATGCAGGTGAGTGATTAACTTCATGCCCTGTCCGCTTTACCTCCTGGGAAAGAGCCCCGGGTACCCATTGTTCGAGCCCAAATCCGGATGCTGTGGAGAAGAGAAAATCTCTTTCTCCTACCGGGAATGGAACCCCGGCCGTCCGGCCCATAGACGGTCGCTAAACGACTGAGCTATCTTGACTCCTAATTTATGTTGTAAGTAGCGAAAAATAAATGCCTTGTGTTTGTTCTGTTCTCCGCAGATGGATATCTTCTTGAAGACACTCTGCATTCGCCTACTTCTTCTTCTGGCGGAGACCTCCACCAGTCGGTTCCTCTTCCTGTGTTTCTCGAGGAGCCCACAGACTCCTACGTTATCAAGAACAAACCGGCTACATTACAATGCCGAGCCGCCCACGCCTTGCAGGTGTACTTCCGGTGCAATGGCGCCAGGAAACAGCATTCATCTTCAGCCAACTCACCACCAATGCAGCAAGACTTTGTAGACCCCCAGACGGGAGTTCGTAACGTCGAGGCGTCTATCAATATTACGCGTAATGAAGTGGAGGAATATTTTGGGAAAGACAAATTTAAATGTGAATGCATCGCGTGGTCCAGCAGAGGGCAGATCCGCAGCCAGCCAGCCGCCGTTGATGTCGCATGTAAGTACAGAAACCTTTCTGTCAGCCTACTTCCCTTATTTTGAAAAAAAAATGAAAATAGGCGTATAAAATCACCTTGCTCTCAGTGTGTGTGTGTGTGTGTGTGTGTGTAGTTCCCCTGAACACCTTCTGAATGCCTGAACCAGTCTTTATAAAACTCTGTATATCATGCCACCCTAGCCCATCTAAACAGCGTTCTGTAGTTTGATTCTTTCATGTACAATATGTGTTAATTATTTTTTAATTAATTCGCTTAGTGGGGAGTGGAGTCCAACTGGGTCCACTCGGCACGGCGGCCACTGATTGGCCTATTGTAGCCTGCCCCGGGTGATTATAATGATGGATAATTTGATGGAATGAAAATTGGCAGGGGAAACTGAAGTACTCGGAGAAAACCCGCCGCAGCGTCACTTTGTCCACCACAAATCCCACTTGACCAGGCCCGGGATCGAACCCGGGCCGCCACGGTGGGAAGCCAGCGAATAACCGCTTGAGCTATGGCGCGGCGGTGTCAATTATTATGCTCCTCACAAAGAGTCTCAACGGTCTCGGTACTTGAGTAGGCCAAACGAAGTGAAGTGCCTATATTTCTTCTCATGCAGGCGGTCCATATGCCGCATTTTCCAGTGGAAATCCTCCTCGTGGAGTCGAACCGTGTACGGTTTACGGAAGGCTGGTTTCTTTATATGCGATAATTTCCAGAGACTGCGTTGGAAACATTTGCACTGACACTTCTACAGTGTATATACATAAATTCAGCAAATAAAGCGTCAAGCTATGCCCAGTTAAAACTAGCTCAGTAAAGTACATACATACTGTAAAAATCAGCCCATTTTAATATAGCAAGAAGTTCTGGGAAGAATTAGTTGCTTACTTTTCTCTCAATATATACTGAATATTTGGTACGACAAGTGGGGCAGAATTTATAATATATGCATAAGCAAGTCAACAATTCGATAGTATAGAATCTGTTTTTATAGAAACTCAATTGCACACGTATTAAAAGAATTTAAAGCAGTAAAGCTGTTTTCAGAGCTTCAGTTAGAACAGGGTGTATCACGGGGATTTACGAAGTACGTCATTGAGAAGGGTACAGATAGCATGATATACATACCAAATTTAATGACAGTTTCAGCATCAAATTAATATTAAGGTTTTTACATCAACATTTTTAGAGGCTTCAGTGTTGGTATTACTGATGGGAAGATTTATGAAGTATGCCGTTGACATGCCTTCATGTTCCATAATATACGTACCAAGTTTCGTGAAGACTGGTACAGGCGTTCAAATAATATTGAGGTTTTCCTCAGCAATTTTTGAGGCTGTAATATTGGTATTATCGATGGATGCAATATATGAAGAACACCATTCAGATGGCTTCTGGTGGCATGATATTCTTACGAAGTTTTATGAATATTGGTTCAGGCATTCAAACAACATTAAGGTTATTACCGGATCAATTTGAGAGGCTGCAGTGTTGGCATTATTGGTGGGAGGAATTTATGAAGTACGCCGTTGATATGGCTTCGTGTAACATGATACACATACTCAGTTTTATAAGGATTGGCACAGGCGTTCAAGCAATATTAAGGTTTTTCCTCAGCGATTTGTGAGGATGTAATGTTGGTATTACTGATGATCAACATGATACACATACTCAGTTTTATAAGGATTGGCACAGGCGTTCAAGCAATATTAAGGTTTTGCCTCAGCGATTTGTGAGGATGTAATGTTGGTATTACTGATGAGAGGGGTATAGGCAGTGACCGCTCGTTTCCGGAAAGAGCATTTAATTCTAAACAAGGTAAATATATCAGGGACCAGACATAGGAGCCACTGAGACTGATGACGGTGGCAAGCCCTTTGATACTCCCGGTAGTCTGGTTCATGAAAAGCATTGCATTGCTAATGCAGAACCATTCCATTACTGCTCGTACATAAACATGATGTTCCATTAATGCTTTCTTTGTTTACGATTACCCCACTACGAAATGCTATGATATAAATATACAGTATGCACTTGACATGTGCAGGCCAGACCGGTTCTCACGCCCTCTGCATCCCATCCGGGTTGTTATGAAGCCGATGAATACAGGAGACCGGTGTGCGTGTGGCAGGGAGAGTGAGGGACAGTGGTGCAACTGGAATTTTCAGCCTACTTGCATTGGTACTTGTGCTTTTTGTACAGGAGAACCGGTGTTAAACTTTAATTTTGTAAACTTCATAAAAATGTAGCAAGTGTATGACATATTGAATTACTGATTATTTGAAATTTATTTAACGTCGCCGCACGGTGTAAGGCATGAACTGTCTTCGCCCGCTCAAACACTGGGATCGTGCGTTCGATTCCTACTTCAGGCATTAGTTGTCTATGTGCGTTTATTCTGTGTCTCATCCCCCACCAAAGGGGTCCTGCCGACTGTGAAAAATGTGAAGAAACTAAGAAAAGCGGCCGAGGTCCAACAAAGGTACCCATATATAGATATCAGCGGGTCAAGTAAAAATTGACAGTTTGTAGGATATGAGGAGCTCACAACGGTGATTATGAAGAGGTCTATCTTGGACATAGCACCATGTAGTCCGACTCTATATTCCGGAAGGCAAAACCTCTTTAAATGAGAGTTATATATGAAGAATGATGTTGACTGGATTGTTTATTTATTCCTGAATTTATTCAAATTTCACGTTAATAACATTGATTTTGAATGGAGTGTTTATTTATTCCTAAATTTATTCAAACTTCACGTTAATGATATTGATTTTGAATGGATTATTCTTTTATTCCTTAATTTATTCAAGCTTCACGTTACTGATATTTGTCTGCTTTATTTTCCGGTCTAGTAAACCGAGATTAACGGCCGTGGGAATCCTTTGTGCTGAACACGCGACACCCTCTATCCGTTAAAGTTGGCACTGACTTCGCCGACAAGCGGCGGTCGCTCGATCGGCATAGTTCGCTTACGGACTAAGGTGTGTGCTCTCTTCGAACGTCCAAACACTGGGATCCGTGGATTCAAATCCATTTGGAGAACGGTTATAACTATGCGTTTATTCTCTTCTTGTCTTAATGAGGAGCTTCATAACTTGTACTCTTCTCCAAGCATAATTAGAATGATCAAGTCAAGGAGGATGAGATGTGCAGGGCATGTAGCACGAATGTGTCCGAAGAGGAATGCATATATGATACTGGTGGGAAAGCCAGAAGGAAAGAGACACTGGGAAGACCAAGACGTAGGCGGGTGGACAATATTAAAATGAGTCTTTGAGAGATAGGATGGGATGGTATGGATTAGATTGATCTGGCTCAGGATAGAGACCAGTAGAAGGCTCTTGTGAACAGGTCAGTGAACCTTCGGGTTCCATAAAATGCTGGGAAGTTCTTGACAGTGGCAGCTTGTCAAGAAGGACACAGCTCCGCGAGAGAGTGGTTCTCTGCTTGTGTTTTCCTGTGTAGGTAGCGGCTTTGCTGTGAGCATATCCCCTATTTATGGGTTCCTGTCAGTTTTTTTCAAGATTCTTAATTTCAGGTGTTAAGTCTGAGTTTACACTGGCCCTGCAGTACGAAGTTCCTCAATAAAATAACGTAAAGAGTGAAAGTTGTTCCTGTGTTTAATTAATTAAGCACAATGCAGTGAAGGCGTATGGGGGAGTAGAGATATAGATCCACCATTTTTGACCTCGGCAGTAGATAGAGATGATTGATCAGCTTCACGCACGCCCGTGCAACTTCGTGCCGGGGCAGAGCTCCTGGTACCTATTGGAGAGGAGGTCGAATATACCCAAGAGCCGGTCTGGATACTGCGGAGGCGAGAGAAATCCCTTGACCCTGCTTAATGCCGACCACACATGCGGGAAAGTAGAGTAATGTACCAGCGTAGTCTTGGGCTTGAAATTTTGGTTCAGATTATCAAATATTACTGCCATATTTCATATTTAATCTTGCGGCTGGTATATTTAATCTTCGTGTATCTAGATATTAACATATGGGCGGGTTCTTTGGCACGATGAATGGTTTATTTTAGGTATACCGGGAGGTTCACCTTCATCACTGTAGATACAGGAAGCTATGATAAATCTTTGCATGAGTGGCGCAGTCGAGTCTCCCGTCATTCCTGAAGCAGGGCAGTATATCACAAGGGGATGAAGGGGCGTTACACGTGTGTGTAAGGGAAAACAACCCTCCCCTTTATATAGCATACGGTATCGTGTTACGCCGTTACTCTGCTTGTTATGAAATACTGATTTCCAAGTCATGGGAGCAGTATCCCAGACCAGAGGCTATCAGCTAATTAGGGTAGTCTAGGAAGTCCTTCCTTTATTGCATACGCCTTTTGTGCTCTCACAACACGGCCATATCGCTCAACTTTGTAGCAGCAGCGCAGATGCGGGATAGTACACAAGGGAAATATATACGTTGACTAATTTTAATGTGTAAAATAATTTGAGGCTGTTCGCTATATTTTAGATAATTAGATTCATCACAGATTATATTAGATTATAATGACTTCTCGGTTAGGACGGGATGGACATGTAGTTGAGAAGAGAAACGAAAGAGAGTGTAATTAGAAGATTAAATTAATGTTTGATCTGAAAGAATTACTGTGTGAGGCGACGGATTGGATTCAGCTAGCTCAGAATTATTTCCAGCTGAGGGCTTTTATGTTTACTGGACTGAACTTCAGAACTTTTAATAGGAAAGGAAGTCGCTAACAGCTTCCCAAGAAGGAATTTGCGTCATGAAGTAATTTGAGCCCTTGTTAGTTTCAGTGTAGTTCGTAGTTTCATTTAATGATTCCGCGAGCAGCTCAGACCACATAGCCTTGAATGATTCCATAATGACGGCTAATGAATTAGAAGATGTGGAAGCAAACGGTCGTGGCCTAATTTTAAGGTATTCTTCCGGGTGATCGGGTAAAAGACCACGAAAAAGTTCGGAGTAGTTATTGTTCCGGGCCAGATTTGAACCGAACACCCCCCGAATACAAATCAGAGGCCTTACTACTTGAACATCTTGGCTGGTTTCAGTTTAGCTAAATATTTTGCAACCAATTTTCCTGGCAGAAGTGGAACCAGGATTTTTCTCACATAACAGCAACCAGTGGATGTGTTTTGCTCTCCTTCTACAGTGTACATTGCCTCTCCTTCTCCTGTTCTTACAACGGCCACAAGAGGAAAAGGAATGACTTCGTGTTACAAACCAGACTGATTGATTTCCTTTCGTCGCAGGGTCAGATCTTGGTGCAGATTGGTTAAAGGGGTTGGAAAAGTGCTTACTGTATTCTGGTCTCGCCGGGTATGGACCAGTTCAAGTACACAGATCTCAAAGTAACGGTGCGAGGACATGTCACCTTTGTAAAAAAAATGAAGGTCGACCGTTGCCATATGTTTACATGACGGGTAGGAACTTTCCGCTCTGCCTGTGAACTGTGTGGACGTTGAGGATCACGGAAGAAACACGGAATGTTTTTACTGTGATATAAAGGGGACAGACGAGTTTTAGTGCTCAGTGTGTATTGCTGTCAGGTCGTTCCATAGCCCAGGCGGTTAGTCTGCGGCTTCCCATGGCGACGGCTTGGGTTCGAACCCAAGTCAAATTTTGTGGGATTTGTGGTGGCACTGGAGAAGGTTTCCTCCAAGTGCTTCGGTTTCCCCTTCCAGTTCTCATTCCACCGATTGCTTCATACTCATCCAACATCCCGGGCTGGTACAGTAGGCCAGTTAGTGTCCGAGGTACGAATTGGATTCGATCTCATCCCACTCCAAGAAACTAAAAGAAAAAATGGATAGCGCCAGGTGCGATGGATATGTAGGACATTTTACCCTCTTAGGGCACTGGACATATGGGCGAAGCTCAGCTGGTAGACAACTAGAACTCGTGCTCACATGACCTCGACACTGGTTCAGATGAGTCGTGTTCATGTGGAATCAGTTTGAGCATTGTCTTCCCTTCTAGGTTTAGGTCTTCCAAGTAAGTTGCTTTCTTCAGGCCATCCTAATGAAATTTTACCTCTAACTCATTTTGCTTGCGTTTTGCGTTCCCTGCATTCAAACACTTCGTGAAGTCGTTTTATGTATGTAAGATTTGAGGCTTTCACGACGGTGACTATGAAGAAAGCAGTCTTCTGGGGTTTGGCATCGTGTATATGTGGTGTTAACTGACGTTTCGGAGGAACGTATCGCAGTCACCAGTCTACTTTTACCGGTTCTCACGGTCTCTTCGCTTCCGGATTTCTTATATTTTTCTTCTACCCTGAAGATGGAGGCGATACGTTCCTCCGAAACCTCAGTTAACAACACATATACACGGTGCCAAATCCCAGAAGACTGCTTTCTTCATCGTTTTATGTATTTGGGTGGGAATTCCAGGATTATTTAAGTATAAGTACGTTGTTGTTAGGAAAAGATACCTTTTTTATATAATTAGGGTAAAGACGGAGATGGTTTAGCTGACAGACTGCATAATATTCCGAAATAATCTGATTTTGGCGCCAGCAAGTCTTCCTACATATTTCATAGCTTCAGGCTGGAAGCCTTTCCCAGCTTCTATATCTCCGCCTTCATTTGACTTCTTACTAACCAGCCCTTTGAACCACTTAGGAAATTGGTAGAAATGAGGAAATGGGGGGAGTCGCTTCTAGGGAGTTCATCCTGAAGGTTATGCAGCGTGTAGGTTCCGGCTTTGAAGCTTTCACCTTGATACACCACGTGTACGCATCGATATTATGAGTTGGGGTTCCCCCCATTTCTGATATGAAGCTATATGCGCATTTTCAGACAGTTTTTCCACGATATAGAGAATGTAAGTGGCCCTTCTAAGGTAATTTGTCTTCAGGAAAATGCATCGCATGTAAGGTTCAGTGTCCAGGTGTACTAGCTGCAAAACCCAATATCTAACCGCGAAGTAATTCGAAGGAACATTGGTGGTTGATGAAATTAGGATCTCTTGCCATTTAGCAGTGACTTTCCTTCTACTGAAATTGGTTCATATGCACTATGCTACAAGCCGGAAGGTCGCTGGATCGTATCCCAATGAGGTTGATTTTTTTTTCAGTTTACTACCTAATCCTTACAGCCGCACTATGGCCCTGGGGTTGACCCAGTCTCTAACAGAAATGAGTACCAGGAATATTATTGGTGGTAAAAGAGGGCCGGCGTGTAAAGTTGACAACCTTACTGCCATCTGTGAGCCGAATGTCTTAGAAAATGTGGGAACCTCGACGTCTCACAACCCTATGGGCCTCCACGGCCTGTTACAGGGATACTTTTACTTACTTTACTTTTATTTACTTAGAGTCCACTTCGTTCTGATTGCTTTAAAACAGCGATAACGCTGCATGTAACACAATTAACATGGCTCTTTCCTACTGGAATGCGTGTGAGAAAAGCAGTGATCTGTGATTTGATTCTTGTCGCCAGATTCTTCAGAGACTGGTGAAAATTACGGGAGACTGACAATTCTATATGGCAGATAGGATAGCTTAGTCGGTATAGCTGCTGGCTGCGGATTAGACGGCCGGGTTTCCGTTCCCAAGGGGGGCAAATTATTTCTCTCTTCTCTGGGACGTGAGGCTGACTACTTATCTCCATCTAATGTCGAGGTCAAGAATGACGGAGCCATAAATCAAATACCCCATAGGTCTTCATGGCGTAATGATGAATTGCTTGATTAATTAATCACCGGGTCAACTTTACCTTCCCCTACTCTACCAGTAGGTTTGAAAGTTACGAAGGCAGTTTACACACGAGTGAAAAGTTCGGAAGAAGAGCGGACGAGCGTTTGTGGAGATCCACTTTCTGGACTGTTCTCTGCTGTGCCATGTGTGAAACTAGGGCTAGATCTATCGGCATATCCGGGAGAACCAAAGAATCAGTACTGATAAAATTACATGTGAAATGGGCATCAGTCATATCAGAAGGCGGCGAAAAAAAATTAAATGATATTCCCACGATAATATTCATTCTACTGGAATCAAGAACCTTGACCCGTAGACCAGCGTAACTGACCACGTGCTGGAAGACCGAGCAATTCTTCTCTTCGCTCTAGCGGCCCCCCAGTTTCCAATTCAGTGGGCTCTTTCTCCAGGAGTAAAGCATCTGCAGATTGAAATTCACTGTTCACCTACATCTAGCGCAGAGTTTAAGAATGAATGGAGCTGTACTTTCACTCCCATAAACTTCCAGATCAATATGAACTTAGCGACCGGCCAACATTTTCAGGAAAATATTGTCACGCTTTTGGGTTGTTTGCCCCTGCTTATAAGACAGATTTTGGATTGGATACTTGGATTCAGTGACACTCTGTATACAGTACTCGAGACTACAGGTAATAGAGCGCTATCGATGATCTACGAAGTTTACAGTTCACCATTGCGCACTCAATAGGGTTCTCAGTCTTCATTAGTCGCATCCTGGTAACGGATTTATCAGTCTCACTGTTACTTCAAATCACACATGTAGTCTTCTTTTCACAGCCTAATTCCTTTCGTGCCATTTATTCTCAGTCACCTTAGACTGCCATGACCTGAACTCGACCCAATTCTCTACAAAAACTCTCTTAAACGACCATCTTTGTTCCTTTTTAACCCCTCGGCACCGACCACGCAGAAAAGACACCTCTCTTTTGTTGAGAAAGCTTGTTTACTGACACGCTGCCTAGCAATAGACGTGCTATTGATGCGCGCGGAATCGTTGCCTAGCAATGGATCTATACGTCAAAATGTCAAGGTAGCCCTAACTTTCAAATAATCTTGTAACCCCTCCTCCCAAATAACCAGTGACAAATATATAAATAACCCCAAAATCATTTGTTGTTCATGTTGAATATGACGGCTGTTGATTCAGCATTAATGGCAATTTTGAACCTGAATCTCGTATTACGCACTACATATCCTCATAGGGGAAAGCAGCGTCATGAAATTATCAAAAATCTATGATTTATCATGTTTACATGCATGGATATTGAGGCTTACTAATTCAGCATTGATAACAAATTTGAATCTGGACCAACTAACCTGTCATTATATTCTCATATCCCGTAATATGTTCTTCAGTTGAAGCAGCATCGTTAAATAAAGCAAAAATCAATCATTACTCATATTTATGTACATGGAGGCTGAGGGTTACTGATTCAGCAGTGATAGCAATTTCTAAACTCTGTACCAACTATCCAGTCACAATTATATTCTCGTATTCCACACTACATGTCCTCTTCAGTTGAAGCAGCATCGTTATATAATCCAGTCATTAGGCGTGTTTACGTAGAGTATGAGGGTGACCGATTAAGCGTTAATGGCAATTTGGATCTCTGGGCTTGTCGTACCTTCAGTTTATGCTTGTTAAGCCCACTGTTACACCAGTTGATGACATCTTGTGTGGTCAGGGGCAGTTGTGATCCTGGCAGCATATTCGTGTTTTTGTTGCAGTAGTACTAAATCAACTCAAGTGGAACAACTCGGTTATTAAACAGTTTATTTGCTTTGTTTAATAATCCGATTTATTCACGTTACATTGAACTCCGTGTAAAGTGATTTCGCATATTTTTTTTTTACTGAATGACCCTCTTCTGTTGTGCCCCCAGCCCCAGTTCCGCATCAATATAGTGACATGGAACAGAATTCAAATCAAATTAGATTACGAGGTGTGACAAGTGAATAACCTGACTGACGGTTATCTGCTGCAGCTGGCAAAATTGCTGAATGTGCGTGCATTGGATCTGCAGAATATATGCGGGTAATTCTTAACCAGGCGATGGATTGTTAGGTTCTCAAGGAACGGCTCTCTTCCATGTACATGTGGTTATTTACTGACGTACCGTTTCTCTAAAATATGTTTGCTGTTGTGTTTAATATACCGACAAAATCTGCCTCAACAAATCTACGATCTTCATAGTTTCTAGTATGTCGAACCTAGATCGGCTTGGTGAAATCCAGGATCCTCCGGATTAAATCCCGATCCATTCAATGAAACCCTGATCAGCTAGGTGAAACTGTGTTCCGCTTGTTCAGGCCCCGACCCGCTATGTGAAAGCTTGGTCAGGTAAGTGAAACCCTGATCCTCTAGCTCAGGCGTGTCCAATGCGTCGATCGCGGGACGATTTTTGGTCGATCTCATAAGCCTATAAGGAAATTATACGTGACAAGCATGTGAATTCACTTGTAATATAACACGTATGTATATTCAGATTTTGAAGGGAAAATACACATTAGTCATTCCTATTTCTCTGTTCTTAACGAACAAGGTAAGTCTGTATTTTCAATGTATGTTGCTTTTACAACAGACATCATGTGTCGTGTTATTTTTACCAATATTTTTGTTTAAAGCGAGGTACGACGATAGGAGGGGGTGGTAGATCACTGGCAGTTTTGACAATAAGAGTCGATCACAACCTGTTTGAAGTTGGACATGCCGGCTCTAGGTGAAACCTTGACCTGCTAAGTGGCAACCTGATCCACTCGTTGAAACTCCGATTCGCTCGGTTAAATCCTGCTGTTGGTGAAACCCTGATTCGCTAGGCGAGATCTTGATCCGCTAGGTCGAAACTTTATAGGCTATGTGAAACCTTGATCACCTATGTGAAAACCTGATCCACTCGTTGGAACCTCGATCCGCTTGGCGAAACTTCCGTTCAGTAGGTGAAACCCTGTCCCACTTGTTGAAACTCCGATCCGCTCGGTGAAACTTTGGTCCGTTAGGTGAAACATTTATCCCCTAGGTGAAATCTTGATGCTCTAGGTGAAACCCGGGCCCAATTTTTCAAAACCCGATCCGAATATAGTACATTAAATGTAGAAACGAAATGAGTTAAGTTAACTACAAGCAGTGAGGCAAATCAACGATTTCATAAAACAGAAGGCATGAAACCAACTTTTAAATATGAGAATCAAACAATAAAAAGGAACTTTTTGGGTTTGAGTTCCTGACAGCCGCATAATTCCATTCCTTTCTTGCCATTATTCTGCAACTGCCTACTCAATTAAATTCCTCTACTCCCAGTCTCATATCCCGCAGGCCTGGGTCTCGAAACTCGACTCAGTTCTTTTCAACTGATCTCTTCTTTATAACAAATTTTCACTAACCACGCAAGAAACACACGCTCTGTATTGTTCAGTAGGCGTGTTTACAGCGCCGTTGCATAGCAACGGAAGTTACTCAATTGTTGCTTGCGTATACGTTTCCGGGGTATTGTGTTTACCGAATCGTTGCCTAGCAATGACCGTCTAACTTCGCTGTTCTGGCTTTCAGGCGTCATATCACAATGCTGACTGAACGTTGAAATGAGAAACACACAATTTTAAACAAGGGAAGAGACCACTTGAGAGAGCTAACTGTAGATGGTAAGGTAGTACTGTTAATGTGAGACCGCTGGTTGGATTTATCTGGCTCGGGTTAGGTAGCAGTAGAGCACTTATGCATATGACTATGAATCTTCAAGTTGCGTAATAGGTAGGGAATTCATCAGCTAAGCGACTGCCAGTTTCTGTTCCTTGGAGCTCTGTGACTCTCGATCCCGTTTACCAATTTTTGTTTTACACTTCTTGTTACACTTGTTTCTTGGTTTTGTACTTCCAAATCCGCGCCAGTTGATTGCAACGTCTCTTTCGGCTCTTCGTAAACGCTGTACCACATGAAGTCAGATATTGACCTGAGTGTCGAAAAGCTGCTCTCTTCAGACGTTCATTCTCATTCTATGACTTGGCCTCGGCCTTCTCAAAGGAATGCTAATAATGACGGTCAGAGAATGAGACGCAGGTAGGCAACCTTTGTTATTAATACTTCCACCGAAATGTAGTCCCCACTGAACGAGCGGCTTTAATAAATCAGAAACCGCTGTACTGCAGGTCACAAAAAGGAAATTGACTCTTTCTGGTTACGAGGGTTTGATTCATTAAACAAATCTCTCTCGGACACAGGATCTCACACGTGACAGACTGGTATCAGATGTACGTTTAGAGCCCGTAACCGTTCGTCTTACGCAGGGCAACTTCGTGGAGTGAGTCGGGTGTTTCTGTCTCCTGCCGCCGGGTCTAGAGTGAGACGCAATGTGGAAAGTTGAAAGTTGCAGCCACTTGTTTTGGCGACCAGGATTTTCTTGGCGAGGATAATGTGTGACTGTGGAGCCGACTCTTTCTTCATGAATCCAAGATTTTCCTTAACCGTATTCACAAGAGCCCTCCACTTGACTTGATCGTGATCCAGTTAAATGCAGCCCACCTACTCACGTTCAACCGATCACAGTGGCCACGCGGTCTAAAGCATGAACTGGCTTCGCTTTCTCGAACGCTGGGATCATGAGATCAAATCCCATTCAAGGCTTAGATGTCTGTCTGCTTTTATTCTATGCTTGTGTTGTCCTGTGTATGTAGCGGCCTAGCGACGGGCTGATCCCCCTTCCAAGGAGTCCTACCGACTATCTTAGGATTAAGAAACTGAAGTCAAACAAAGCGTTTCACGAGTAACCTGCTCCAAAGTTGGGGCAGCAAGAAAAAGAGAGGCTCACGCTCTAGGGCCTACTTGAATATTATCCTTTCAGAGTTCCTGAGTATCTTCTCTTATGTTTTTCGTATAAGTATTGTACATATACTTACGCCGGTCACGGTAGCCGAGTGGTCTAAGGCACGAACTGTCTTCGCTCGCTCGGAAGCCGGGATCGTGGGTTCGAATCTCACTGAAGGCATGGATGTTTGGTGTCTGTATGCGTTTATTCTGTGTTTATGTTGTCCTGTGTTTAGGTAGAGGCGTTGCGACGGGCTGATCCCCCGTCCAAGGAGTCCTACCGTCTGTAAAAAATCAGTTAAACTGAGAAATCAGAGGCCAAGGCCCAAGGGGACTGTAGAGCCAGCGAAAAAGAGAAACATATACGTATCTACAGGAAGGGCACGCGGTAGCGTAGTTGGTTGAGGGACTATCCTACATGCCGGAAGGTCGCGGGTTAAAGTCCCGATGAGGTCATTGGATTTTTTCAATTACCTAATCCTTCCAGCCGCACTATGGCCCTGGGGTCGACTCAGCCTCTGACAGAAATGAGTATCAGGAATTAATTAAATAAGTTCCCTGGGGAGTAAAGCGCGGCGGGCGCGTAAGGCTGACAACATCACCGCAATCTTTGAGCCGATTGTCTAGATAATGTGGGACCCTCAACGTGTCACAACCCTATGGGCGTTCACCGCCTGTTACAAGGGAGCCTACAGGAGGCGGGATAGCGCAGTTGACATAACGACTGGTTACGGGCTGGACGACCAAGGGGTCGGAATTTGAGTCCCGTTAGGGTGAAGAATTTTCTCTTTTCCACGTCGTCCAGACCGGCTGTGGGGTCTACCCAGTCTCCTATCCAATGGATGGGGGGGGGGTTATTTCCCCGGGGATAAAGTGGCAAGGGCGTGAAGCTGACCACTAACCTCCAACTAGTGAGGTCAAGAAAATATGGATCTTATACATCCACTCCCCCCTACGCCTTCTTGGCGTAGTGATTAATTAGTTAAGCACGGGAACAAATTTACCTTACCTCATCTCACCCCCCCTTACCCGTTATTTAATTACCCTGACAAGAGTTAGTGATCAACACAAATTATGATGAATCTCATTATGTAATTCTCTCTGGCATCCCATTTCTTCCTCACTGTCAGGCAAGTGTGTCCACGGCATTGCTATTCTTGTAAAGCCAGCCAACATTTCCAGAATAGTTTTCATTGCTGGTATTTTATTTAAGTTCCACAGTCTTGTTAATTTTTTCCGTGGACTCTATAAAGTGCAACAGTGACGTCACACTTTGAACAGCTTAGAGAATACTGTGGACCGTATGAAGATCATTTATGTACGCATGCGTACTTGCATGAACATGACTTCACGCAGTACTGAGACGGTGGAGGTAACAGTTTGGGGACCTATGTGTACACAGGAAGATGATATTAATGGTTTTTGAAGATACAGGATTTGAGTGTGTGAATGATTCTTGTCTCTGGACGGGGACTATTGGCAGAAACTTTTGAACACGGTAATGGAACTTCAAGTTTTATAAAAGGCGAGGAGTTTCTTAAGAGCAATTATATTGGATAATTGTTGGCTTGTCAATAAGGACTCTTCTCGCATCTACTTAGTTTCCATACAGCTTAGAACACAATGTTATAAGTCTCATGAACTATTCAGCTTAACTTGTTTCCCAGTATCATTATGCTTTTTCATACGTATATTAGCTGAGTTATATAGCTGGTCGGCTCAGGTTCGATTCCTGACAGCGCAAGGTTTCATTCTTGTTCACGGCGTCCACCCGTCCTTTACTCAGTGGTTAATATGGTAAATATATGACTGTAACACATCATGGAGTCCCATAGGGTTGTAAAACGTCGAGGTTCCCATATATTCCAGAAAATCGGTTCAGAGATAGCGGTGAGATTGTCAGCTTTACGCCCCGGCCGCCCTTTAACCCCAAGAAAGATTCCCGGTACTCGTATCTGTTAGAGGCTGAGTCGACTCCAGGGTTATAGTGCGGCTGGAAGGATTACGCCATTTCAAAAATCCAATGACCTCATCGGGAATCGAATCCGCTACTTCCGGCTTGTAGCATAGTACCTCAACCAAATACGTTACCTCGTGTCCCACCCAGTGGTTACCGAGGGCGAATTCTCCGGGTTAAAGCGGAAGGGACGTGAAAGTGACCATTCACCTCCATCTAGTGCCGAGGTCAAGAATGACGGAACTATACCTACAGTCTCCCGTATGCTCTCGTGGCGTAGTGATCAGTTAATTACTCACAAGGATAACTTTACCTCTTTTTATAGATTTTCCCATCTCATCTTCGTACATTGCTGCAGATTGGACTAGATATTACGAGAAGAAATTCTAAGAAGAATTCCTTTCATTTTGCATATCTCGGTAAGCTCTGGGGACTCTTGCTCTTGTATCTTCCAAATCGATTCGTTCCTGCCGGTCTGATATAATTGCGGTGGAGAAATTCGTAAAAAGAATTCCCTACAAACGAGAACTGTGGACGCATGTGAATAAAGTAATATTCATGAATATTCCGTATTCATAACTCCTTACCTTCGGCCCCGGAGAGGAAATGTCTTCATGAAAAGGAATGTAAATAGCACTGAATCGTTAGAAGTTCCCACAACTTTAAAAAGTCGGAGGTGAGATCTTAAAATTTCTGTCTCTAAGGACACGATACAGGAATGCAATAGGGCAATAGTTCGTTGCGTGGAATATAATTCTTCCTCAGTATTTCAAACTCTTTTTCATGTAGTTCTGCCTTAAAGAGGGTGTGTGGCGTATAGACCCATTGCTAGGCAGTGAATCTGTAAACATCGGCCGCTGCGAGACAATGCCCGCAACACACACGCGACCAACAGTACAGGAACGGTGTTTTCTATGTCCGCGGACATACCGTTCCTATGCAGCCTGCGCGCTGCGACGTCACACAACAATAATGGGTAGCGATCACGTGACATATGTTTACTGTGATGCGTTGTTGTCCGGCGCCTATGAAACTGAGCAGAATTCCGAAGTAAGGAGGAAGCTGAAGTCAGTCGTAAGCTGCAAGAGCGAATTGAAACTAGGAGTACATGAGGTTGCCTGTGAAGAGTTTGCATGTGAAATAGAAAATTTCATGTGTGGGGTAGTGCAGTGATATTTGGAATGTGTGATTCAGTGAGACTTGTATAGATCCTGTGTTATAAATATGTGAGGACTACTAAGAAGATTAGCCTGCAGTGATTATGAATTGCTTAAAACCGCAGTAGTGTAATAATTAAGTGTAATTACGACTAGTGGAGATCCAATAAACCAATTACCAATCCGAACCCCGTATTTAGTCACTAATACACGTGACAGGTGCATTATGATAACACGTGTAAATACCCACTTAGAAATATTTAAATAAATACAGAAAAACAGTGGAAGTGTTACTGGCCTACGTAATGGAATGATATACAAATGCAAGCACATTCTGCACAAAATGCGGGTTTCTGTAGTCCGGGTCATTGAGTTTGACCATTTGTCAAGCAAAGTTCTACTTTGTACATGAAAGGCTTGCTCCCTGCTTCATCCTGTTTTCTTGTTTCGCTTATAATTCTACCAGGAAGATGAACGCGACATATTCCTCGGAAACGTCGGTTGACTTTCAACAGATTACACCGCAGTATACACCAGAAGATAGAAATATTCATGATCACCGCTGTGAGAACCTCAAATTGTCCACTTGTCCATTGTAACTCGCGTAAAAATTATAAATCTTAAGTAATGAACGCATTATGCTAAAACTTGTGAGTTAGTAACTAGAAGGCTTTTCACAGAGTGTAATTCTGCCTCATATACGAAGGTATTGGCTGCCATTTTGTATGAAGTTTAAAACACGTTCTATGGTTTTGTATGTTTATCATATAGGTGCACATTGAAATGTATTTTAGCCTCCAAACAGGGTCTCAGTGAGAGTCGTGAGACAAAAACATGGTCGTCCCTCGGGACCCGGAATCGAGAGTGACTGTGCTGGCGAAGAGCATCAGCAATTAACGCAACTCGACTCTATCCATGTATGTGCCTAATTTAAATTCTGTGACGTAAGTTTCAAACCGGGATATTTCTGTCGGTATAGCGAAAGGCTACTGACTCAGCGACCGGGAATCAATTCCAAGCTTCCAGTCTGGTTTTGGGGCTTATCCATCCTCCTATCTAATGGGTACCTGGGGCTCTTTCTCCAGAAATAAAGCGACCCAAGCGCGAAGCTAAGAACTCGCCTCCATGAATTGCTTAGGTCAAGAAAGGTGGAGCTATAACTCCACTCTCCCATAAGCCTTCATGGCATAGTAAAGAGATAAAATTGCCCCCTTAGCTTTACCCTCAGTTGAAGTGCCCCTGGTACCCTTCGCATAGGAAGGCTGGGTTGGCCCAAAACCGGTCTGGACGACGTGGAGAAGAGTAAAAGCTCTCCCCTACCGGGACTTAATGCGTGGTACTTAATTAATTAAGCATGGGGGCAAATTTACCTTGTCCATCCTTAAGAACTACGTGTATATTAGCTTCGTAGAGACTTAATGTCAATATTTCGTCTATTATTCTACACGCTCTTTCTTAATATGATATTTCTTTATCATTTTAGAAACTGGGTCTATTATTTTTTTTATTGCTAGTGAGGTGGGACTAAGTCCCTTGTACTGCGGCCACTTCTGGCCTATTGTACCAGCCCCGGATGATAGGTGAGGGTGATTGTGGAGTAATTGGTGGAATGAAGATTGTCAGGAGAAACCGAAGTACTCGGAGAAAACCTGCCCCAGCGCGCCACTTTGTCCACCACAAATCCCGCTTGACCAGACCCGGGATCGAACCCGGGCCGCCGCTGTGGGAATCCAGTAACTAACCGCTTGAGCTATGGCGCGACCAAACTGGGTCTCTCTATCTGTCTATCTATCTATCTATCTATCTATCTATCTATCTATCTATCTATCTATCTATCTGTCTATCTGCCATCCTACCTACATATCTACCTACCTACCTAATTTATACAGAGTCGGTAGGATTTCTTAGACGGGGGATCAGCCCGTCGCAAGGCCGCTACCTACACACAGAGCAACACAAACAGAATAAACGCACACAGACTTCCATGCCTCGAGTGGGATTCGAACCCACGATCCCAGCAGTGTTCGAGCAGGCGGAGACGGTTCATAAGTTAGACCGCGCGGTCACTGTGATCGGCAGGAACTGGGTCTAGGAGTGCTTGTTTCGTTTACATATTTATTTAGAAGAAATTCGTGTTCTTTCCATGAACAAGTGGATTTTCTCTGTGAAGTAAGTTATGTTCAGTGTAAACTTGCTGGAAGGACATGGACTGTATCTGATAACAGAGTGCCAAGTGTACGTATTGGGTCATATGAGAGTGTGAATGGCAGAGGGAAGAAGGAAATTGCATACGAAGAAGTACTTTCAACAATTTTACTAGGATGATCGGATCAAGGAGGACGCAGATATGAGGGACATATGGTGCAGCCCTCAGCCTGTAGCCATCAGATACGTGCGTTGTTGTTATGGGCACGGAAGACAGGTTTCCAAACTGTCATTGATAGAAAGGCAGCTATAGTCAAATAAGCACAAATAAACTTCTTGGGCTCTATACAGCAAAGCGGGGGCGGAATGAAAACGCTTATTTTTAGAAGACTTGAAGCATCGGTCTTTTTAGGATCGCACACGTGGAATGACTGGCAGAGTGTCTGTGTCCATCCGTTTATGTTTTGTGCGTATTTCTGACTCTAGCAGGATCGTGTGTCGGGAAACATCACAACGCTTCTTAGCAACAGCTCTTCCTAGAACTCATTCCTTTCTTATTTCTTTAAATAGCATTAATACGGACAGGAAGCGTGAATGAATTTATGACAAAGCCAGCCTACGGTTACTCTTTCATAAACAACCTTGCAATTTACTTCCCTTCTGACACCTGTTCTTAACTGGAAAATGAAAGTACGAATTGTGAAGCCAGCAGAGCCGTTGCTAGCATACGGTTCAGCAGACACTTCCGTTGCTAGGAAACAGGTTCGTAACACGCAACAATGGAGAAGCTTGGAAGCAGTTTTCTCTACGCAGTTCCTGCTATGGCTACGTGACGCAACAATAGAACATTTGGAAGAGGCTTTGTATGCGTTCAATGCCGAGACTATATAACCAGGAGCAGTGCGATTACGAGAGTCTTGAGATGAGAGTGAGAAGAGTAGGAGATAGTTGTGAGACAGTCTCCAGTCAATAAGGACGTGAATACGGAAGCCCGGGAAGCAACGTTGGAAGCCGTTACCAGACAACGACTGGTGAAGACACAGCAGACTGGAAAAACTCAAGCATGCTGTAGTGAACTGCAGAGTGTGTGGATTAGCGATAGCACTATAGTTACTTGTACTTACGTCCTGTAAGAGTTCAGTAAATCCAATTACAAATCTAGACCCTGTCTGTAGTTACTCATAGACGTGACAGTATTGTTAATAGAGGTGATGATACTTGTGAGTCAGAACGGGGGCTCGGATATTGGACTATCAGGGTTCGATTCCTGTTTGTGACCTTCAGATCGGTGTTGCCATCCACTGAACTTCGTAACAGTGAGTACTGTGGCTTTTTTACCTGGCCAAGTAAAGCGGCCAGAGCTCGAAACTGACCACCCCCCTCCATCTACTGACGATGTTAATTCGTGGAATTTTACCTTCGCTGGAGCCGGCATGGCGCAGTCGGTATAGCGACTGACCACGAGCTGGGCGGGCGAGGAGTCGGAGTTCGAGTCCCGGCAGAGTCAAGAATTTTCTATTTTCCACGTCGTCCAGACTAGCTATGGGGCTCACCCTGCTTCCTATCCAACGGGTATACTGGGGGCGATTTTCCCGGGGGCAAAGTGACCCGGGCGTGAAGCTGACCACTCACCAACTAATTCCGAGGTCAAGAAAATGTGGATCCATACATCCGCTCTCCCATACACCTTCATGGCTTAGTGCTTATTTAATTTGGCACAAGGACAATTTAACCTTTCTTTTACCTACACACCCGTATGACCGGCGCTTGGGCAAATTTCTTCTAGTATATGGAGTTTCTGGTTCCTTCATCTTCATGCTGCTTTTTAATTCCTTTGTTATTCTGCGAGTACCAAGTTGTTTCGGCCGCGCCATACCTCAAGCGGTTAGTCGTTGACTCTCCACCGCGGCGACCCGGGTTCGATCCCGCGTCTGGTCAAGTGGGATTTGTGGTGGATAAAGTGGCGCTGGGGCAGGTCTTCTCCTAGTACTTCGGTTTCCCCTGCCAATCTTCATTCCATCAGTTGCTCCACAATCACCCTCACCTATCATCTGGGGCTGGTAAAATAGACCAGAAGTGGCCGCAGTACAAGGGACTTAGTCCCACCGCACTAGCAATAAAAGAATTTAAAAAATTTGTTTCAGTTCCATATGTTATGACTGAGTTGTATACTCAGCGCAGAGGCGAAGCGAACTAATATGTCAAGGGTCGGCCAGACTGAACGGAACTAGCGTCCGGCTCCTCTCCTTCCCCCGAGTTCGCTCTAGAAATGAACCTAAGGGCGAATTAGGTGGGTTGATAATCATAGACGGTGAATATTTCGCGGCTGTGAGGAGCGACTATACCAACTTGAAGATGCCATGCCAGTATTCACCTTCATACACGCAGCAAACCCACAAGAAACCGAATTTTGGTCATTCGGCTCTGCTCGAATTTCTTCAGTCTCGTACCCATGTAGTTTACAGTTTACGGTAGTTTACCGCTATTGTAAGTTAATTGATAAATATTATCATTACTGAATAAATTAATCTGTTGTTGAAGTCCACCATACAGGCTTAGTGGAGATTTGACGGTTGGGGTTTGATTTCGGTAAGGATGCATTGGAATTTTTCTTTTAATTACTGTTTCCGAAAAGATTTTGGTGCCCCTCCAGCCCCCCGCGCAGCATGTACAGCCGACAGAACGCTCCAGACACATTAATCGAGTTTAGAAATATAAAATACCTGGGGCTTTACCTCCATGGATGAGCACGCCATTGTGACAGGTGACAGAAAGAAAGAAAATTTTCTTTCTGAAATATTGTCGGGTAGTTGATAGAGGATTGACAACCTGTAAAATGTTAAGGTACGTAAAGTTGACTTGGTGTGTTGTACAGACAGGCGACGCGACAATGTGGTGAACACTGACGAACGTACAAACATAATTGAAGACATATTTTGCAGTCTGAAATCATAAATTTTACGGCGTAAATGTAGTAGTATACTCTAACGGATATGCTGATATTAGCGTTATATTTGTCTCTTGAATCTTATCAGAAATCTAAAATTTGTGCGTTGAAACTGTGTCTTAATACTCGTATGTACTGGAAGGGGTAAATCGGAGAACTACGGAATTGTGTTCATATGATAATACAGTGTTACATTCAGAACCGAAAAACAAGTATNGTTCCTCCGAAACGTCGGTTAACACCACATATACACGGTGCCAAATCCCAGAAGACTGCTTTCTTCAAGTATATTAGAATTTTATGAAATTTTAATAGTCTATTAGCTTTGTTAGTGAAGCAGTTATAGCCTGTTTTTGTCACTTCCCCGGTATCTTTATCCGTTGTGGGAGTGCTATCCCCCCCTCCCCCATAGCGCTACTCCTTAAGCTGTAAGATGTATGTTAAGATGAATGTTATTTAATTTCACGGAAATTCTTCTGAGTTGCAGAAAGCAGTCTGCGCTCTGCTGCGACAGCACATTTCAAATTACCTGTCTCTGACTTTATAACACAACTTGTGCTATTTACTCAGGTGCAATGTGAAAATCCACTTACCACTACCACTCTTAACTCGCGAATGTTTCAGATGAATAGAGATGTGTGACCGTTAACAAATGAAAAGTCCTTCTTATGAAGCCGAGAGTCATTCATCTCGACTAGAAATTCCCCGTTTTTTGTGGAGTCTCAAAGTTTCTTACACTGTTCATATGAGCCAACCGGTGGTTCCTAGCCTAAGCCACTTCCATCCCACACCATTTATTTGAGATCCATTTCCATCTACACCTTGGTCTTCCAAGTGGTTGTTCGTCTTGAGATTTTACATTTAATATGTGAAAACGAACTACCCGAGCTGAGAGTTCTGCTTTTGTGATACAGATCAATGTACTAGGAGCCAGATGAAGGTCGACTGACGTTTCGGAGGAACATATCGTCCCCATCTTCAGGGTCGAAAAATGAGCAAAACAAGAAACCATGGCGATAGAAATCTGTTCTTGGCTTTTTTTTCGATCTTGAGGATAGCAGCTACATGTTTCTCCGAAACACTGGTCGACTTTCAACACATTACACAGTGTTATATCCAAGAATATAAAACTCTTCACAGCGACGCTGTAAGGACCTGAAATCCTACCTAAAGACTCGAATTTAACGTTTTACTACTTCGATGTTGGTTCCAACTTTGGAACTTTAAAACAGAGACTAGTAAAGACTTGCACACCTCATCCTCCTTTCCTTGCCTTGTCTTGTGGGACGGGACGTTCCTCCTTTTGTAAAGGACTTTTATTGCCATCGACTCGAACACAAAAACGTATGTTCGCGGAAGAGTATAACTGAAAGAAGTAGGTTTGTCTGACTTTGATGACATTCTTCTAAGCCCTCTTAACGTAAATCGAACATGAGGTTTCTACCAGCGAAATAGGATGCGGTGTTTTGGTCTAGGAGTAGGATGGGAACCAGTGGAGGACTGGGAATGAATGTTCTGATTCCATAAATTGTTTGGAAACTCTTCAGTAGTTGAGGAACTCACTTCCATGGAGTTAGTAAGTTACTGGAATTTGCCACGAAATGATTGGTATACATGTAAGCATGAGGAAGGAAGACTGTTAAGGCAGTCAAACCGGGAAGGATCAGATAGACGCTACAGCTAACATGCATGGAGCATAAGAGATATTCACATGATGTTCTAGTCGGAAAACACAAAGGGGTGAGACAACCTGTGAGACCTAGACAAAAATGGAATGACAACGTTAAAATGTGTGTAATCTGATGTGTGAAAATGGACTGGATTCGACATGATCTGCAAAGGAATCATTGTCAGGCCTCTTATTATTAAACGCAGTGTCTTAAATTTGATCCTTGGAAGTTCCACGAAAGGCGCCACTTTGTCCACCACAAATCCCACTTGACCAGACCTGGGATCGAACCCGGGCCGCCGCGGTGGGAAGCCAGCGACTAACCGCTTGAGCTATGGCACGGCCCATTCAGACCGGATAAGTCCCTTGAATCATTTATGTTATTGCATATCAGCCAAGTCTGTTTATTGCTTACGATAACTAAATTGCAGAAAAGTAAAGCTATCCCTGTAGCAGGCTGTGAAGGCCCACACGGTTGTGGGACGTCGAGGCTCAAAGATGGCGATGAAGTTGTCAGCCTTACGCGCCGGCCGTCCTTTGCCCCAGGTAGATTCCTGGTGCTCATTTCTGTTAGAGGCTGAGTCGACCCCAGGGCCATAGTGTAGCTGGAAGGATTAGGTCAATTGAAACATCCGGTGACATCGGGAATCGAACCCACGACCTTCCGGTTTGTGTCATAGTGCCTTAACCAACTACGCTACCGCGTGCCCCAAACAATCGTGTGAATGTGAAAGATAATTTGCACTGTGTTAGGTGCTGTTAAAACGGATGTAAGGAAATTTACGTATCATATATGCTGCCACTTCATGTCAGCCTGTCTCCAGAGTTAACTGTAGACAACGCCTCGAGATGCCGAGATGGAAACTCTCAGCTGTAAATCAGACGTACATGGCTACTGAAGATTGTAGTTTGTATTCTAAACCTCAGAAGGAAACCGTCAGCTGTACTTCGGGATATTTTGTACAACATTTGCGCACACATATTACAACTGAGAAAACGTTGCCATTTTTTTTACAAATTAAATTAGCCTAAATAGTGATTGTTTTTTATATCCACCGAGGTTATACCGTGTCGAAATTGTGCTTCGTTCCATAGAGTTAGACCCCACTTTTTTGAAATTTTATATATTGATATGAGAATGTTAAGAAAATGAGTCGTTTAGCGGAGAAAGAACGTAGCGTTGGATAACTACGCGTGTGATAATTACAGCCGTTGCTCGCACATTTAACAGATATGTATTTATTGCATATAGCAATAACTCGTCTTCTATAAAATTCATCTTTCTTAAGAAGACACTTTAGAAGTTTTCCTGGCAGTAAAACTCGATCTTTCTCGCCTCAGACATTCGCATACATTCAGAAGATAAACATAAGTACTGCAGTATTTCGTTCTTAAAGTACCTTACAAGCATATTTTGTCGCTTAATTTAAATTAGTTTACAATATAATATGTTGGAAAGATTTTGGAGTTATTGCATCATTTCATTAAATTACATATTGTGTCAATGCTATGTAAAATGTGAGAAGAAAGTTAGCTGAGAGAGACACGTGCTCCTGTCCCTAACTTCTTCTAGACATGATGAAAGCAGTCTTCTGGGATTTGGCACCGTTTATATGTGGTGTTAACCTGCTTTTACCGGTTCTCACGGTCTCTTCGCTTGCAGATTTCTTATATTTTTTCTTCTACCCTGAAGATAGAAGCGATACGTTCCTCCGAAACGTCGGTTAACACCACATATGCACGGTGCCAAATCCCAGAAGACTGCTTTCTTCATAGTCACCGCTGTGAAAGCCTCAGTTCTTATAGACATGTTTTATCAACATCATAGCGTTAACAGTGTTAGATAAAATAATAATTAGGCAAAAATTCCCCACTCTTTATCTCCAGGTCGATAGTGCCTTGCCCTCCGTGTACACCTATCGGAAAGAGAAGAGACTTTGATCCGTATAAGCAGTATGATAGCTGCTAATTAACTGACATGAGCAGAATTCTTCTTCAAAAGTTAATGGTCGCTTAAATAATCAAAAATTTCCTGCCGTTTTTCGATCCCAAAAATTCAATACCTTGTTTACAGAAGCCTTCAAATGCGGAACACTTGTAATATCTCGTAACACGCTAGTTTTATACAGTGAGGAGTTGTTAGTCTCACACATGGCCTCGAAGCTGGACACATACTGTCTCCGGTACATCCTTGCGTACCCCTGTACACCTTACAATCTTGACAACCCGCCTTGCTTGGGCAATTTATTCAGTAGTCCCATTAGGTTTTAAGACGTGCATAAATTGGGACACGACTACTTTAACTAATGCTTCCGCCCTTTTTGTTTTGTGCCTGATGCAGATCTCGTCATTCGCTTCCTAATAATGGGCCAGTGTATCGGTTTGGGCGAGAACACAAACACTGTTTCGCTCAATGAACTTTTTGTCTCGTTCTCGGTGCTGACCCACCAACAATCAATGAACTTGGTAAAAAGGATTAATGGAGACGCGCTTAAAACTTTAAACTGGCGTCTGTATGAGCCTCGATCATCTTGCGTCATGAAAATTTGGTATAATATACGAGGTCTGACAATAAAGTTCGCGAATTCGCCATCATGTGCTTGTAGCAGCAGCGGACAGAAACCTCAGTATGGTTTGATGACGTTTGCATATCAGTGTTTCACAGCTGTGTTGTTGATCTATGGCGGTCTCTTCCTGAGTGGCATCTATTATTGTCCGATTATGTTTTGTTGTGCCGTTCAGACATTGATGACGGCATTTCTGAAGGCCATTCCGCAAAATCTTTTGAAGGGTGAACAAATCGCTGGCATCGATGCATACCTTTCCAAGGAGGGTACTTTGAAGGCGCCGTGAGTTCGCGAACTTTATTGTCAGAACACGTAAATCTGAAGCTTCTTTACATTTTTATCGATATAATATCTACGACTTATCGACCTATCGTATCTGCTGTACGAATACAATGACATTTCTTTTTGTCGACATTTGCAAGACAGTTGACGGAGTCAGCAGCCGGTGAGTAGTGCTCCAGGTTTAGGCTTCGCGTGGGGTTGACACCTCGCCATAGAGACCAGCCGTTCACGGAGTTACGCTGGGCATGGTGGTGTTTTGGAGGGAGGAGCATAGCCAAGGTTGAGGATGTCTCAGATTAGTGCTGAGGGAAATATTCCGATGTAATAGGAGGAAGAAGCAAGAAAACTGATAAAATTACATAGCAAATCCCTTCATTACGTTTAGCCTTCGCAATTAAATTAAATTAAATGAATGAGGCTGAGGTGGAAGGGACATATAAGGCACATGGGTGACACAAACGAGCATATACACGTTTAGTTATAAACCCAGAAGGGAAGAAACCACTTGGAAGACAGAGGCGTAAGTGAGAGAATAATATTAAAATGAATCCTAAAGAAGTAGGTTATAAGGGCGTGGAATAGATTCTTCTAATTCAGTATAGGAACCAGTCTTCTTCTTCTTCTTATATTCCTGTTCTTCCCACTTGGAGTAAGGGCATCCTTGAAACGCTTCGTTTCATTTCAGTTTCTTAATCTTAGACCGCCCAATCGCAAGGCCGCTACGTACACACAGACACAGCATAAACACGAACAGGCATCCATGCCTCGAGTGAGATTCGAACCTATGATCCCACTGTTCGAAAGGGCCCTAGACCACGCTGATACTGCGATCGGCATAGGAACCCGTAGCAGAACCATCTGGGTACCATGAAATTGGGGAATGCCATGACATACTTAGCACATGTTAGCTTCTCAAGAAGGACTCTATACTATGGATAGCTTAGTCGACGGGCTGGGTTGCCGGGGTTCGATTCCCGACAGGGGCAAGAGATTTTTCTGTCCTCTATAGCGCCCAGATCGGTCCTGTGGCCTGCCCATGCTTCTATCCAGCGGGTGCCGTTAGTGAAGATTACCACTTGGCTCCTAGTGCCGAGGTCAAGAATGGTACAGCTGTACCTTCACTCTCCATACGTCTTAATGGCTTGGTGTTTAATTAATTAAGCACTCTGTGCCATGTAGTCAGTTTACTGTTTAAATTTCAGACCACTGGAGTTGAACGTTTACTAAAACCCAGAAAGAGATGCCTTTATTGCAAGACACCATCTGGCAGTGGTGATGATGGCAGAGAAGCTGACATGCCCCTTGCGTTTTAAGACCTCTCAGCCTGGTTCCCACACAACCCCTTCCTTGGCAATTTACTGTGTAGTAAAGCCATGCTATTACACGTTCTCAGAGTGGAATTTCTGCACAGAGCAATCGGAACGGGAAGTCGTAAGGGCGAACGATCTCTTCCGGGCCTCCCACTTCCCATAAATGTTAACCTCACTTTATTTAGATTTATGAGCGAAGTCCTCCTCCGACTAAAAATTCCAATCATGTTTTATACCATTTGCCTCCTCACCATGTCTCATGGCCGTATTTTTTGTTTTTTTTTGGGGGGGGGGAGTAATTGGGGGCTGTAAGGGCTGGAGAATGTTTAGAGAAAGGGTTGGAATTCTGTATCGATTACTTGATTGTGGCGTATTACAAATTTTAAACAGTATTATCTTCTCTTGCTAATTTCTTGTCTCTGGTTTTCATTGTACGCGGGTTCTGCTTCTTTCTACCTTGTCCACATGTTATCACCAAGAGCCAGCTCTTTCTTTGTTACCCGTTGATGTCTTTATGAGATTATGAATATAAGGCTTCAGTTTGTTTCTGATGTCCGCCCTCAAATTGAGGCTGATTGCACATATTGACCTGCTTTTTTTTCTTGAGGATCGTGTCTGCTTATGAAGTTACATTTGTATGTGTGCATATAACAGCTAGCTAACTGCTTCATGCTGGTGTCTTGCTTGGCTTATTCTTCAACCCTAAAGATAGGAACGATATGTTCCTCTGAAACGTCGGTTGAAATTCAGCTAACTACAACGTGTTATATTCCAGAAGACAGAACTGTTCTGTACGATGACAAGTCTTCGAGTTCTCCAAGATGAGAAATTTCTTGCTCAGCTGAGCGATTATTGGCTTCTTTCAAAAAGGATTCTCTGCTTAGTGGAGTTACTCGTAGTTAGCATTGTGAACCCTCCAGGCTGGAAATTTATTTCTTGTTCTGAGTCATCATTCCACAATACAATAAAATAGATTGCAAACATGAAGATGATACGAATGCTACCCTATTCCTGACGGAAACATGACGTCTTGAAACAATGTCATGGATGATAACACCCAGAGCGATTGGAGGAAAATCCCAGCCTCTACCCTGATAAATCGATTGCTTGTTAAAGATTCTGTTTTAATTGCATCCAACAAGGTGCCATTGTAGACTGTATTAAACTCGATTTTAAATTGCTGTCTTTTATGGTACACATTACCCAGACTCCCTCGTTGGTCCCTCCACCTTATCATGGTGAGGGGGTTTGAGTATGCCAAGGACCCTGAGAGCTATACCAGTGGTAGCGTAGCTACTGGCAGGGCCTCCCTTGCTGGACAGGTCAAAGGGTAGGCATCAGACGAAGAGAGACACCAAAAACTGATGCCGGAAGCAGCGTCATCAGCAGCGACTTGAAGCACAGAGCAAATGATGCTCGAGATGGTTCAAGTTCGTACAGCAACAGGCGTGACCAGAGCGGTTTGAACGGCTGCTGTACTGCGATGTGGAAAGCAAATGGAAAAACTACCACATTATCACTTTTCCTGGATAGTCTCTTTCCAAAAACAGAAGATCGCATTAAGTGGAGGAACTGTTTTGGAAGAGACTGTGGACCTGTCGTCTGACAGATTACTGATGAATGAATGAATGAATTACTCAGACTGAACACTTGTTCAGTACTAGAGGCTGGCAATAGGTATGCAACCGCAGTATTTGTGGAAAAATCATAAGTATATCTTCTTTGGCGGAAGAAAGTCTGTAAGAAGATTCATATTGCTCCTCTTTTTGTCATATTTGGGAATTGCAATAAGCTGCATAACATGTGTGCAACATATTTTACTTTATACATCCTATCTTCCGCCTACACAGCGGGACTAGGTTCAAATGCATCTTATCTGAGATGTAGTTCACTGAAACCGTGGAGCTTTCTGCAAGACAAAAATTAATTCACAAAACTAATATGCTGATGCACATAATTAGCAGAGTGGCTAAGTATCTTATGCTAAGTATGCATCTTATCTGAGGTGTAGTTCACTGAAACCGTGGAGCTTTCTTAAAGACAGAAGTTAATTCACAAATCTAACATGTTGATGCATATAATTAGCTGAGTGGCTAAGTAAATCCATGATGAGGTCTTTCTGGAAATTTGATAGTTTCTGTCTTGGTCGAAAAATTATCTACTTTTATGGAACCTGAAGTTTCGTTACAGAATCCTCAAAATTCAGGCACCAGCTCTTCTTCTGAGCCATTTGTATCTGCATCTTCCAACTGTTCTCTTTCCAGAAGTTCTTCCCATCAAAATCTGTAGTCGTGTCTAGTTCACATGCTCGGTACTCCCGTCAGTCTTATGGTCATTGGATGGGTCCGCTAATAATATTAGGAGAAAAGCTGGTTTGGTTCATCCTGGTCCGTCACACTAGCAATATTAAAAAAGTTAATCAACTCCGTCCAATGTGGCTGATAAAATGGTTTTCTTATTTTTTATCTGATGGAGTCTTATTCCTCAAACAACGGAACCATGACGTGGTAGACACTCAACGTCCTTTAAAGAGAGGCAATGTAAAGGACACGAACCAAATTGGTTCTCAAAATACTAACAAAACTATTTAAACCACATTTGTAAAAAGAATAATTGTAATAATTTATAAATATTAATGTATTTATGCATTTCGCTGTAGTTGTTAAGAGATCAAATTTTATATCAATGGCATTGTGATGATATTGCTTGTATGTATTGATATTGACCAAACATATTGTAATAGTAGTTTCTGCCCATATTGATATATCCTTCTGAAGGTGGTGTCTATGGTCGAAGCATTTCAAGGATGAAAGATTAAAAAGGAAAGAAAGAAAACATTTTATCAGTCACACTGGACGGAGTTGATTATCCTTTTATAATAGAAATAAGAGGCATCTCATTAATGCAGTTCTGTCTGATCTGCTGATAACGTTCTCTTGGACCCAAATATTCGCCCCAGGAATTGCTTCTCAAACATCATCAATCTAAGTATATATTCCGCTTGAAGTGAGAGACAAAATTTCCATATTCTTACGAAACATTGCCTCGAATTGCAGTTGGGTCTGCTTTATCCTCGTGGTTCAGAGAGGCGATAGGAAGAGGAGCGATTCTAAACCGAGTGACATCTTCAAGTGTTTCCCGAATTTAGTTTGCTTTTCATTTAATCAGAAACTGCATTTTGGTTCGTTACTGTCGTTACAAAGTATTTTAACTCTGATGAGCTGGGAGAGTGCAGTCGGTATAGCGACTGCTTACGAATTGGACGACCGAGGGGTCGGAGTTCGAGTCCCGGTGGGGTCAAGAATTTTCTCTTCTCCACATCGTCCAGACCGGCTCTGGGGCCCACCCAGCCTCCTATCCAAAGGGTACCGGGGGCTCTTTCCCCGGGGATAAAGCGCCAGGGGCGTGAAGCTGACCACTCACCTCCATCTAATGTTGAGGTCAAGAAAATGTGGATCTATACATCAATTTCCCCATACGCCTTCATGGCGTAGTGCTTAATTAGTTAAGCACACGGACAACTTTACCTCTACCTTTACCTTTCACCATATTTCAGATGATTTATTAGTCGTATATTTGTTTTTAATTGTCCCGTCTTCGGGAAATTACGTATCAATAACATAGTGTTTACTCTACTCTCATTTCTACACCGGCCTCGTTGCTTGTTTTTGGCAGAGTTTCTGTATTCTTTATTTTGTCTTAGATAGCATAGACTGGAAGCTGACATCTCTTTGAATTGAATCTCTCCCAGTGTTGTTACGGATTCGCCATAGCACCGTGACGTAATGATGTTGAAGCAGCTCCTTGTTTCACAGCATTCAGAATTAGAGAGGCACCAAGCAGATATTTGTTTATATTAACTTTCTGCTTCTTCTTTTTTTTCGCAAATGAAGCTTGATTAGGGACTCCTAACTGCAAACAGTGCCGTGTCTTCTTCCGACAGAAGTTCACAGGCCCTTCGGAGGAACCGCGCTGCTAATTGTTTGAGTGACATACTCCTCGACCTGAAGATGGAGTTATTACGTTCCCTTAAAAACCCGGCAGAATTCTACTGTGCGAATACTACACGGTGGTACGTCCCACGAGGAAGTATCCGTCGATTAATATATAAATGAACACTACAAACATCGGGAGAGTCGCCAAACTTAAGACCTGAAACAGAATGTTAAAGGGAATTACTGACAGTGGCCAGATGAATGGTTTGTGTCATTTTTCAGATTTTAAAATTAATCTGCGCAACTTCGAACATGGGATTTAACAGTCACGAGTGTAGTTTGACAGACAGAAGTATTGGAAAGGAGATGTCCAGGCGGATTGTTTGTCTGTTATTCTTTAAGGACGCTGTGACAGCTGTTTGGGATATATCATCATTATCATCATCAATAATCTGTCAGACGACAGGTCCACAGTCTCTTCCAAAACAATTCCTCCACTTAATGCGATCTAGAGCTTTCTCCTTCAAATGACAGTATCCTCTTCTGTCCCCAAGGTCATCCAGCATCTTCTTACGTCTTCTTCCTCGTTATAGGATCCAGTAAGAAATTAAAGAACGATAATGGATAGTATGTTCTTAGAAAACTTTGAAGGCATAAAGGTGAGAGGTAAATAATAAAACATGCGAATTGTGTAGCCTTTCGTATGGACAGTGTATTTATTCACCCGCGCCGCCCGCTGAACTTGGTGGGAGAGAAAGATACAGGTGGTCACTCTATTAAATTCACTGATTAATTAGGTTAGTCGGTTTAAAGGGAGATTCTTATTGGTAATAAAGTTGGGATTGGGCACCTTACGCTTCGATACAATTCGGTGGGCATCGGACGCTAGACTGGTTTAAGAGGGAGTAGAAAAGTTTTAAAATAACTTTGATAATGTTTTGTCACTCCTATCGCTTAAATCGTCTCATTCTTCGTCTCTAATGTAGAGTGGGTTGAATTTATGAGAGGAGCACGTTACAGACGCGTCTGACCAGAACCACGTCAAGTCTATAGGCCGCTCATACGTATTTGCGTCTCATCTTCCTCTGGAGTCACTTCAGTCGGAAGCAGACGCGCCAACACATTCGCTCCAGCCTTATCGGTCACTTACGACTGAACAGCATACAACTTATGCACGCTGAGACAATAAATTACTCCCGAAAAGTTACCTCTGTCACGCCTCTCCCCAAGACGAGTTGCGACCCCTTATTTTCACCCATTCAAGATTTATGTTACCCTAAACAATAGAGTGAATCGCACAGATACTGGATTTTAATATAAATATTCCGTTGCTAATAATATGGATACCAACATAATCGATAAATAAATTAGTAGTAATCCTAATTACAGCTTCATTTCTTTTCCTTTGGCGCTACAACCCTAGTTTGGGTCTTGGCCTTCCTCCGTGAAACTCTACATTTCACTTCGGTTTACTAAATCTTAGACATTCTGTACGATCCCTCTACCTGTACAAAAACCCAGAAAAAATCCCTGTAACAGGCCGTGAAGGCCCACAGGGTTGTGAGACGTCGAGGCTCCCACATTTTGTAGACAGTCGGCTCACAAATGATGGTAAGGTCAGCCTTACTCGCCGGCCGCCCTTTACCCGCAGGAAGGTTCCTGGTTACTCATTTCTGCTAGAGTTTTAGTCGACATCAAGGCCACAGTGTGGCTGGAAGGATTTGGCAAATTAAAAATAAATCCAATGAACTCACCGGAAATCGAACCAGCACCTTCCGGCTTGTTGAACACCAACTACACTACCGCATGCACATGCCTACTTTTTTTTTTTTGCTGGTTATAAAATTTGGGCCTGCTCTAATATCTTTGTTACAGATGAATTTATGCTTTACAGATCTGTGTAGCCCGTTTATCTTCCTGTCATACTCAACAGCTGTATCAATGGAAGCTTAAGTATACAGTAACGCTGCGTATTGTCAGGGTTGTAATGTATAAAAGAGGGAAGGGTAAAATAGAAATATGATGAATCGACCACCAGAATCGAGTTAGAAAACACCCACTTTCCCCTCAAGCCTCATCTTGTTTCCCAGTCAGTGTGTTTGTGTGTGTGGGGAGGGGGGAAGGTTAAAGGCGCGTCGGCATCTAGGGTTGTACACGGTTGGATACAAATCAAGTTAAATCATCTTTATTAAACTCAGTGCAAACGGCTAAAAAAAAAAAGAGACAACACATATTACTGAGAACAGCAAAACAGTGGATAAGCTATCGTCTCATAATGTGTTCGAAGTTGATGGATTAAATGAAAATTGTTTGTGAAAATCGGTGTAAATTCAGTTGCCTCGTTTAATACTGACTTAGGAACAAGTGAGCTAAACATAATTTAAGTTTGGTGCCTGGCGGCCGTTTGTAACTCATACATTTCATGAAGCTCATATCGGATTTTACCAAATTTCTGAGAAACTCATTATCGTACGATACGCTTCTCTCTGACATACGTGAAGATCATGAAATTTTCCAGTCGTGCTTGACATACGTTTCGATATGCCGAATATGTATCGAATCGAAACCAAATTTGTTCTGAGTATGCAGTATACTTTGCTTTTTAACTGCAATAATAGCTTCAGTTTTTAGGGTTGTGGGTGTAGACTGGTTTTGGATTCGATGAATGGATTTATTGACATCTTATATACTCATCTCGGAACTACAAGTAATATACTGCATTCAATCAAGGAGGAAACTGCGCAACACCGCTGATCTGACCCAACATTTCTCATAGATTGCGGCCGTAACTGGCGTAACTGTTGGGCCCGGTCATCGGTGTTGTTTCCTCCTTGATTGAACGCCCTGTACAACGCTGTCGTTCATCTACACATTTTACAGTTCACCGTTACACACACGCACTAGGGTTCTCAATCGTCACTAGTCCTATCATTGCAACGGATTTTTAACAGTCTCGCTGTCACTGCATCACACACAAAGACTTCTTTTCACTGCCTAATTCCTTTCTTGCCATCTGTTCTCAGCCATTCGACTGCTCTCTCTGAAGGCTCTCTCAGTTCTCTTCCTCTGCTCCCAAGCTCATATTCTAACAGTCTCGGCTCGAAACTCAACTGCTCTAAATGAACATAACCCCTCTGCGCGGACCCCTCAGAAAACGGAGATTTTCTATTGCGTGAATTAGTCACCGCGAAAACGTATGTACTGAATCGCTCCATAGCAATGTCTCTATGCTTCACGTCTCGTTTCGTCACAATTCCTCTATTGTTGCTCTATTGTTGCATTACCTAGCAATGACTGTTTTCCTGGCTCCACGGGTCTATCTTTGATCAAATACGCCACGAAGATTCCATATGCACTACAAGAACATCGAGGTCAGCAAGATGTGCGAAATGGCAAAGACCATATTCCGGAAATATCTGTGTACTTGATTTTGGCGTACACATTTCCGCTTTACACATCTTGTATCACGCTTCCTCGAACGATAAGAAGCTTCATAATTTTTGCTCTTCTCCAGATGTTAATCTTTCATCAATGGCTGTACAGCCCTTTGTTGGGCCCTGGCCTCTTCTTCAGTTCCGTAATCTTTTTTACACAGTCGGTAGGACTCCTTGAACGAGTGACGGATATTATTATGGCGATCAAATCAAGGAGGATAGGATGAGAAGTGCTCGTAACACGCATACAAGACGTATGAAATGCGTGGGCATATAACAGACTGAAAACCTGACGGAAGGGCTGGGCTTATATGGGAGGATAGTATTGAAATTTGTTTAAAAACTGGACTAAATTTAAGCGTCTAAGGATAGGGATCAGTTGTGGGTTTTGTATGTACAGTAATGAACCTCCGGATTTAATAAGAGCTACCGAAGTTTTTGGAATGCACGTAAATACACTCATGTTTTTTTTTGTAGTTCCCCCCCTAGGTTTCATGTAAACTGAGACTTATGAATCATAATTTCACCGTCTCTATCAATCGCAGCCCCTGAGGCAAGCAACAGTCCTAAAGAGAGAACATGTCATCACAACTTCTGTCCTGTGTTTTGCCTGCACCTCCGTCTGTCCCTCTGTCCCGATATTTGGTTCGAGTCGGAGCACCACGTTTGTTCAGCAGCTTTAATTTTGGCGCAGTATTCAGAAGGAACACCAGCTGCCACTCGCTTGCGGCTGCCGCGTGTAAGGAAAGAATACTTCACGCTTCGAAACAATAAAACTCTATCCGGGTATGTAAGATTTGAGGCTTTCACGGCGGTGACTNCTTGCAGATTTCTTATATATTTTTCTTCTACCCTGAAGATGGAGGCGATACGTTCCTCCGAAACGTCGGTTAACACCACATATGCACGGTGCCAAATCCCAGAAGACTGCTTTCTTCTATCCGGGTACATTGTGTATTTCCTTTGTTTAGTAGGAAAGGTGCAAACGAAAGTTTTTATAGTACGGGACAGTACTTTTCATGTTGGGAAGTTGTGAAATGAGAGATGCAGGAGGAAGAAATCACATTTGCAACACAAATTTTGATAAATGATAGCGCGCGCTCTCCGGCACTCGGGTCTGCCATGTTACACTATACTCGTACGCGCCCGCTTCGTTTGAGCAATTACTCACACAAAACGACTAAAAAAATCTCTCTCGCCGGCTCTGGTTTTAACCAAATGACATATGTACAGCATTCCGCACATATATCCATGTGGGAGGCTCGACGTCTGTCACTTCACCTACCTTTTCGTAAGTCCTTGGAGCAATCTTTCTGGAAACGCTAATAGTCGCTGAGATAATAAATAAATTTCCTTGCTTTTATTTAGCCTGAAGCTTTATTACTGTGTTTAGAAGGGCCCACCATTAGTCCCCGTCACCAGTTAGATGAATCCAGTCCACGCACCCTACTTACCCTGTTTCTTTAAGATTCATTTTGTATTTCTCTAAATGGCGGGGATCTACTGAAATGTATCTCCTTCATTTCTGTAGCTCAGAATCAGTTGGTGGTGATCAAATCTCGATGAAAAGCACATTATCCCTGAGTATACCGTGGAAGTCTGTCATCCTGTCTCTAAAAGAGAGGAAGGATATATTCCCCTGCAAGAACAGGCTATTTAATTCTTCGTAGACACACCTCTACCCGGAAATTAGAGAGCTAAACAAATCTGTTTCTTCATTTCCCTATTCGTGGGCCCAAAATAGGGTCATCTATTCCTGATTCTTAGACACAATTTTCCTTCCTTTGAAGTGGAAGTGGAAGTGGAAGTGGAGTGGAGTGAAGTGAAGTGAGGATGTGAAGGGTACGTAAGTGTAGTGAAGTGAAGTGAAGTAAGGATATGAAGGGTACGTAAGTGTAGTGAAGTGAAGTGAAGTGAGGATGTGAAGGGTACGTAAGCGTAGTGAAGTGAGGATGTGAAGGGAACGTAAGCGTAGTGAAGTGAAGTGAGGATGTGAAGGGTACGAAAGCGTAGTGAAGTGAAGTGAGGATGTGAAGGGTACGTAAGTGAAGTGAAGTGAAGTGAGGATATGAAGGGTACGTAAGCGTAGTGAAGTGAGGATATGAAGGGTACGTAAGTGTAGTGTAGTGAAGTGAAGTGAGGATATGAAGGGTACGGAAGTGTAGTGAAGTGAAGTGAGGATGTGAAGGGTACGTAAGTGTAGTGAAGTGGAATGAAGGGAAGGCCATGTTGAAATGTGAGTGCATCAGAACATGACATTGCATATTTGATTACTGTTACTGTTTAGTGTATAGTAGGCTTATTTTTATTAATATTAATTTATATAACTGTAGCTTGAATTCTATTTCTTATAGTTGTAATTGTATTTGCAGTGTATTCGTTGTGTGTAGTGTGTTCCTTATTGTTTCTGTAGTTTTGTGTGCTGTGTTTTATTTGGGCGTGATGTGTAGTTTTGTATGATGTGTGTTATTTGTGTGTTGTGTTTTATTGTAGTACTACTGCCACCTGGTAAAATCCCAATTGCAATTAAAATAATAATAATAATAATATACTGCGATCCACAATTTGTTTTCATGTGTCCACTTTTCCTCTGGAAAAAAAAAACAATATTTGATTGTAAAGGGGTCTTATAATTTCCGCCCGTGACGATAAAACAGCGTGCCCCTTAAGTGCCGTTTGCCGCCCGTTCTTTCAGTTGGCCCGGAGAGGCTGCACTCAATACTTCCCTGTCTTTGGGTATCGTTACCTTGTAACATGTTTATGTAACCCAGGCAATTCACTTACGCACTTCAACCTTGAAGAAAGAAACAGCGTGTTTCTGCGAAACGTTGGTATGCACCTATAGACTGTAAAGCTAAATGTAAAGTTGTCCCTGTGCGAAACTAATTAAGCACTACGCCATGAAGATGTATGGGGGAGTGGATGTATAGATCCATGTATTCTTGACCGCGGAACTAGCTGGAGGTGAAGGGTCAGCTTCACCCCCAGAGAAAGAGTCACCGGTTTCTATTGGATAGGAGGTTGGGTGGGCCCCAGAACCGGTCTGGACGACGTGGAGAACGAATTCTTGACCCTACCGGGACTCGAACTCTGACCCCTCGGTTGTCTAGCCCGTAGTCAGTCTCTATACCGATTATTCTATCCCGACTCCCACCTAGAGACTGTACGGTGTCATAACCCAGAAGATCACAATTGTGAAATTCACCGCCATGGAAACCTCAAAGTTTAGCGTTACTGTTACTCGTCGAAACCCCATTCCCGTCACGTGGCTGCCCACTACTAACCTACCTCCTGTTAACACCCTTGGTATGCGGCCGTACCCGCATGGGACAGGAAATGGCATTCAGCATCGTCTGAAAGTCAACAGCAGATCAACTGTTCTGGTTGTACAGGATTCTATTGCGCTTTCAATCTGCGGACATCTGCATAACTGTAGCCCATCACGCCATGTCTTCATCTTCTTCTATCCATGTTGCTCCCACTCGGAGCACGCGGCATCCGTGAAACGCTCGTTTCGCTTCAGTTTCTTAATCAGCTCGTCGAAAGGCCGCTATCTAACGCAAACGCAGAATAAATGCAGACATCCATACTTTGAGTGGGATTCGAACCCACGATCTCAACATTTCATGCCTTAGAAAGCGCGGCCACTGCTCGGCCGTCACGTCATATAGCCCAGTTGAAATCTGTCGAGAGAGTTCTGCTGTCTTCTCGAGCAGTTTCACCCTATGATTTCACTTTACTGGCACTGCTATCGCTGTTAGAGGCAAGTTAATGATTCTTGTATCTCAGAAGTTAGATACTAACACAGAAGAGAAGTGTCTCTTGCTCTAAATGAAAATACGCATCTACAGGCAGCGTAACTGACGTATCCCTGTTACTCTCTCATTTTACGTTCATTTGTTTGTTCGTGTTTCTTTGTGATGTCTAGCTTTATCTTTTCTCTAAGCCTGTGTACACTTTGTGAAAACTGTTAGTGATCAGGAACATCATGAACCTGTACGTGCCTTATATCAAATATTCGGCCAATTAATATAAAACGAAAACTGATTTTCATTTTCACAAATTAAATCTTGCTGTGTCTACGGATCTGTAAAGGCCTCGAACAAACAAACTAAGCTACCGTAAAAGTAGATATTAATTTATCGTATGTTACTACACTGTTTGATTGCCTTCAGGTATTTACTTAAATGAGCAGGCTAACTTCCTGTTACATCAGCTTTTGTACTTTTGTTGTATGACAGTCTTAAACACGAGGCTGACGTCATGAACTCTTATAATTACAAGGAAATTATCAGATTGTTTACCTTTCATTCAGGATCATCGTTAAAACATAACGGGAAAGTTGCTAACGTAATTAAACATGTTAATTTAACATCTTTTTATATAATGCACATGACTTGTTTGAAGGCAGTGCATAAATACAATGCATAATGGGAAGGTGGTATCGGTTCTCATGTTACATCTCCGTAATAACCTGATGGATATCGTTGAAATTTGGTACCTTTTGGAATATATGCATCGAAAATTATAGTCTTCTTGTATTGCTCCAGTGATGAAAGTATTTCACATCAAGTTCAAAAAAAAAAAAAGTTCAACTTACAATATATTGTTCATTCCATTAAATACAGATGGACTTTGGTGTGTTTATTAAAATCTACAACCTTTACTTACATACTTGAAGTCAGTTCATACAGGCGAAACAGTTGAAATTAATTTTAAGTTGTAGTATTTGTGGTTCTCAGAGTAGTGGTTATGAACAGCACTATCATCTGGGGTATAGCGCCGTGTAGTCCGTTGAGAGCCAACTAACGTTTCAGAAGAATATGTCGCCTCCATCTTCAGAGTCGAATGCGACGAGAGAGATACCAGCTTGAAAGTGGGTGGAACACGGCGTTATAACACAGGAGATAACGCTCTTCATTATTTAAGCCCTTTTCTAACAACATTAAATATTCATGATGTTTTATAGAGACCTCGATAATTCCTAGGACCCCCCTCTGCTGATCAGAGAGAATATGTGCGCCAACTGGCGCCTAACGCCTCTTACTTTTTGTTAGTTAGTTAGTTAGTTAGTTAGCTATTGGAGAGGGTGGTTTTCTCCATGCACTTAGGCCAGTATTGGTCCATTGTGCTTCCCTCTACGATATTCTACCAGTCTCTATACCTTACCGATATTGGTGCGTACCATCAGTCCCGACCGAGCCAGCGAGTTCGGTCTCTATTGGCTTGGCGGTATCTATAATGCTTCCCCCATCTATCAGAGGTGTTAGAGACTGCTGTTGGGCGGGAAACGTCCTTGAATTTGGCTCCGTGACCTCCTTTGGAGATATGAGGTTCTTTTACATGCCGTAAAGCTACGACACGGGACCCACGGCTTAAAGTCCCTCCCGGAGGACTTGTTCCCTGAATTTTTCCGCCCTAAAAATTCCACGACCTCCGCCGGGTTTTTGAACCCGCGTACCACGAGTCATGAGGTGGGAACGTTACCTCTAGACTACGGAGACCGCTTACTTCTTGTTAAGTTCCACACACTTCTCTGTTACAGATGAGACTCCTATCTGTGTCTTCTGTATGGAATTACTGGAAGGGGTCAATATGATAGCTGTCATTTTCTTGAATGCTCTCCTTGTTCATTTCGGTCATATCAAAGATGTGCAATGGTCAGTAGTCTCTGGCTGAAGTTAGAAATGATGTGCACGGTGAAATCCGACTTGACGAGGGAACGGAATGAGGGATTCCTGTAGGAGAATCTTTAATCATTTAGTCTTATTCAAACGTTGTATTAATAGAAATATTCTGACATGGAAACTCACAAACCCCCAATGCTAAAATGCAAGAGGCATGCTATTTGTAAAGTCTGGACACGTTTGTCATGAGGATGGAATCTGATTTTATTAATTTAGGAGATATTATGTGACTGCCATATTTTAATGAGGTTTTAGATCTTATTTTCCATAGAATTTTTTTAAAAAGACTCTCCTATGAGAAATTTGTTGTTAAATCGCCCTTGCGTGAAAAGTTTCTCAAAGCACTGTCGTGTAGGAAGTTTGTTTGATACTAAAACCTTGTATGAGAACTGTGTTGCTGAAGTGCTGTTGCATGAGAAATCTGTTATTAAAGCGCGGTTGTGTGAGAAGTTTTCTTTGGGGCGGTCTCCTTGCCTTGTCATATTTTTCATCATTAACAATCGAGCTACATCGTGGTTTCTTATTTCCTGTAATTGTTGGAATATTTCAGTCAAATGGACTGATATACTCTTAGACGTTGTATAAACATTGTCCCAAGGAAAGAAATTTTCATAAAAATTTGGCCTTACGGATGTATACTGCTTCTGATAATGACATAATAGAAACCATCAGCATGCACTAGTTAGAGAATTTATTTCTGTACTCCTTCCAGCCGAACTAGGGCCCTGGGGTTCACTCAGCCTCTAACAGAAATGAGTACCAGGAATTAATTAAATAATTTTCCTGGAGAGTAAAGTGCGGCCGGCGCGTACGGCTGACAACCTTACCGCCATCTTTGAGCAGATTGTCTAGATAACGTGGGACCCTCAATATCTCACAACCCTATGGGCCTTCACGGCCTGGTACAGGGATAGCTTTACTTTTTTTTTTACTTACTTCGAAAGCACAAAATACAGTAACAGAAGGATGGAATTTGTCAGGAGAGCAGAATGAAGAGTTCTGTAACTTGTTGCCTCAACTGTACCATGAAATTTGTTTGGCATAAAATATTCTATTTTGAACAAAATAAAAACGTGGATAGAAAGTTCAAATTTTAATTGTTGTTTATTTTTAAAAATTAACTGTACTTTGTACATAGTGTTTACTTTCTTCATAAAGCGGATCTCGTATCTCAGAAAGAGAAGTCTAAAGTTTAAATAATTGATATGGTGTTTTATGCCTGCGAAGTACAGATTGATTGTGTAACGTATGCCTTTATGTTTCAGCCCTGCAAGGTCATCATCAGGAGCTTCTCTTTAACACGGAAGCCTCTGATGGTGGCCCTGTAGGAATGAAATATGTAAGGCATATTTTTTTGTAATAAAGTTGCTAACTGCTGCGTATTATAGTTGATACTTCTTTATGTTTGATTCATTATAAATATAAAGTACAACGATTGAAATGTCTCGTACAGTAAAAATACTGCTTCTGAAGAGGAGAGAAAAGTGAAACAGATATTACAGGAAAGGGAGACTGCGGTGTGTAATGACTTGGAACCTTTGAAGCACGAATTTGTTCTAAATACTACTTAAAAACTCAGTTCCTACCTCATAGTAAACACACTGATCTCAGTTACAAGTATCAGTTGATTAATTCTATTTAGACAAATAATCACAAAATTACAACCTGTGAGAAACGTGCATATATTTTCATTGCTAAATCATGTGGTGCATACAGTTAAGTGCTCTGGAGGGGTTAATTTTATTAGACTTTGCTCCTTCAGCGGGATTTTACAGCAAATTTAATAGAACACTTGGTGCATTCTGTGTTATTTATTTACTCTATATCACGAAAACTTAGGGTGCTTCATGCTGAGATATTAATAAGTATTTTGAAAATGCTGCAAAGTTAATATTTCTTTGTTAGTTAGGAGAAGATTAAATTCTGAGAATATTTTCTACTATTCGATTCACAGTATTTCATCTCCTATCAACCTACATGAAAACCTAAATATTATGGATTACTTATATTCTGGACTGTAACGCCATGAAGTCTGGAAGGAGTTCAGCGACTCTCCCGAGAGATGTATTGTCCCTATCTGCTATGTGCAAGCAGAGCCTCCGAAATGTCGGTGAATTTATGCCAAATTTTATGGCATCACATGCTGTGAGAAGCTCAAATTCAAATAAATATAAACATATGCACACATATAATATTACCCGTTATTTTGAGGTGGTGCAAAAATTCTGTCTCGGAAGGACATGGCTTGAGGGTGTTTGAGTGATAAGTATTGAGAGGAATATTTGGACGTAAAAGACAAGAAGTAGCCTGTCACGGTAGCCAAGTGGTCTAAGACATGCACTGTCTTCGCTCGCTCGGAAGCCGGGATCGTGGGTTCGAATACTACTCAGGGCATGGATGTTTAGTATTTGTGTATGTGCGTTTTTCTGTGTTTGTCTACAGGTAGAGGCCTTGCGACGAGCTGATCACCCGCCCAAGGGGTCCTACCGAATGTTTAAGATCTAGTAAACCGAAGTGAAACGGAGAGTTTCATGGAGGTAGGCCCAAATAGGGGCTGTAGCGCCACAAGAAAAAAAAAAGAGACAAGAAGTAACAGATGGGAGGGGGAAATTACGTAACAAGATTACTATTTACGGTTTAAATCAGTCACAGAGACTGAGATTCGAGGGACGTCGAAGAAACGAGGAATTCATGGGCATTTTTATTTGGAATATCTGAAAAGAAGAGACAGGTTGGGAGACCTCATACCGGTGATCTTAGAGGAGGGTATGATGATGTGCAATGGATTCACCTGGCTGAGGATAAGGCTGAACTTCCGGGCCTCACAAAACACAGGCGATTTTTTTGAACACCTGAAGGACTCTTAGCTACTCAAGGATTCTATTTTGTGGAATTTGTATCAGCTGAAAAGGGTGCTTTGCGTTTGCTGTTGTCACGTCTATGGGTTTGCGCGTGACTTATAGACGGGTTTCGGATTGGATGATTAAATTTATTGACACTTCATTCACACAGCTCGGGTCTACAGGCAATAGAGCGCTGTCGCTGATCTACACACTTTACAGTTCACCGTTACACAAGGACTAGGTTCTCAGTCTTAACTCATCGTATCCAGGCAACGGATTTATAACAGCCTCACCGTCAATTCAAATCACGCATGAAGTCTTCCTATCACAGCCTATTTCGTTTCTTGTCATTATTCTGCAGCTGACAACTCAGTTCATTTCCTCTGCTTCCAAGCTCATATCGTGGCAGGCTGGCGTCTCGAAACAGGCTGGCGTCTCGAAACTCGACTAACTCTTCTCAACTGAACCCTTCTTTGTAATTGCTTTGCACGGACCACGCAGAAAACACACCCTCTCCATTGTGGGGAAGGCGTGTTTACAGCGCCTTTACATAGTAACAGAAGTTACTCCTTGTTGATTGCGTATTCGTTCGCGGGAATATGTTTACCGATTCGTTGCCTAGAAATGGACGTCTATTTTGACTTAGACTATTCCGGCTTTCGGGCGTTATGTCACATTATATATGTTGAAGTTGAGAACTTGGAAGAACTAAGTCTTGCCGATTCACTTGAAGGGACTGAAGAAAATAATGGAAGTCCTAGTAAGTACAACCGGTGTAACCGGTCTCACTGAATACAAATGAGCCACGTTACCGCTTGAGGAAGCCTTTGCGAATCCAGTTTGCTAAGTTCCTTAAATGTCACTTAAGTGTGACTAGAACCAATTAGAAAGCGAAGTGCGCTTGTGTGAATGGAGCAGATGCAAGGGCATTATGTGCACGAAATATCTCAGATTGGAACCAAACTTTAAATTAGAAAGTAAGAAAGTCATGCGACCTCCTGGCACCTGAAATATTTTGATTATGTAGATGGCCAGGAACAATGAAAACATCCAACATAAATCTTATATCTTGTACTGACATGCGGGAAGTCTTATTCAACAGTATTTTTGGAGGGTTTGAAATGAAGGGGACGTGAAATATGTGTGGGGGAGGAATAAGGGTAGATTCTGCAATATCCGAAATGTCACTTTGTGAAAATCTCTGGGAATGGATTCTCATTCCTCTGTTTTATATCTGTACTGAAGTTTTGTTTCCCTTTTTGCATTATTTGTGGAGTTATAAAGTAGGAAAAATGCGAACCGGAGAGTGGCTCCCTTCCGTATTGATTCATATGGAAACGGGAGCCACAGAGAGAAACAATGGGGTTTGAAGTTCTGTCTCTTGACTTGAAGGGAGTTGCACCCACCTTACAACTTTACTGTTCCGGTGAACCGCTACAGCCCATTTACGTAGGTTTCGTTAAATTTGCTGAACCCTAATCGCAGAATGAGCCGGTCACGGTAGCCGAGCGGTCTAAGGCATGCACTGTCTCGCTCGGAAGCCGGGATCGTGGGTTCGAATCGCACTCAGGGCGTAGATATTTGTGTGCGTTTTTCTGTGTTTGTCTACAGGTAGAGGCCTTGCGACGAGCTGATCACTCGCCCAGGGAGTCCTACTGTATGTGTAAGATCTAGAAAAACCGAAGTGAACGGAGTTCATGGAGGTAGGCCTAGGCCCACTGGGGCTGTAGTGCCAAGGAAAAAAAAACCCCCGCAGAATGAAGATTCTTAATTTCCCGTCTTTCATACGTATTGGTGTAATGGCAGGTACTGTTGCAAGCCTGTATGGAATCGAATAATGCATTTCGGGAAGCCGATGGGCGTGGACTTGATTTTTCGGTATAAATTATATATATATATATATAGTTAGAACAGTGAGCCTTGGGGCTCCTAGCCTTTATTCACAAGTTATAGTCAGGGCGATACCAGTTCTAAGTGAGATAAGGCGAAGTTTCCCATGTGCTTAATTAAGAACTACACCATGAAGACAAAATGGTATTGGACGTATAGCTCCATTCTTGTCCTCGGCACAAAATAGTGGTGAGCGGTGAGTCCACGCCGCTGCCACTTTCCCCTCGTCTCCATGGGATAGGTGGCTGGGTGGGCCCTAGAGCCGGGCTGGACACTGTGGAGAAGAGATAATGCCTTTCCTCTGCCGGGAATCTAACTCCAGCCTCCAGCCCATAGCCCGTCGCTATGCCATCTGAGCTATCCCTGTTCCACAGCAGTTTGGTACAAGAATGAGTGGCCAGGGCCGCCACTCCATCTCCCGCGCAACGCGTAACGGAGTTGTACCGAAACTGGACAAGCTTAGACTACTGGCCTTTATTGCAGAATGCGCTAGAGGCCATGAGTATATGAAGCTCTGGTCGAAAGGGTTGCATTACTTCAGTGAGAATAGAGACAAAGTCGGATTTCTGTGCATAAATGAAAGGGTTACGTTTTTCACACGACTTCCCTTGAACAGGGAAGAGTTAATTTAAACAAAATATGTACCAGATTCTTTTGTGAGACGGGATAGCGTAGTCGGTATAGCGAGTGCACTGGACGGCCGAGAGGGTCGGTGTTCGAGTACCGGTAGGGTCAAGAATGTTCTCTTCTCCGCAGCGTCTGGGGCCCACCCGTCCAATGGCTACCAGGGGTCCTTTCTCAAGGTTTAAAGCGGTTGAGGCTTGAAGCTGACCAGTACCTCCAACTAGTGCCGAGGTCAAGAAGATGTTGGTCTATACATCCACCCCCACACGTCTTCATGGTGTAGTGCTTAATTAGTTAAGCACAGGACAACTTCTTACTTTACCAGATTCTTCTATTCATAAAGCTGTTACAGCTGGCTCTCAGAACCACAACTTAAGTATTCTGTAGCAGAGTTATCTTTGAGATACGAATGGTCGTTCAGCTGGTCAGGAAATCTTATTTGAAGGTTCGTTATCCTCTTTACAGGAATCACATGCAGTCAGTTGTACCCAATCTACACCTTTACACCTTAATATGTAATTTAATATTTTACATTCTCTTATTTTTAGGTCCACATATTCTCCTAATCAGGATGTTCATAACATTTTGCTCTTCGCCAAATATAATTAGAATGTTAAGTCAAGGAGGATGCAATGGGCAGAGCATGTAGTACGCATCGGCTAGAAGAGGAATGCATACATGGTTTTAGTGGGAAAACCAGAATGAAAGAGACCACGTAGGTGGGAAAATAATATTAGACTGGGTCTTGGTGGAAAAGGATGGGCTGCTAGGAAATGGATTAATATGGCTCACGATAAGGACCAGTGGATAGCTCTTCTAAACACGGTAAGAAACCTTCGAGTTCTGTAAAATGTTGGAGATTGTTGAGTAGCCAAGCCACTGACTGCTTCTTAAGAAGGGCTGAGTTTCATGGAGTTAGACAGTTGATATTTGCTTTAACGCTTTCTCCTCCAACGCCCACACTGTCTGTTTTCCTAGTACCCACGTAAAACAACAAGTGTAATGGTGGGCTTTAGTCTTTAAGCTCCTTATATTGGAAACGGGACCGGCTGCTAGTAACAATTCCTCGAATTTAGTGTACTTCCAACTTCTTCCTCAATTTCATTTTCTAGATGAATTTTATATCTGTCATACACCTTCAGCAAAGAGAATTGCGTGCTTGTTTTCAAGCCTAGAAACAACGCGAGAAGTAGTTAGTTTTTTTATTTCTTTTGGGGTGGGGTGAGACTGAGTCCACTTGGTACGTCGGCCATTGTTTGGCCTGTTGTACCAGCCTCGAATTATAGATGATGATGAATGTGGAGCAGTCGGTAGAACAAGGATTGACGAGGGAAACTGAAATACTCGGAGAAAACCTGCCCTAATGCCACTTTGTCAACCAGAAAATCCACATGAGCTAACCTGGGCTCGAACCCGGGCCGCCGCGGTGGGAAACCGGCGACTAACCGCCTGAGCAATGCACGGCCACACGAGAAGTAAGAAACTTGCTTGACGTCCCAGGCACCACACACAGCGCTGACGCTGAAATTCTTTGACAGTCCGTTGTGAGCCATATAAGATACTTAATGTGACGTGTATGTCCACTGCTAAGCAACGACTCGCTAAACACGCGCAGAGCAACAAGACGTCTGCTGCTAGGTAACGGACCCGTAAACACGCATTCTTGGCAATGGGAGACCTTGTTTTCCACGGAATCCGTGCAAAATGGTTATAAGAAATTTTCGGCAAGACAGGAGACGTAGATACGTACAATGTAGAAGGATTACAGAACGGTAGTTGGAAGAGAATTGAGTGAAGTCTTCGGAATTTGTAGCTGCAGAAAATAGCAAGCAAGGAAGTAGGCGGTGCAAAGAAGACCTGACTTGTGATTTGAAGTTAAAAGTGAGACTATAATAAACCGTTGCCACGATAAGACTAGTAAAGTCTGGGATTCCTTATGCATGTGCAGCGGTGAACTGGAAAGCGTGTACAATAGTCTATAGTCTCGAACTGTATTAACGTATGAGTGCCAATAAATCCAAATATCCAATCCAAAACCCTTTCATAAGTCACTCCCACGCGTGTTAGCACGAAGCCCTCAGTGTTCAATTAATTATATGTAATCGTTATGATGTTATCAAGTTTTTAAAGCTCTCTATCTTGTGTTCTCCTATTACGAAATGGCAACGTGATGTACAACGTCCGATCTCGGGGTATGAGCTGCTGTCCTTTTGATTACAGAGCATCCATGGTGCTCAGGAGAGCATCCCGATGTGTGCATAGATATTGCGAGAGATGAGCGCGTGTGATAAGATGAATTATGAATTGCGTGTGGAAGGGGTCGTGAGATAACGGGTGGTGGGAGAGCAGCCGACCTTACCCTCCCTTACGCATGTCGACTCATCTTCGTGATGGTTTCCCAGCTTGAGTTACTTCCTTCGTAAGGCTGAGTGGAGATTTGTTGTGGGGGTGAGAGCTGTGTTCTGTAAAGATATGTCTGCTCAGACTTCACATGTCTGCTGTTTATTTCCCTTTGTTAGACGTGAAACACACACACATGTATATAAAGGCGACTATTGCTTGAGTGTGGGGGACATTGTGTGCTCTTGAAGGTTCCTATGATCATTGCGTGTATGTGACAGTGGATTAACTGACTTCATGGAGCAGATTTCTTCTTGAGAAATTAACAGCCGTTTTCCTGGACAAGTATCTCCCCGACTTTGTTAAACCTGGAGGTTCATTACCGTGTTCACAAGAACCTGCCATTTGTCCCTATCTGGTGTGGATGAATCCATTGTACATTTTCATATCCTAAGGTCTGTTCTAACATTATCATCCTAGTTACATCTGAGACTCCGAAGAGATTTCTTTCCTTCACATTTTCCTACGAATTTTACTGTGCATTTCTGATCTTTCGCACGCGTGCTACAGTAACACATGTCTCGATTACATGATTACGCAAATAATAGCCTGTTTGGCAGAAAGTATGAAACCACTCACTGAGCAGTAATCTTCATCCTCCGGTTAATTCCAGTCTCTTAGCTCCAAATATTGCAGTCAGTAGCATATCCTTTTTGAATTACCTCTTTTCATGTTCTTCCTCTAAGACGTGAGGCCAAATGTGACAGCCATACAAGAAACTAGTAAAATTATAATTAAGTATTGTAACGTGGGGTCTTACGACGAGCTGATCACCCGCCCAAGGAGTCCTACCGAATGTCTAAGATCTAGTAAACCGTAGTGAAACGGAGAGTTTCATGGAGGTAGGCAAAGGCCAAATTGGGGCTGTGGCGCCAAAAGGAAAAAAAAAAAAAACGAAACGTTGATGGCCAGAGCGTTGCTAGGTAACTGACTGTTAAAGACCTCGCGACCGAATACACGCAAGACAAAAATAGAAGTACGGCGTTTTCTATGTGGTCGGCGCCGCGGCCGCTGCTATGAAACGTCGCGGTAAACACTCCTTCACAACAACAGAGACTGTTTCCTATGCGTGGTCAGTGCGAAGGCTATATAACGAGATTCCAGGACCAATGCAGTGGTCAAGAAAATAGGGATCTATAAAACCACTCCCCCCATACGCCTTCATGGAGTAATGCTTAATTAATTAAGCAAGAGAGAGCATTACCTTTTTATAGTAGCGTAGTTAGTTGAGTGCTATGCTAGAAGCCGGAAGGTCACGGGTTCAAGTCCCGATGAGGTCATTGGATATTTTTCACTTGACCTAATCCTTCCAGCCGCACTAGGCCCTGGTGTTTACTCAGCCTCTGACAGAAATGAGTACCAGGAATTACTTAAATAATTTTCCTGGGGAGTGAAGTGCGGCCGGCGCGTAAGGCTGACAACCTTACCGCCATCTTTGAGCTGATTGTCTGGCTCTAGATAGTGTGGGACCCTCAACGTCTCACAACCCTATGGGCCTTCACGACCTTGTACAGGGATAGCTTTACGTTTTACTTTTTACCTTATCAATGGCTCTACAAACCTTGTGGGCCTTAGCCGCTTTTACAGTTTCTTGATCCATGTACACAGTCGGCAGGACTACTTGGACGGGGTATCAGCCCGTCGCAAGGTCGCTACGTACACACAGACAACACGGACACAGAATAAACGTACACAGACATCCATGCCTCTAATGAGATTCGAACCTACGACCCCAGTGTTCGAGCGGGCGGTGACGGTTCATGCCGCAGACCGCGCGGCCACTGTGATCGGCTGCAATTGCAGTCTGCTTGTATAATAAAGCCAGAACTTCATAAATCACTCATTTTGCAACATCACAGCATCCAGAGAAAACGAGGGTTCTTAGTTCCGTATTGTGTTTCTTTGTTTGAGAGTATGGATTATGTTCTTCCCACACAGGCGATGTCTTGCAGACGCAGTGCGACGCATAAAGCATTGGCGTGCTATTGAGTGCTTTCCTGGGGAAGATACGGGCCATAATACAGCTTCGTTGTCTGTCTGTCTGTCTGTCTGTCTGTGACAAAAGAAAAGACACTTTCTTTTTTTTTTTTCCTGCTCGTCCGAATTTTCTGCCTTTGCCGCTCTCCCCCACAGGCATTGTCCTGTCACTCTGATTCCCCCCGCTGGCTCAGTATTGCATGACAGCTGAACACGGTCTGTGGGACCTGCCCCGATCTCCACGCTCACACGTTACGTCGAGCAAGTGGCTTCATGTGGAGGTTCGCGGATTACAGTCCGATATTTCAGTCTTATGTGCCGTGTTATCAGAATACTCGCATCCAAAGTCATGGACAGAAGTCGGGTTTCGTTCTTTGGAGATCCCGGGTGTATATATCGGCCGGGAGAACTGGTATCCCAACAGGTTTATCGTGATTTTCCTCAACCCCGCCAGACGAATGTAGTGATAGTACCTTAAATCAGGCCACGACCATTTCTCCCACGTTCTTTCAAATTATTGATCAGTTATCGTCGAAATATTTGAGGCTGTATGATTTAAACAACAGAAAACGTTGTTAGAACGAAAATAAATAGAATATTGTCACGTTTCGTGACTAATAATAATGGGTTCTAGATTTGATGATTGCGTTTATCTTTAAAGTACCAAACAATTATTACAGCTTGCAATTAATCTTGACCCCTGCCTTTTATAAGTGCCTCGCGGACCGCATAGAAGACACTACGTTGAACATCTCGCCTGTTGTCCTCTTGGTTGTCACGGGAATCTTGTGTTTAGCACTTCTTACCTGGTAAGGATTCGATCGCTGCTATGTGTTGTAACGGGAACGTGATTTCCGATCATTTGTTCAACAACGGACATCTGGCTCTGGTTCCACTATTCCGGCTTTCAGCCGTCACGTCACAATATTCAACACACATACTAACAGCCCACAAAATGGCCTAATTTCTCGAAATTCGGAATAAGAATTTTTGCATGGAAGTTCTTCTCTTTTTATGCGTACTACAATTCCAGCTCATCACGAACTTCTTGATATATTCCGTGTTTATTTCTCGTTTTAATAAGCTTACTCTTTTACCGTTGTTCAGTATATTCTCTGACTGTTTCTGCGCTCCTGTGTGAACTAACCCCTTGCCCCTACTCCTCCGGCGCGGTTCGTTTAATAAGGCACTCGATACTGGGCTCTTCATTCCAAGCTTCCGTTTCCGGATACTATGGACGCCTTGCTTGTCTATTGCTCCCAGGAGGATGCTTGGGCTACCTAGTCGCCTCTCCGATGGGAACTGAAGACATGTTCCCCGGAAGTAAATAGGAAGCAACGCGCTTCCTGCAGAAGCTGGCCAAGAGCCCCTTGGCCCTTGTTTTCCGAGTTCATAAGCCTTCATGGGATGGTATACAGTTCCTGTGTTCCTATACTCGTTGCTGTTGACGAATCAGCTCAAAGTAACATAAAATTTGGGCCGCTCCATAGCTCAAGCGGTTAGTCGCTGGCTTCCCACCGCGGTGGCCCGGGTTCGATCCCGGGTCTGATCAAGTGGGATTTGTGGTGGACAAAGTGACGTTGGGGCAGGTTTTCTCCTAGTACTTCGGTTTCCCGTGCCAATCTTCATTCCACCAATTGCTCCACAATCACCCTCACCTATCATCTGGGACTGGTACAATAGGCCAGAAGTGGCCACAGTACAAGGGACTTAGTCCCACCCCACTAGCAATAAAAAAACATAAAATTTAGTTATACGAGGAAGAGTCAGTGAATCGGTCAGAGATGGAAGTAAAACAGCTGTAATAGACGTAATAGATTTTCTGTGGGTATCACGATTTAACAGCACAGTCTAGCTTCATGACGGTCTAGGTAACTGAAGCTTATGCGCATGTTCAGACTCTGGTTTAAGTAGTCAAAATGGCGACTGTGCTTGAGGGGTGTACCACCGAAGAGCAGTGTTCTGTTGTCCGTTTTTGGACCCAAAGCAAAGAATATTCATAAAGAAATGTTTCATGTTTACGGTGAGAAGTGTTTGTCGCGTAAAACGTTTCACTACTGGGTGGAGAAACATGGCAAATATTTCACTGATGACGAAGGAGGTGAAACGGAGATGCGGTAAAGGCTGAGACAACATTCAAAAGACTTGTACACTGCGAGTTTCGACGCACTGGTAAAGCAGCTGGACAAGTATATCAATGTTGATGCAGGATATACTGACAAATAATCTTTTCTCTTTTTACCAGTTTCGAATATCACATGTTTTATATTATATATCCATTTGTGACTTATTTATTGACTCTTCCTTGTACTTATTTCGTTATTTAATAACGCTACTAATACCTGAGGCTGTATGGGGTGTGTCGTGGCCTAACTTGGATTGATGTCCTGTCATTTCCCTTCAGGGTCTGGGAAAACTACAAATGGTCTTAGAATGACTAGTGTCCTGGCCAAGGTTCGAACCCGATACGCCGATAAGCGTCATAGTTTGAACCAACTTGCTTGGTAACATGAACTGAAAACAGTGATTCCTTCTCGAGCATTCAACCATGTCAATTTTGAGTTGGTGTCCAGGGTTTCAGAGACTGTTTCTGCCTCCATGATCAGGGTTGTTTATTGTTTTATCAGAATATTCATATCGAAAATTACAGCCAAGTGGGTATCACACATATTTCGTATGCGGGTGAGGCTAGGTTCGAGTCACGGCCAGTACGCCGTTTATTCTGAGGGTCTTCGTGGTTTTCCTTCGTCCCTCTAGGTAAATGCTCAGATAGTGCTACGATTAGACCACGACCACTTCTTTCCAAAATCGAATTTGTCATTCTGTCATTATACCATTAGACGCTATCTGGCTAATGACAGACTCCTGCAACATTCTACAAATTAAGGTTCAGACTGTACCTGTTTTCTTCTTTAAATTCTTCAAAATTAGATCCGCGATAGCTCGGTCTGTATAACGAAGCGGGGCTCGAGTTACGTCAGAGGTGAGGTTTCACTCTTCTCTGCAACGTTCAGACCCGGCTCTGGGCCCACCCAGGTCTATCCATTGGTACAGGGGTTGTTTCCTTGAGATTAAGACGGCTGGTGACGTGAAACTGACCACCCATCTCAATTTAGTGCAGAGGTCAAGAATGGTGAAGGCAAACCTCCTCAATACGTCTCCATGACATGGCGCTTATTTGATTAAGCTGGCGACATTTTTCCTTTGCCTTTACCCTTCAAAGTACCAGACCCTTGCAACATCATTTGAGGCCCGGATTCGTTTAGCTTCTGTCGCAGTTCCATCGCCTTAACAAACACAATCGCTCGCTAACCCCAATTACTTTACGATGCGGTTTCTATAGTCCATTTCATGTTGCTGTTTCCATACCAATTACCCCTCCACGTTCGACCCTTCTGTTATCTCTGCATGATATATATATATATATATATATATATATGCGTTTAGATCACGAACTGAGTATGTAGTTGCTTTAATTAAGGCCAAACGACGCTACGACATCAATATTAATTGCTATGTATATGGTTTGAGGGCTAGAAACTATACTGCAGATGTAGGATACGTCGTTCTCACAGCTGTGGTTGTGAAGAGTTATATCTACTCTGATATAAAGCTGTGTAGTCCGTTGAAAGTCAACCAATATTTTCTTACTATCTGCTTTGATCATTTCTTAGTAGGTTTATTCTTCGACTCTGAAGATGGAGGTAACATGTTCCTCCGAAACAACGGTAACAATTCTAACGCATTTCCTTCGTAGCTATCCCTGTAACAGGCCGTGAAGGCCCATAGGGTTGTGAGACGTTGCGGGTCCCACATTATCTAGACAATCGGCTCAGAGATGGCGGTAAGGTTATCAGCCTTACGCGCCGGCCGCGCTTTACTCCCCAGGAAAATTATTAAATTAATTCCTGGTGCTCTTTTCTGTTAGAGGCTGAGTCACCCCCAGGGCCTTACTGCGGCTGGAAGGATTAGGTCAATTGATAAAAAATTCCCGAATACCATTTCGCATGAATTTCTCGACTTCCTCCTGCGAGCTTCATGTGCCGCCCATCCAATCCTGTTTGATCACATCACTAATATTTCGTTAGCAAGCGCTATACACTAGGGCGAGCATTATGAAATTCTTACCATCTTTCTGTCGCTTTCCTTATGTCAGGTTCAACGAATTCGAACACCCTCTCAGACGCCTCCGTTCTATATTCATCCCTTAAACTGAGAGACAAAGTTTCAGACCAATACAGAACAGGTAAGGGACATGCGTGTAATATTACAACAGCAGTTACTAAAGGTAAAGTTGTCCTTGTGCTTAAGTCATTAAACATTACGTCATGAAGGCGTATGGGGGAGCGGATGTAAAGATCCACGTTTTCTTGACATCGGCACTAGTTGGAAGGGAGTGGTCAGCTTCACGCCCCTGTGCTATACCCCCGGTTAAAGAGCCCCCGGTACCCATTAGATAGGAGGTTGAGTGATTCCCAGAGCCGGTCTGGACGGCGTGGAGAAGAGAAAATTCTTGACCCCAGCGCTACTCGAACTCCTACCCCTCGGTCCTTCAGCCCGTGGCCAGTCGCTATACAGAGTACACTTTCCCGGCTCCACAACAGCAATTATTATTATTATTATTATTATTATTATTATTATTATTATTATTATTATTATTATTAATGCTAATGATACTACTACTATTAGTACTAGTACTACTAATATGACTAGTAATTCTGCTGATATTTTTACTGCCACAACTACCGATTTAATTCTTATTTACAAGCTAACTTAATAGCTCAAGGGAAGATTACAAAGCACAAGTAAAGAAAAGAAAGTAAACACACAAAAACTACAGAAACAAGGCATAAAAATAATTATAGTGTAAAAGTAATAATTTATGTCTACTTCATGAGCCAATCCATATATAGGCAGTAACTGGACTCGATCCATTGTCACATGAAGACAGTCAAGTATCTCTTGTTATCCAGGAAGTAAACTCAGGTCTGAATATCACCCAGTCCGAAAATTTTGAAACCGAACTGAATTCAACTTCACAAGTATTCTGCTGATGATATTGTGTGGAACAAATAACAGTTCTTGTGCTTATGATAACGTGAAGCTTTACCTCCACTATCCGTATACACCTCACGACCTTCTGCCTTGCCATTGAATTTTTTTTCCCCCTTGGCACTGCAGCCCCAGTGGGCCTGGGCCTACCTCCATGAACTTCTCCGATTGAAAATTTTACCTAATAATAATAGTAATAATAATAATAATTAAATTATTTATTATGCTGTGCCAAGCCAACACCTAGAGATAACACCTAGGTCCTTAATATTGCTAGTGCGTGTAATGATATAATAATAATAATAATAATAATAATAATAATAATAATAATAATTTAGTTCCTTAATATGAAGCACTAGATTTAAGTAAGTGAGTGGACAGTTTCACGTTCCGGCTGTTTTATCCTCTCCCCATACTCATTGGTTAAAATGGAGAGATGTGCCAGAGAGATTCGGCGAAGAGGAGTCATTGTAATAATGGCAATATCGCAGCTGAGGTTTGCAGATTATTTCGACTTTGTCATGATGTGCACGAACAGAACGTCGCACCCATTCTGTGTAAAACGGCGACGCATGCGTCACGACGACTCTGCAGCAGTATGTTTACCGGGTGGTTTCTTTCGAAAAGACGACAGGAAGGAACCCGTGACTTGTGACCTGTTCCGGAACAACCATGAGGAAGGGAGAAGGAAACGATATCGGAAAACTGATGCATATTGTGAGCCCTGCCTTGCCACCGTCGCTTCTGGAAAGAAAATAACTTTCTGAGAACTTCTCTTTCAGTGCTATTAACTCCAATTTAAAGTTACAGAATTAAAGAGCTTCATTAAAAGATTCAGTTATTTTTTTTTAAATATCAGAACGTTAAAAACGAAATGAACAAGTTTTTTTATTCGCGGTTCATAAAAGTTACGGAACTTTACAGAGAAGGGGTAATTTGATTACAGTGATTATTGTGTCTCGAAGCTTGCGGATTCAGTGCCACATAACTTCGAAGTTGAGGTCGTTCTTCATATAATTGCAGCAGAGGCGTGTTCCTTTATTGTGGAACCCTACAGCGATCGATAAAGATGCCAGTCCAATAAGATGTATTTCCTTTTTTAATAGATATATCGTCTAGCTAGATCAAGCAGTGCGCTAGCCATATATTCTCAGCGAGGGGTGTATACCCGCCATGGAAAACAATAGCCATATATTTTGGTAAAAGAGGGTTGAAGAAATGAAAGATGTTTATTTAGTTTTCTCATGCATTTTAAGGGTTAGAATCATTTTTTAAGCTTCTCGTAAATTAGGGGATGTTGGAATCTGGAGGTAGTTTTTAATTTTTTGGTTTATTTATTTAATATAGTTTAAATTGTATTATAGCGTGACTCCTCTTTTTGTGTACGTAAAAGGAAAAAAAATAATTGCGTACAGAATTTCGAAAAAAAATCCATGTTTGAATATTTGATGTCTTACAGTGTATACTGACGCCTTTTATTTCGTGGGCATGTGATTGAGAGAGATTTTTATTTCACAACTACAGACATGACCTCACATTTAAAGAATAAAATTAGGGAAAGTTGCAGGTTTAATATGATCAATAGCATACAGTGCATTGCATGCGATCAGTGGCCGCGCTGTCTTAACGTATGAGCAGTCTTCGCCCGCTCTAACACTAGGATCGTGGGTTCGAATCCTACTTAAGGTATGGATGTCTGTGTGCTTTATTTTGTGTGTGTTGTTCTGTGTGTTGGTAGCTGCCTTGCGACGGGCTGATTCCACGTCCAAGGAGTCCTACCAACTCTATATAGAATAAGAAACTAAAAAAGTGGCCAAGGTTCACAGTGGCTGTAGAGCCATAGATAGATGTATAGATGGACAGACAGAGATATAGATAGATAGACAGACAGACAGACAGATAGACTGCAATCCTACCGCATGCATTCTTTAATGTTAGGTCGTGTACCTATGAAATTTTCTTTTCTTCAGCAGAAACAGATTTAGAAAATTCAATGGAATTAACAAGGCTTGTGCTTTTGACTTATAAAATCATATTCAAGTTAATTTCAGTCAAAAATGTGTGGTCTTTTTGCCATCGCTGGATGTCTTGTTTTGGGTACAATGTGTGCATAAGCTTGGAGCAATACCTCCCTTCCCTCAAAGTCATCATATTTTGGCTCCCTATTAAACACAGTGATAGCTTTACCTTACTTTTGTCACGGATCAAACTTGAAGGTTAATTTTTAGATTGTTTTTAATTATTGGGATGAATTAATGTTACTTATTTAAGAATAATGAATATTGTCTGTGTTGGAGAGTGACTATGGACGGGGTTTGAATTGGTGGCTCGATTTATTGACAACTTATACACTCACGACTCATAAGTACAAGTAATTGCAGCGTCACCGCTAATCTCCACAATTCACAAATCATCACAGCACCTGCTAAGCATTTTCCAGCCGTTCCCTAGCAAAGGCTCTAACACTGAAGATTCTTCATATTCGCCCGCTCAAGTCCTCTCTTCACAGACTCCCGTACGGAACTGAACTTTCAACTAGCCCCGAGGCTGAGGGCAATTTCACACTAACCTCTGGTGTTCTGTCTTCACAGACAGACTCTCAACTGAGCACTGACTAAGGCAGAGTCACAGTCACAGTCACAGTCACAGTCAGAGTTACTTTACGACTGGCGGTTTACCGCCAATCAGTTCGTCTTGGCGACAAGCCCCTTGAGGCTCACGACCAGAGATCCCTTTTCCCAACTGAACTCTGCGGTAATAATCCTCATGTAACATCTTCTCTGTCGAGAAGATGGGTTTGTCTCTTACGAATACGCTTGGCCTTTCGTCAAGTGTATATTTTGCACATACATCATCTTATCGAAAATTCTTCATTTTGCACTACACACAAGTTCTTTGTCAGCACAGGCTTTACAGAGCAGAACAGGTCTAACTTACATACCTTATTCTACAACGGCAGCTTAGTCATTTGAACGGTCGTAAGCTGACTGCCGCCAATTTAAAGCCTCTTATATTTTCTGTGTCTGTCTTCACTTTGTCCTATATCAGGAAAATATTCATTCTCATGACTTTGTATGATTTATGCTTGTCGCCTGCACAATTTTGTTATATACTCGTTTACACACGGAAGGCTGAAAGCAGTGTGCAAATCGCGGACCGGTGTGCTCCTTGGAAAATTTCCAGTGGTGCGCAAAACCTTGTTTTGCATGTGCTGCACTTTTAAGTGGTAGGTGTCTGCCGTTAATTCCCAGGCAGGATAAGCGTAAGTCATGACTGATCTGATCAGTGCCTTATAGAGGGTTAGTTTAATGTTTGCGCTTAAACATTCACTTTTGAATAGGGAGTAGATTCTAATAAATATTCTAAATGCCTTGGCTTCAGTCATTTCTATGTGAAGTCTCCAAGTAATCCTCTAATAGAAAAGTACACCCAGATATTTTACACGATTGACAAAGGGGATATTCTGCCCATTCAATGTAAGATGAGCCTCAGGGGTCTAGGTCTATGAGAGAAACTGACTAAGTCTTGAAACTCGTCTCGCTTATAACCTATTGTCACGGACCACAGAAAACACGGATTCCAACAATGCTTCTATTATTATATGCGTATTCTTTTCCCCGGGAACGGGTTTACCGAGCCTTTGCTTAGAAACTGTCGCGACGCGGACCGCAGAAAACACAGCATATCAGTTGTTGCGTGTGTGTGCGTCACCTAGCAACGGCCGCTGTTTACAGAGGCAACGCTTAGCATCCAAATTAGAATTACAGAGGCCATAGCCTCAGCTATAACGTTGTCTGCTGTCCAAAAACATAAAAATTAGAATATATACAAAACTATAATTTTGCCTGTGGTTCTGTAGGCGTGTGAGACTTGGTCTCTGACATTAAGGGAGGAACATAGACTGAGGGTGTTGAGGAGAATATTTGGACCGAAGAGAGATGACGCGACAGGAGGTTGGAGAAAACTGCATAATGAGGAGCTTCATAACTTGTACTCTTCTCCAGTATAATTAGACTGATCAAGTCAAGGAGCATGAGGTGGACATGACATGTAGCACGAATGGGGGAGACGAATGCGTATAGGATATTGGTGGGAAAGCCAGAAGGAAAGAGACCACTGGGAATACCAAGGCGTAGGTGGGTGGACAATATTAAAATGGACCTTAGAGAGATAGGATGGGATGGTATGGGTTGGATTGATCTGGCTCAGGATATGGACCAATGGAGGGCTCTTGTTAACACGGTAATGAACCTTCGGGTTCCATAAAATGCTGTGAAATTCTTGAGTAGCTGCAGAATTGGCGGCTCCTCCGGAAGGGCTCAGCCCCATGAGTAAGTAAGTAAATAAATAACTTTAAAGTATTTTCCCTCCCTTCGCTCCCATTTTGGAGCGTGGGGTTGATTTCTCAGTTTCATGATCATTTTACAGACGATAGGAGGCATTGGACGGGTGATCAGCGCGTTACAGGGCCTCTACCTAAACACAGGATAATAAACACAGAGTAAACATACCAAATATCCATTCCTTGTGTGGGATTCGAACCCACGATCCCTGCTTCCGAGCGAGCGAAGACAGTGCATGCCTCAGACCTCTGGGCTACCGTGACCGGCAACGTTAAAGTAGTATAATTAACATATGTTGTTTACTAAAAATAAATGGCCTTTCTTAGAATTTTGGCGTCGTATCACAACGTCGATTCTTTTGGAGTCTTTAAGTGTAGCAGGTGTCCGTAACACGCGTTTCGGCAAGTTGTCACAAAATATGGTCGGCTGGTGACGGCGGAGGCATTTGTTAAGGCACTGAGCTATTCATGACGTCATTGCAACTTAATGTCCAGTATCACTAAAACACGTAGTTCATCGGTAAATGGAAAGTTTAGAGGCCACCTCATTTTCCAAATTAAGCCAATTAAAGGAAGCGTAGGGGGCGTCTTTTACGGAGAGAAGAGCTCTGAATCTTTTAGGACATTAGAACACTTCGACTCCGAAATCTCTGTTGGTTAAGTTTCTACAGAATTGCAGACGCAGTTACTCAGTTCTTATAAGGCTAAATATACAGTTATTTCCTTTACCTTGTCAGAGAGTACGGATGTAAATTTGCAGTTTTGCAAAATCTACAATCAGTATTCGAGAATTGTAAACATAAATCCGAAAGTAGTTACTATAGGATTCTGACGATGGTGTATAACACACTGATATGTTGGGANGATCCAGTTTCCGAAACGTCGTGTTTTTATTTGTTATCTTAAAAACCAGGACGATGGATAAAGTCCAAAATCCCAACATATCAGTGTGATAAATCCGTTAGTGTTGAAGGTATATATTGATAGTATTGTCACGTGTTCTGAAATCCGTGACAAATAATTACTGTGTAGTGGCTTTAGATGAAGCTGTTTATTGGAGAATTACGCCAGGCGGAACTGCAGACAATTATCACACGCGATAATTATAACACTTCGTAACTGCGAACAATGATCACACTCTCATGTTCCTTGTAACTACGCCTCACGAAGGCTTCTGTCGGTTCTCCTCTTCCTTCTCTCTCTGTTCACTAATCTGATCTTAGCGGTCGCAATCTACCCTCTTAAAGTAGATCATGGCGTACCGCTGAGAGAACACCTTGTCCAAGGGTTTTCTCTGTCTTCGACGCAGCGTTGGCTAGCATATCCGTTGCTGCGGGAACTCAACAGTTCTGTCTCTATTGCCTAGGCAATTTCCTAGGTAGCGGTCTTGGCCGCACCATAGCTCAGTCGGTTAGTCGCTGGCTTCCCACCACGGCGGCCCGGGTTCGATCCCGGGCCTGGTCAAGTGGGATTTGTGCTGGAGAAAGTGGCGCTGGAGCAGGTTTTCTCCGAGTACTTCGGTTTCCCCTGCTAATCTTAATTCCACCAATTGCTCCACAATCACCCTCACCTATCATTGTGGCTGGTACAATAGGCCAGACGTGGTCGCAGTTCAAGGGACTTAGTCTCACCCCACTAGCATTAAAAAAATTAGGTAGCCGCCTGCCTATGTATTCGTTGCCACTCAAGTATGTGTTCTTATTGTAGCCGTTGCGTAGCAATGGATTTCATATAATCCGGCTTTTAGGTGCCACGCCACAATATTTTCACGTGTAATGGGTTATCGTGGATAATAGTAATGGATTCTGGATTTGATGTCTGTATTTATTTACACTTCTTTACAATTACAATTCATCATAACAACTCACACATTAAACTCCCGAATTTCTCCTACGGATGAATTACAACTCCTGACTGAAGGATCTCTATGAAGAATCTGTCACCGGCTTTAACGACGCGTGTCTGATAATTGAATTTCTAGAGTCAAGTTCAAAGTCAAAGTTACTGTACGACCGACGGCCAGTCTGCCAGTTTGTCTTTAAACAAAGCACCCATCTGGGGCTTAAGACCAGATCCTTATTACTGTCAGACAGTTGCAGGCTTGTTGATGTGGGGCGCTTACTCTTACCAGTGGACGGATCTATCGTTTGCCAGCTACAGCAGTAATATGTTTGTTGTCAGTATCCATGGAAATGCATGTAACTGGTTCATTCTCATGAAAACGTGCTTACCGGCGTGTATCCATGGAAATCCATGTATACGATTTGTCGTCACATAAAATTGCTTACCGAAACTTCGGGTTTTAAGTAACGGAAGGTCTACTGTTGACTGTGTTACTTCGGGAATGTGATTACCGAGGCGATGCCTAGCGGATGGTCATATTCTGTCACAATATTTAAGAAAGCTGATAAATCAGAATTTATAGTGACTTGCACCACGTATATCTACGCAAATAGTGTCAGATAATAAATTTTGGCCACTAGCGATGCGCTGTGTTGTCATTGAAGGAGTGGATTAGTAATCATAATGACCTTTTTGTCCGCCTACGCAAGGCCCAGTACTCCTGAGTCAGATGTCTCGGTCAGTACCGTGTCAATTAGAGATAGTCATCGATGACATCAACATCATTAAATCCCTAACCAGATGAACCAGCTAGGGCTGTTATACAGGATGATTCTAAACTATTGACTGGCTTTCCGTGGCCTATAATTTTCAAACCGGCGGGAAAAATATTAAAACTGCTTACAGAATGTGAAAGTGTAACTCAAAAAATTACACCGCTGTTAAATAAAACCATTTTGAGTTACATTTTAATATTCCATAAGCAGTTTTATTTCATTATTTCTGGTTTGAAATTTATAGGCCACGGAACCCTCAACAGTGATTTAGAATCACCCTGTACTATCTCAGTATTTGCTTACAGAGATGAAAAGTCTTCAGGACGCCAGCTCTTCGAGTCGAGAGCCAAACGTGGCTTCTTACATATACAAATCAGCAGTGTTAGTCAAACAACCGCGACTTTCGATTGTTTTATAGGGAAGTCTTATGCAACCAGGTAGGCTACAATTTAAAATTTCACGACCTTTGTATATTAATACAGTAAATGACTTTTTGAACATTATCTATCGTTCCGTTTTGTATTCATAACTGTTTCGAAGACTGGACTCTATCTTTCCTCAGGTACAAATTCTACTCAATTTGGCCCAATCTGTATAGCTAGTCCCACTCTGCGGAGGTGCAAGGTCTCACTTACAGTAGAACGCCTATTGGCCAAATTAATTAGTGACAGAGGTGGTTCGGATGAACGAAAATTGGGATAATTGGATTAAATTCGTCTACACGAAAAACGCTATTATAATGTACTTTATTATTGTAATAGTAACAACTAAAAGCGTTAAAACAGACGAAACATGAAAAAAAAATAATTATAACAATTAAATTTACACACTCAAACACTTCATTTGGAAAAGTTAAATAATGATGTTTGCGTAGGGGACGAGGCGATTCATTTAATTAATAATTCGGATAATCTGCGCTTTGCTGTATGTGGCGTTTCGAGGTGTTTGTTGAACTCCTGCAGATGGTTTATTCTGACTGTAGTTTCTTGTGTTGGTAATGGCACGCGGTAGCTCAGTTGGTTGAGGCACTATGCTACAAGCCGGCAGGTCGCAGGTTCAGGTCCCGATGAGGTCACTGGATTCTTTTCAATTGACCTAATCCTTCCAGCCGCACTATGGCCCTGGGGTCCACACAGCTTCTAACAGAAATGAGTACCAGGAATATTCTTGGAATATTCTCGGCGCGTAAGGCTGACAACCTTGCCGCCATCTATGAGCCGATTGTCTAGAGAATGTGGGACCATCAACATCTCACAACCCTATGGGCCTCCATGGCCTGTTAAAGGGATTTTCTTTTATCGCTATTGGGGTGGGGGTATTTTTTTTTATTGCTAGTGGGGTGGGACTAAGTCCCTTGTACTACGACCTATTGTAACAGCCCCAGATGATAGGTGAGGGTAATTGTGGAGCAATTGGTGGAATGAAGATTGGCAGGGGAAACCGAAGTACTCGGAGAAAACCTGCCCCAGCGCCACTTTGTCCACCACAAATCGCACTTGACTAGACCCGGGATCGAACCCGGGCCCCCGCGATGGGAAGCCAGCGACTAACCGTTTGAGCTATGACGCGGCCTATACCTTTACTTAGTTTTTTTTATCTTGTGTTAATTCCGTTACCGTGAGATTTGTACTAACTATGTCGATTGGGCCCAACTGAGTAAGCTTATTACCTGAGTACAGAGACAGTCCAGTCCCCGAAACATCGCTTGAAATAAAAAATAGGTCGCTGGATAATGTCCAAAAAGACAATAGTTACAGTAATTCTCCGATAAAGGTAAAATTGTCCCTGTACTTAACTAATGAAGCACTAGGACATGAAGGTGTATGAGGGAGTGGATGTGTAGACCCACGTTTTCTTGACATTGGCACTAGTTGGAGGTCAGTGGTCATCTTTACTCCCTGCCGTTTTACCCACGGGTAAAGAGCGAGCCCTCGGTACCCATTGGATAGGAAGCTAGGTGGTCTCCACAGCCGGTCTGGAGGACGTTGAGAAAATTCTTAGCCCTACTGAGACTCGAACTCCGACCCCTCGATCGTCCAGCCCATAGCCAAACTCTATACTGACTACGGTATCCCGGCTGCTGTAGTAATTCTATACCGCACCATAATTATACACCCAGAAGTGGCACTCTTTTTGATCTTTTTCGTCTTCCGATAGTCAGGCCACAGACCTTGAACGGTAGCGGCCATGACGATACACATAAGCATTGTCTCCGTATCTACTGGTTCAGCGCAAAGAGCGTCATCATCGATAATTTATTGGAAATGACTACGCGAAATTTCAAATGAGGCGCACATGGCCCAGCACTGTTCTATGCCTATACGTGACATCTGGTGAAATTTATTTCTACTATTCCACGTCCCATTTACACGTGAAAATGGTGATAAACATTCAATGGGAAACTGCTGAATCTTACGAGGCCGTGGTACGTCACCACTCGGACAAACGTTACGAGCAGAGGCCATCGTGCTGTAAACATACGCACAACTACTTATGCATACAACAGAGTATTTGAACAGGAATTTTTCTGATTTAAGAATATGAATGGGCAAAACAGAAATAAACGTTTATCTATGACTACCCACCGTGCAGTTATGACATATTAGGGTGTAGCACCGTTGCTGTGCAACGATCACCAGACAGAAAATGCGTTACTAGGTAACGCCCGCAACATACACGAATGCAACAGTATAAGTACAGTGTTTTCTACGTGGTCAGCGCCGCGACCGTTGCTAGGCAACGACTTGGTAAACACGCCTCCTTAACATTAAAGCGACTGTATTTTCTGCGTGGACCGTGTCGAGGAGTTGATATTACAATCAGTTGAGGCCGTTCGGTGGAAGAGTTTATTAAGTACTTTAGTTAATTGAGAAGTGCAGTTGAGGAATAGTCGAGGTAGTCTATTGAGGCAGCAGTCGATAGTGAATGAGAAAACACAACACAGTTTGTTCCATCACGATTTATGAAGTGCAGTAACAAGTTGCATAGGTGTGCAATAAATCCAGTCACCAATTCAAAAACCAATTAAGTTTGCTTCGGTTTCCGAGGAAACGTTTTTACCGTGCCCGTTGCTCAGAAACGGGTTACATTACATCGTTCTTCTACTGTTGCGTGCGTATATGTTATTTGTGTTACATAGCGACGGCCGTTGTTTACAGAGTCACCGCAAAGTAACGGGTCTGTACACCACATTGTCTAGGGAAGGGCGTTAACTGATTTATACGGGAAAACAAACACGCTCAGCATTTTTAAACAAAGCAACCTTACCTAACAACGGCCGCTGTTTACAGAGTCACCGCTAAGAAACGGCTCTCTACACCACATTGTCTAGCGAAGGGCGTTAACTGATTTCTATGGCAAACAAAACACGCCCACCCTTGTTAAAGCTACCTTGCCTAACAGCGGCCACTGTTTACAGAGTCACCGCTAAGAAACGGCTCTGAACACAACAGTGTTTAGGGAACGGGCGGTAAACTGATTTCTGTAGCAAACAAAACACGCTCACCCTTGTTAAACAAAGCTCCCTTACGTAACAACGGCCGCCGTTTATAGAGTCACCGCTAAGAAACGGCTCTGTACACCACATTGTCTAGGGAACGGGCGGATAATTGATTTCTATGGCAAACAATAAACGCTCATCCTTGTCAAACTAACACAAACTAACAATTTTTTGGAAGCTTCTGCTGCAATGTAGATGTAGAGTTCCTAATGACTTCCTGGGGTTTCCAGCGTTTGCATTAAACTTGTAAGCTAGAGAAGCATGCAGCAAGCAGAGCCAGTGGTTGTTGCCCGCTTCATGTTGGTGTATTGCTTGCCTAATTCTTCATCCTGAAAATGGAGGCGATATATTTTTTTTCGAAAAGTCGGTTGACTTAACGGGTCATACGGCGTTATGCCCCAGAAGAAATAACTCTTCATAACTACCGTCAGTAGGTATAGCAACGGGATAAGGTTTGGATGACAGGATTTGGACTCCCGACAGGAGAAGATATTTTTTTCTTTCCCACTTTTTTCAGACCGTCTCTGGGATCCACCAAACCTCATATTCAATGGAGAATTTGGGCTGTTTCTCTGAGAATAAAGCAGCGGAGCGTGAAGCTGACCACTCAACTCGATCTGGTGCCAAAGTCAAGAAACTTGGAGCTGCGAGTATCCCTCCACGCCGTATACTTGTAACTTCTGTATCTAACTGTCCCTGCGATACAAGCAGGCAGCCTTTTCGTAGGGGTGCAAAATTTAAGTCCCTGTCCGATGCAGAGCAGCTTGCTGAGTAGAATATTTGAACCTAAGAGTGGGAAAGAGAAAAATGAATAAAGACAGAGCATCAGAATTTGTACACTTCTCTAACAACATTAGTGAAAAAATCAAAGACGATCATACGGGCAGCACTTGTAGCACGCACAGGAGAGCTGAGCTATGAATTTAGTTCGTAACAGTTAAAGGAAGGAGACACTGGAAGAAATGCACATAGGTGGCAGGATAATATTAAAATGAATTTATTAAGATAACGTATTAGGGTGTGGTCTTGATTCATGTGGCTCAGGATAGGGACCAGTGGCGGGCTCTTGTGAACACGCTAATAAACCTTCGAGTTCCATAACAGAAATTGTTTAGGTAGCCGAGAGACTGAGAACCTTAGAACAATGGCCTTCATCCACGGAATTAATTAATTTTAGCCTTTTCATATGCGGATCATGTGTATGGATTCTTACAGGCCGCCCGCGTTGCGTTTGCCGACTGGGAGAAAAGGAAAGCTTAGACATTCTGCTGCTGGAAGGGGGAGGAAACTTCTTTTTGTTGCCCTTCCCCCTGGGGAGCCATCACGTGGGCGTAAGCAGCAGCGGCCTCATACGCAATGGGCAATGTTAGGCTGGTCCCTCTATACCGAAGTTCACTGCCGACTGTTTTTTGTTTGAAAATTTGTATACAGTCATGCAGAGTAATTGGGTTCCTGAACATTGTGTTACTCCTTGATCAGGTTCTGATCTGTCGTGGTCCATCATTTCTCCTCCTAGTTGCTAATGATATTAATTCAGGACTTTTTTCAAGGGCAGGTTATTTTAACGTTAACGGCCACTGTTATTCATGATTACAATCGTACAAGGTGCCATTAGGAGTACTCAGACTCTTTAGAAGAAGCCAGAATGATAAATAGGTTCTTTCTGGTTACTTTTGAGCACGGCAGAGCACATCGCTCGAGTAACCATATTAAGCAGGAAAGTTTGTGTTCCAGTCGACCACCGGTACGCAGTGTTCAGACTGGTTCCTCGAACCAAACATTCATAAAGCATAGACTTCTGCCAGAACCGGAATACAGGGCACATGCGCGTGATTTCTTGGGCAGGACATGTAGCACGCATGGTACGTATATTAATAATGCATACAAAATTCTATTTGGAAAAGATGTGTGGAATACAGCATTTGCGGAATCTATGCGTAGATGGAAGGCTGCCTTGAAGGTAAACGGCAAAGTTGTCCCTGTGCTTAACTAATTAAGCACTAAGTTATGAAGATGTATGGAGGACTGAATGTGTAGATCCATATTATTTTGACCTTGGCACTAGTGGTGCCAAGGTCAGCTTCACGCCTCGGTCTCTTTACCACCGGGGAAAGACCTCCCGGTACCCACTAGATAGATGATTGGGTGTGCCCCAGAGCCGATCTCGACGACGTGAAGAGAAAATTCTTGACCCTATAAGGACTCAAACTCCGACCCCTCGGTTGTCCAGCCTGTAGCCAGTCGCTCTACCGACTGAGCTGTCCCGGCTCATGGCTGCCTTGAAGTGTATCTTAAGGTGTGAGGGCGTGGACCTTACCAATATAGGGCACTTATAAATACGTTAGTGCATCTTCGCAATTCAGAAAGGTCGTGGAATATGATTACCTGAACATCCGTTAATTTTGTTATATTCTGGGTTTGATTAGGTTATAGTAAAAACCTGCTGCGCGCTGCCAAGAAGATGAAGCCGCAGGTTTCTCCGAAAGTTGGTAACACCTACAATACTGTGACATGACGCCCGAAAGCCGGATTAACAAAGTCAGAATAGACGTTCATTGCTAAGTAAGTACTCGGTAAAAACATTCGAGCAGCAACGGATACGCAAACAACAATCGAGTCACTTCCGTTTGTATGCAACGATGCTGTAAACACGTCTTTCCAACAGTAGAGAGGCTGTGTTTTCTACTTGGTCCGTGCAAAGTGGTTATAAAGAAGAGTTAAGTCGAGAAGAGTTGGTTGAGTTTCGAGACGCCAGCCTACCGGGATAGAATTGAAAAAGTCGGCAGCCAAAAGTTATTGAGAAGAAATTTGCAAGATATGAATTAGTCTGTGGAAAGAAGACTTGATGTGTTATTTGAAGTGACAGTGAGATGGTTATAAATTCGTTGTCAGGATACGGATAGTGGAGGCTGAGAATCCTAGTGTTTGCGTAACGGTGAACTGTAAAGTGTGTAGATCAGCGATAGCGCTGTAATTGCCTGTAGTTCCGAGTGGTGTGTGCAAGGTACCAATAAATCCAACCATTCAATGCAAAACCCATGTATAAGTCACGCAACAAACCCCTAAATCGTGACAATACTCTACGATGTCTTAACCCACAAGACTACATTCTAAATTTTCATAAATGGAAGAATATCATATCTCACTTTATAATTATCTCAAGGAGGAACTCAATGGTTCTTGAAACATTAACATTTTAAGAACACTTTTAAACCCGGAAATTTAAGGTCATAAAATTACCACAAGCCGGTCACAGTAGCCGAGCGGTCTAAGGCGTGTACTGTCTTCGCTCTTTTGGAAACCGGGATCGTGGGTTCGAATCCCACTCAGGGCATGGATGTTTAGTTTGTGTGTGTATATTTTTCTATGTTTGTGTGAGGCCTTGCTACGAGCTGATCACCCGCCCAAGGAGTCCTACCGAATGTGTAAGATCTAGAAAAACCGAAGTGAACGGAGAAGTTCATGGAGGTGGGCCTAGACCCACTGGGGCTGTAGTGCCAAGGGGGGAAAAATTACGACACATTACCAGAAATTCGGAAGATAGTACTGCATAAATGAATCTAGGTTAATTCTATAATAAAATGTAGTAAAATTAGTTAATTTCTGTGACGTGAAGACATGGGGAAGTGAAGATATAGCTCCACTTTTGTTGACCTCCTCTCTAGATTGAGATGAAGGGCCAACTTCATGCTCCTGCCTATTTACCCCCGGAACCACTGGATAGGAAGCTGGGTAGGCCCAGAACCGGTCTGGACTCTGTGTGGAAAAGAGAAAAATCTTGCACCTCCGGGAATCAAATCCAGGCCTTCCAGCTTGCAGTCCGTCGTTATGCCGACTGAGCTGTCCTTACTGTCATAAAGTGTAGTACTGAACAAATCCTCATTCTTGCACACACCGATGTTTCTATGTAATATGTGGTATGCTACAGTTTATTGTTTGAAAGAATAGCTAACACGAAAAAAAAAAGATTTTGACTTCATGTTAAGAGGATTTTAGTCTTTATATTCTGCTTGTTCTGTACAAAGGAAGCCCCACGATTCTCATCTGTTAGTGTTTTGGTTCCAAGCGATGTCTCGCTACTTCCGCTCCGCTTTTGTATACAATGCCGGCAGTGAATAAAGCAGTTTCCTTCCTGTCTATGAAGAAACATAGAAGTGTTAGACACTTGGTAGACTACACAGAGAACTTGATTACCAAACGATACGGCTCACTCCGACGGGGATGACGCTTTTTGTGGCTGACACCATGACCGAATTCTGAGGGACTACAAAGTTGCTCATGGCCGACAAATGGTCATTCTTCAATACATAAGGCGGCATGAATAGTCACCATTATCCCACGGTAATGCATGTCTGAATTACTAGTCGCTTTGTATAGCATTCAACGTACAAGGCATAATTACAACAGAACAGTGTAAAAGTTATGTGTTTTATTTAACAGTAAGTTTAAGATTCGAAAACATTTCATTAATTTCATAACAATGTCTGAGATCATGCCTTTACGTTGCATAACGTAGTCAGAAATTAAGCAGTTATTCGGTAGATAAGTTATCTCATAAGCTGTAAAGGCAGCTAAAAGATGTTTTGAAAATGTGGCACAGTTCAGATATTTGGGGACGACTCTAACAAATCAAAGCCTAATTCAGGAGGAAATTAGTAGGAGATTGAATTCAGGTATGCTTGCTACCATTCAGTCCAGAACCTTTTTGTCATCTTGTCTGCTATCTAATAACATAAAAATTAGAATATAGAAAACTATAATTTTGCCTGTGGGTCTGTATGGGTGTGAAACTTGGTCTCTGACATTAAGGGATGAACATAGACTGAGGGTGTTTGAGAACAGGGTGCTGAAAATATTTGGACCGAAGAGAGATGAAGTGACGGGAAGTTGGAGGAAACTGCATAATGAGGAGCTTCGTAACTTGTACTCTTCTTCAAGTACAATTAGAATGATTAAGTCAAGGAGGATAAGGTGGGCAGGGCATGTAGCTCGAATGGGGGAGACGAGGAATGCATATAGGATATTGGTGGAAAAGCCAGAAGGAAAGAGACCACTGGAAAGACCAAGACGTAGGTGGGTAGACAGTATTAAAATGGATCTTAGAGATATAGGATGGGATGATATGGATTGGATTGATATATCTCGGGATAGGGACCAGTGGAGGGCTCTTGTGAGCACGGTCATGAACTTGCGGGTTTCATAAAATGCTGGGAAGTTCTTGGATAGCTGAGAAATTTCTTAATAGTTTTATTTTTATTTTAATTTCTACTGCCGTATTATTTTTTTTATTTTTCTCAAGGAGTGAAACAGAGTCCACTGGTTACTGCGGCCACTTCTGGCCTATTGTACCAGCCCCAGATGATAATGATAATGATTGTGGAGGAATCAGTGGAATACGAATTGGCAGGGGACCCCGGAGTACTCTGAGGAAACCTGCCCCAGTGCCACTTTGTCCACCATAAATCTCACACGTTCTGACCCGGGTTCGAACCCGGCCCCGCCGCAGTGGGAAGCCGGTGACTTCATTGCTTGAGCTATGGTCCGGCCTTGTCTGTTGTATGGTGGGAAATAAAGTCCGTGAAACAAGAGAAACTCGGCTGCCTTTAATCCGCAAGCGAACTATACCAACCGAGAGACCGCCGCTTGTCGGCGAAGTTAGTGCCAAATTTTTGCAGATACTGGGTGTCACGTGATCGGTTTCCTACGGCCGATAATCTCAGTTTTCTACTTTTCCATTCAAGTAGCTCCTTAATTATCAATTAAGTCCGTGACATTAAGGAAAGAACGGATTGAGATATTGGTGCAATGCTGAAGAAACTATTTGCATTTACGGAAGTCTGCATGACAATGATCGTAGTTTGTAGACGTCAACTAACATTGCTACTTTTCTCAAATTATGGAGGTTGGGATGGGCGTGACACGTGTCACCAAACGGAGAGATGATTTGATCGAAAAACAGGAAGGAAGACACAGTTTGATAAACCTAGGGCGTCAGTGGGAGGATAAAGTTGAAATGGGCCTTAAATATACCGGTTGGTAGGTTATGTGGACTTTGTGCTTCTGGCTTCGGATAGAGATCACTAGTGGGCCCTCCGTGGAGCTGATTCCTTCTCGAGAAGCCCCCAGTCGCTCAGCTACCCAAGAGTATCATCACGGCATTGTATGGAACCCGACGTCTCATTAACGTGTCCACAACGGTCCTCCACTAGAAATGTTCTGGCCCGTCTAATTCGTTATTAGTGGTGACATCTAGAATTGAACTCTCGACTTTCTGAACGCGAATCTACCCATCTGGAAGCACAATCGATCCAGATTTTCCTCTGTAGTAAAGAAAAGGCAAAGTTGTTCCTGTGCTTAATTCATTAAGCACCACCCCATGAAGATCTGTGGGGTAGTAGACGTGTAGCTCAATCTCTTTTGATCTCACCATTATATTCAGAGATTGGAAAGCTTCACGCCCCGGCCGCTTTACTCCCAAAGAAATAGCATCCGACACCCGTTAGATAGGTGACTGGGTGGACCTCAGAGCCAGTCCAGACACTGTGGAGTAGAAAGAATTGTATTCTCCCTGCTAGGAAACAAACCCCGGCCGTCCAGCCCGTAGCCTGTCGCTATACAAAATAATAACAGAAACCAGTCACCCGAATACTTGAGCAGAACCAACTCGCAAAACACGTGTATATCAAATACATGGAGTTCAGCCCCATATTCATGACCCGGCCTTACACCGTGAGAGCAGTGCAACACTATCTGATGCTGACGTCACATGAAATCCAACTGTGTCTAATAGAGTTGGCTCTGTCCGCGGTGGATTTGTGCTAATTGGTGGCTGCCGACAGGAGGGCCTCATACCGTCTTGTTCCCTCCTAGACAACTTCGGTTCTCTGTGGGGGAGTCATTAACCCCCTGTGACCCTCCCCTGTACTATATAGGGCTATATATAAACCAGCATCCTATTTGAGATGTCTCTTTTATTACCTCTGGTCTTTGGACGCGGCTCCCATTAAAATGCCTCCCTTAGCTTTTCATAGTTTGACAGCTGCAAAACATCAGCTAAACACTCAATCTTAATCAGAGTGGGGGTGTTCTGGTCATAATTTAGTGCAGCGACTTCTTTTGTCACCACGAAGACACTAAGAAATAGCTTACTTGTGTCGCAGTCTGAGCTAGAGGACGAGAGAAGACGACAGCCAGGAGAAATACTGACGAATATGTTCTAAACGACTGGAACGTCTTCTGGCCTATACCAATTCCGAGTTATGTCTGGTACACAGTGTTCAACTTAAAGAGTACGAAAGCCTCTTATGCATTGTCTGTTTTGTAGTATGTGTGGGTAGTTGCCGTTTGCCTAGTCATTCATTGCACAGTTTTTTCGGTGTGACTCATCATTTTGAATGCAATGAACTTCAGTGGGGTATGTAGAGTAGCCAGGGCCGTAGCCATGTTGTTGCCTCTGCCATAGCAGTTAGCCTTCAGTGATACGTTTGTACTTGGGAAGCAGTAATTATAATTAAGGGCACTATGCTACAATTCGGAAGGTCACGGGTTCGATTCCCGATGAGGTCATTAGATTTTTAACGTCACCTAATCCTTCCATCCGCACCATGGTTCTGGGGTCGACTCAGCTTCTAACAGAAATGAGGGCCAGAGATCTTTCTAGGTGTAAAAGGCGGCCGGCACTTAAGACTGACCTCACCGTCATCCGAGAGCCGATTGTCTAGATAACGTGAGAGACTCAACGTCCCAGAACCCCGTGGGCTTCCACGGTCTGTTAGAGAGAGAGAGAGAGAGCTTTACCTTTCTATATATAATTAGAATTAAAAGAGCAGATGAAAGGAGACTGGAAGAAGCAGCGATGAGGTTTCTACTGTATGTAACAGGTTACACTGTATAGGACAAGGAAAGAGACAACAAAAGGTCTCAACTGGGAATGAGGAAGTTGGACAAACAGATACACGAAAGGAAGGAAAACTGGCAGGACATCTACAGAGGATGCCATCAGAAGGAGCTGTCACGAAACTTCCGTGTTATCAACAGACAGGAAGACATGATACAGGAAGACCAAGAAGAAGATGGCTTGATGTTTGAGGACCGAAGGGGCTGATAAACTCATCCCTTGCAGATGATGATGATGATGAAGTAATAATGAAAAATATTGTCTGGCATTAACTATTTATGGCGGAACTCAGCGCCCAAAAGCAGACCGCACCGTCTCAATAAATGTACACAGGAAGCTGATCAAGAGATTAGCTGCCTTATATGGAAGCAGAATTTCGAATTCTCTTGAACGAGGTGAGGAATCCAATCACATACTGAAATCCTATATGTATGAGGTCCAATTTAATATTATCACGTGTATTAATGAATTTTATCCGTTAAAGTTGGCACTAACTTCGCCGACAAAAGGACGTCTGTCGGTCGGCATAGTTCGCTTGCGGACTAAAGCCATGTTTATATTCTGTTAGTGACTTGTAGATAGGGTTTGGATTGGTGAATATATTTGTTGAACACCCACAAGTCGTAACTACAAATAATTATAGCACTCTAAAGATTACTGTAACTATAACACACAAAGTAAAGTCTTCAACGTCTGCTTGTTTAGTCGTTGCTTGGCAACACTTCAACTATTGAACTGTGTGGAATGAATCTTGAAGAGTCTCTAGTCCCTCGAATGCTCTATCTCGAGCTCTACCCCCTCGACTCTGTCTGGCTGTCTGAATCTCGGGCTGAGCTAACCTCATGCAGACCCAGTCTAGATCACCAACTCGAACAGTTGACGGTCCCCAGTTATTCTCTGTTTCATCCGTTGCCATGAAAACGTGTCACAATCTCCGGGCAACGCTTTAATTTATACAAGCATATTCGTTACCTCGGAAATGTGTTTGAGCTAGCCATTGTCCAGCAATGGACGTATCTGCTGTGCTTCTCTGACTGCACACTTCCGGCGTTCAGACGCCATGTCACAATATTATCCCCCATGTAGTGTCTTGCCGTTAGATTCTTCAGTTAAAATTGTACATGAATTTTTAACATTCCCCATGCGTGCTACACGTTACTGCCGATTTATCCATAAATGTATCCTAATTTGCGAAGGAGTCACTTTGTCCACCACAAATCCCACTTGCCCAGACCCGTGCTCCAACCCGGGCCGTCGCAGTGGGAAGCCAGTAACTAACCTCCTGAGCTACGGCGCGGTCTACCTCTCGTACTTATGGTGTTTTGTGAGTTGTATCGTTTTAATGACGTTGTGGAGGCGGGAGAACAAGCGTGCCTTGCAACAAACTTAGGTAGAATTAGAGAGTTGACTGCGAGAGATAGCTAACCAACACTAAGCGTTTAACTGCCCAAGTACGGACTGGGCTGACAGAAGTTTTGGCATGCTTTTTTTTCGCACTCGCTATAGCGATTTGCTACCGGCTGGACGAGAAGAAATGTCGGAGTTCAAGTCCCGGGAGGATTAAGAATTTTCTCTATTCCAAGTCGTCCAGGCCGGCTGTAGAGCCCACTAAAACTGCTATCCAATGGGTGCCGGGGGCTCTTTCCTCGGGGTAAAGCGGCCGGGGCGTCAAGCTGACCACTCACCAAGCAGTGCCAAGGTAAAAATATGTGGCTCTATACAGCCGCTCCCCCATACGCCTTCATGACATAGTGCATAATTAGTTAAGGGCAGGTACAGCTTTACCTTTGTTTCCACCTGATGCGGAATCCTCACAGTACAGACAACAGCGGATGAATAAAGTGCCGAAGAGAGTTTGTGGGCCAAAGAGGGGGGAAGTAAGAGGAGGGCGAAGAAAATTTCATAAAGAAGCCCTGCGTTATTTGAGGTTCTCAGGTCGGTGATGGTTGAAATTGTGTTCTGGATTATGATACCGTATAGTCTGGTAGGTGGTTACCATTGTCAAGACTGACTCCCTCTACCTTGGAGACGGAGTTAGTAAGTTCCACTAAACTCTGATTACGAGTGATAAATTTTCCTTTTCATCAGAAATTCTTAGGGCGATCAAGTCAATGAAAATGAAAATAGCAGGGCGTGTAGCATGCATGGGGATATAAAAATATATGTGCAACTTCATTTGGAAAACATTCGTGGGAAAAATAACTTGAGAGATGCAGGACACGATTTGAACGGCAGTTAAATAAATGTGTTAGGTGAATTGAATTCGACTGGTTCAGGTTAAGTTTAATTGCGAGCCGTTGTGTGCACAGTAATGTAACTAAGTTCCGTGCGTTACTGAGCGATCTTCCCAAGAAGTTCTGTGGAGTTGGTTCTAGTTGATGGTAAAGAAAAATGATTGGGTTGAGTGTAGATAAAAGTAAGTAGTATGCGATAAAATCCTCCATTGTTGTGTGTGTATGTCCATGGATCACGGGAGTGTTTATAGCGATGCGTGCGCCCATCATACTCTTTATGTTGTAGGGGTTGTGCGTGTCTTATAGACGGGGTTTGCATTTTTTGACAGCTTATACATTGACCTCGAGACTACATGCAGTTATTGCGCTATCCCTATTTCCACACTTTACACACGCACTATGGTTCTGTCTTCACTAGTCGTATCCTGGAAACGGATTTGTAACAGCCTCACTGTCACTTCAAGTCACACATGAAGTCTTTTTTTCACAGCCTAATTCCTTTTTGTCATTATTCTCCAACTGCCAGCTCAATTCAGTTTCCATCTCATCTCACGGCAGGTTGGCGTCTCGAAACTCGACTAATGTTCTCAGCTGAAATCTTCTTTATAACCACTTAGCACGGACAACGCATAAAACAGGCGTTATTTGTTGACGAGGCCTGTTTACCGCGCCGTTGCACAGTAACGGAAGTTATTCGATTGTTGCTTGCACATTCGTTGCGGCAGCAATGTGTTTACCGTGTCGTTGCCTAGCAATGAACGTCTACTCTGACTTCACTATTCCGGCTTTCGGGTGTCATGTCGCAATGCTCAAAGTCAAATGGGCAAGGCCGGCGACGGTTCAGCCCCGAATTAAATGTGAATGTGCAGAATTTGAGAGTCTCAGAGCGGTGGTTATAACGCCGTGCAGTCAGTTGGAAAGTTGACAGACATTTCGGAGGAACATATCTCCATCTTCAGAGTCAAGTAAGCCGAACAAGATACCAGCGTGCTCGCCACCTGCTCTTCGGCTCTGAATATGGATGTGATGTTTCTCCGAAACGTCGGTTGGTTTTCAGCGAACTGCACCGCGTTATATCCCAGAAATGTGTGTTTGCTATGTCTGAAGGTGTGTGAGTGGGGCAGTTTGTGTTCTGGCTGTGTTTATGGCAAAGGTGTGGAAGCGTGTGTTGCAACACCTTGTGAGCATCAGTAATCCAGACAAGAGTGGACGTGATCCAAAATGTCCGTCTGAGATAGAAGCAGTTTTATTGTGCCGCAATATCGAGGAATTCCTGAAAGAGCATGAAACAGCCATCTCCGAAGGTGGATAGGCCGTTCACACCCTTCCAGAGAAACAACTTGAAGATTATCCTAATGGTGCACAGCGTGTTGGAGCTTTGTGTGAACGGGTTTCGCTTTTGCTCGCACAGTGTGTGAGGGAATGGAGGTTAAAGTGAAGGTAAACTTGCCACTGTGTTTAACTGATTAAGCACCACGCCCTGAAGGCATCCGTGGGAGTGCAACTACACATCCACCATTCTTGACCTCGACATTAGATGGAGGTGAGTGATCAGTTTCACGCCTCGACCACTACACCCCCGTGGAAAGATCCCACGGTGTTCATTGTATAGAAGGCTTGGGGGGCCACAACCGTTCTGGACGTTGTTGAGAAGAGAAAGATCTCTTGCCCCTGCCAGTTACTGAACCCGCCTACCCAGCCTTAGGACGTCGCTCTGCTGACTGGACTACTCCATCTCACGAGGGAATAGAGTAAAACTGCTAAATTCGGCACAATGGATGATCGGAAAGCTCTATCTACCTGTCACTCTGCAGGCCTTTTTTGGACTTTGTCAGTTTCTTTTTTCATTTTCTTTCAGTTTCTTATACACAGTCGGTAGTACTCCTTGGATGGGGGATCAGGCCCGTCGCAAGACCGCTACCTGGACACAGGGCAGCACAAACACAGAATAAACACACGCACAGACATCCATGCCTTAAGTGGGATTCGAACCCGCGATCCTAGTGTGTGAGAGGGCGCGGGCGAAGACAGTTCATACCTTAGACCCCGCGGCCATTGTGATCGGTACCGAAAGCACATTAACCGTAAATAGACTATTTGTTAATATGGTGATTAATGGAGTGAAACATTGGTATCGTTTTACATCATGTTACATAAATAGTAACGAAAAGGGAATAGAAATTGCGACAACGAAAACTGGACGGGGTATGAATTGACAAATTAAATGGTTAGATCCAATAGAGATTGCTCAGTACACTGAGATGCACACCAGCGGTAACGTTCTAACACCCGGAAAATTACGGCATCTGGTAACACTTAGGTCGCGGAGGTGCCTGGTGTGGCAGCCTTTACTGTACTGTTGAGAAAGTGGGATATCTGCTGATGGGGCGATACTTGAAGTGAATAAAACCGTCGTGTGGGACAGTGCAAACCCCCGTGTCACATGTGAACATGAAGAAGATACCCTGAAGGCGATGCGAGTCCCCCTTCCCGCTTTCATTTGCAGTTCGTGCCACAACTGCAATAGGATAGCAAGAGCGTAGGCGTTTTCCCGTTACATGAAGTGCTGTCGCTTGAGTCAGAAGTGTACGCTTTCCCGAACATGACAACTGGTGCCTTTGTGAATGATATACATTGCGTGACCTCGGAATTTATCGGCTCTGACACTGTCCATTTCGAGGGCACGATGTAACGTAGTTGGTTGAGGCACTATGCTACAAGCCGGAAGGCCAGGAGTTCCCTTCCTGATGAGGTCATTGCATTTCTCAATTGACGTAATCCTTCCAGCCGCGCTCTGACCCTGGAGTCAACTCAGCCTCTAACGGAAATGAGTATAAGGAATCTTCCTGGCGGTAAAGGGCGGCCGGCCTGCGCGTAAAGCTGGCAACCTCACCGCAATCTGTGGGCCCATTGCCTAGAAAATGTGAGAGCCTCGACGTCTCACAAGCCTACGGGCCTCCATGGCTTGTTACAGGGATAGCTTTACCTTTACACTGCCCAATTTCTTTATATGGGCGTTCGTGAAATGCAGTTTGTGCATTTAGTGGCCTACAGACACCGATGACGTAAATGATTAGAGCAGCTTTCCGGCAGTCACGTCGGAGATGTGCATGGGAAATACCGACCTCTCCGTTTGTGCTTCGTCGCGTCCACGGAGGATGGGTGTCATGGCGGTTTTATTTCTTCCACACCCAAGCGGATCACTGGATACTTCTCACGAATCGTTGCAGGAAGGAAACTGATAAGTAGACACTTATACCAGGTTGTATGTTAATTTGTATAAGTAGTAATTTGTTCTGCATGTATCTCTGCGTGACATGGGAGCTCTTGTGGCGGGCAATTAATTTCTGTGTTCCTTTCTACTTAACTCCTGTCGACCCTTTGTATGCAGCCCACAGTGAGTTGCTACACCGATCCACGCCTTCTACTTGTATCGTGTGTTAACTACTTAGTAAGCTGAATCTGTAGCAACCAGCAGCTTATAATACCTACTGTAAAAGAGAAACTCCTGCACTGCTTTCAAACTTAATTCATATCCTGTAGAGAGGAGTTCCATGCTTTAGGGCTTGCCCTCAGAGAGAAAGGCTCTTAGGGAGACGAACTGGCGTCTTCTCTCATCTGTTTCAAACCACTCTGCTATATAAATATAGGCATAAATGGTATTAGTCATTGGCACGTATTGTCGGTTTTGACGAGTGGGTAAGCAACACAGTGAAACTGAAAACTGTGCAAAAACCTGGAAAGGAGATATTTAAAGAGACACTTTGGCGTAAATACGAAGATAGAAAGTGTGAAAGAAAGGTAGATATGAAGAAGACATGAAAAGGAACCAAAGAAAATATCTCTCTCTCTCATTCCTGCTTTCTCGCACAAGATTTAACATATATTTTACTACTGTAGTGTGGCATATGACATAGATGTCAGGAGTGAGATGCATCCATTTGATAAACGCTTGTTGAACAGTATGAGCACGTATATCATTTCATACCTTTTTGTTTCAGGTGAGTATACTGACGTCACTTCCGTTGCTGCCATAGTCAGTTGTATGGTGACCTGTGCAAGGTAAAAACAAATTACTTTAATTTTGCTAATTATAACCACAGTTTCCCTCAATAATAATGCTATCTCAAAACTATCGTTGTGTTCACATTTCGAATTTTCTGAACAACTACTAGCAGTTTTTTTTACCACATTTGTTTTATATACGCCCCGCGAATCTTGTGCAGTAATTACCAGCTACGTGGCGGACGTAAGGACCTTACTGATGGGAGCGGCGAGCGGCGAGCGGCGTTTTCCTCAGTAAATTTAGGATCCTGGTACTTCTCATAATAAATCTTTCGAAATAAAACTCAAAGGTCGAGATAGCTCAGTCGGTACAGCGACGTGCCACAGGCTCGACGGCCGGGGTTCGACACTCTGCACAGCATTTACAACCGCTCTGGGGCCTACCAGGCCTCCTATCCGGTGGGTACCATGGGTTAAAAATGTCGGGGCGTGAAGCTGAACACTCGTCTCCATCTAGTGCCGAATTCAGGAATGCTAGAGCTGTACCTCCACATTACAGGTACATCGCGTGGTGCTTAATGAAATACAAAGACAAGTTTACCTGTGTAAGATNGAAGATGGAGGCGATACGTTCCTCCGAAACGTCGGTTAACACCACATATACACGGTGCCAAATCCCAGAAGACTGCTTTCTTCACAAGTTTACCTTTTTACATTGGGAGCCGAGACAAGAATAAGTGAACCTATACATCAACTTCCCCACACGTCTTCATGGCGTAATGCGTAATTAGTTAAACACAATGCCAACTTAACATAATGGTTGGAATAATAGTATTTTGACCCAAGGAAGAGGAACTGTTCCTCTGTTGCTGTATTCATTTGTGCTTGCGCAGCCACCGGAGCGGACAAAGCAGAAAACAGTGCTTTCCAGCCAGTCCATTCGCTCATGATAGTATTTTGTTGCCTACCAACGGATGTTGTTTACAGAGTCATTACTTGGCAACGGGTCTACATTATACAATATGAAAATATATTTAAATAAATACCTTGGGGTGGGGGGAGATCTGGACTGGATTAATTTGGCTGCGGATTATGACCAGTAGGGGGCTGTTGTGAATAGAGTGTTGAGTTCTGTCTTCTGGGATGTAACACCGTGTACTTCTACAGAGGGCTACCGACGTTACTGAGGGTTCCGTACGGCGATCTTCCAAAGTACACGCCACAACGTCTTCATATTCGCCGCCGTTAGAATCTGAAATGTAACACGCCAATGAAATTTGTGGTTCCGTATAATGTAGGCGGGGGTGGGGGGGGGCACGCGGTAACATAGTTGGTTAAGGCACTGTGCTACAAGCCGGATAGTCGCGGGTTCAAATCCCGATGAGGTCGTTGGATTCTTTTCAATTGACCTAATCCTTCCAGCCACGCTATGGCCCCTGGGTCGACTCAGCCTCTAACAGAAATGAGTACCAGGAATATTCTTGGAATCTTCCTGGGGCTAAAGGGCGGCCTGCGCGTAAGGCTGACAACCTCACCGCCATCTGTGAGCCGATTGTGTAGAAAATGTGGGAACCTCAACATCTCACAACCCTATGGGACTCGACGGCCTGTTACAGGGATACTTTTACTTTACTGTGTAATGCCGGGAATCTGTTCTTTACGCGATAAACTGTTAGTTTCGAGAAGAACTGCGATCCGTGTGGGTAGTGACGCAGTCACTTTTCCTCCTGCACCTGCTCCTACTCCCTTTTTCTTTCTTCCTTTCGTATTAGGGCTTCGTGCCTGTTCCCATCATAATTAATCTGGAACTATGGATATTATTGACAGCCGGTATTACTCCCTGAACAGGGGATCAGCCATGCTTCAGGCCCTCCTAAGGCATGAACTGTCTTCGCTCGCTCTCTCGAACCCTGAGATTTGGGTTCGAATCCGATTCAATGCATGGATGTCTGTGTGTGTAGGCGGCGGCCTTACGACGCGCTGATCACTCGTCCGGACAGTCCTACCGACTGTTTAAAAAAATTACGAAACTGAAGAAGAGTCCAGGGCCCAGCAAAGGGCTGTAAAGCCATTGATGACTGCAATACTGCGCGGCCACAGTGAAAGGCTAAGTACTTAATTAACCTTTGAAAGAGACGTAAGCTTTGATAAAGTTTTTTTTTGTAGAACATGAAAAAACATGGCAGCCGAGCGAGAGTTATTTTACTTGTCGGTGTTACTGCCTCTGCTAAGAAACCTTGTTTACATAACTGCTGTATGGAGTTATAATACCAGTCCCTATAAATCTGCATGAAACATCGCAAGCACAAGCATGGTTTCCTTTTTACTTGTTGATTAGTGATGGTAATTGATTTGACCTGATTAACATGTTTAACACTAGTCACGATTAGAGTCATGTGAACTAACGCAAACCGCACGAGTATCGATGTGATCCTCTCGAAATCGTGACTCTGCTGCATGGTTGCTGCATTAAATTCGTTTTGCTTTTTACTGAAACAAGGCGGAGATTCTGAGTCATTAAGTTGCGATATGCTTGACGACAAGCATGATCCATAATATCTGTCTTCTGCGTACAGTGTTGTACAGTCAGTTTTAGTTCATATCGTTTGCATATCACGTGAAGACTTAAAGCTTATTTACTAAGTAAACGTAATATTCGTGAAAGGTTACATTTGTCATGCCCATCTATGCAACTTTTTAAGGGGTGTATTTCTTCGAAGGACGTTTCTCTTCTCAAGATGATAGGTTATGAGACCGCGTATACTTTGTGGGTGATATAAGCCTTAAGTTATAAAGTTTTATAGTTTAGAGCGCTTGTCAGAGCCTTCCCTCGCTCCCTCCCTCCCTACGCTGCTACACGACCGGTTTAGAGGGGAAAAAAATGCAAACATTCTCTCAAGTAGAAGGGCGATTTTCTCAAGTGCATTAAATCAAAGCGTTTCTTTATAGTCTTGTTTGAAACCGATTCTCATCTGTATCGCTCTTTGCGGGACCCCTTGTTGTTTTGTGACCACCAGACAAGTATTGCATTTAGGAGAGATGACTGAAGAAACACGTTACGTGATACAAGTGAACTGTGACGTAAGAACGTTAATATATTTTAATTGGCAATGTATTATACGACGATAATATATTGTGACATGACGCCAGAAAGCTGGAATAGCGAAACCAAAGAAGACGTCCATTGCTAGGCAACTCCTCGTTAAACACTTTCCGCGCCAACGAATATGCAAGCAGCAGTTGAACAACTTCCGTTGCTATGCATCGGCGTTCTGAACACGTCTTATTAACAGTAGATAGACTTGTATTTTCCTTGCCGAGAGATTATAAAATAGGACAAAGACGATTGAGTTACTTGAGAGTCGATACGACTAGTGAAGGCAGATAACCCTAGCGCGTGTGTGGAAATAGCGGTAGCACTAAAATCGTCTGTAGTTACAAGTTGAATGTGTAAGGTGTCAATCCAATCATCCAATCTTAAACCCCATCTATAATTCACACAGTACGTAGATTGAAATAGTGTTATAGTGTATGTATTTATTCTGTACCTCCTCTATGTTTTCTGTCCATTGCTCCTTTGTCCACGTTTCTCTTGTGAACACGGTAATGAACTTTATGGTTCCATAAAATGCTGGGAAATTCTTGAGTAGCTGCAGAATTGGCGGCTCCTCCAGAAGGGCTCAGCTCCATGAGTAAGCAAGTAAGTATTAAGTAAGTCGCAGGGAGCCGGGATAGCTCAGTCGGTATAGCTGCTGGCTACGGGTTAGACGACCGAGGGGCCGGAGTTCGAGTCCCGGCAGGGTCAAGAATTTCACTTCTCCACGTCATCCAGATCGGCTCTTGGGTCCACCCAACCTCCTATACAATTGGTACCGGGGACACTTTTCCCGGGGTAAAGCGGACTGGGCGTGAAGTTGACCACTCACCTCCAACTAGTGCCGAGGCCAAGAAAATATGGATCTATACATCCACGTCGTCGTACGCCTTCATGGCGTAGTGCTTAGTTAAGCACAGGGCCAACTTTACTTTTACCTTTGTCTCAGGTTACAGCATAAGCTGAGACAATCGAGCATGGATGTTACCGTGAAAACAGAATTTTGGTAAAACATAGAAGTTATGCTCCGAATCTAGGTCCTTTATCAAAGAGTGTTGGTAAAGGCCAGAAAAAGCAATTGTTTGCATTTTATTTCGGGGTTTTACCATTTATTGTTGGTAAAACCTCATATTCAACGAGAAGAGGTGAAAGTAAGAAACGATTTTCGGCTGTTGAAAAGGAGTTTACAATGTACAGAGTACAGAAATACGAGTATATAGGTAATATATAGAGAATGCTATAGATTTAGTAACTAACGCTTCGTTTCTATTTTCGGTATTATAAATTACAATTTTGGGACACATTCGTTATCCAAGATGTATTGTAAAAGTGTTGACACAACTCAAAAGAATGATAAAAACGATTAAAAAATATAAGAATTAGCAACTAAAAGAAATAAATTTGATAATCTTCAACCGTCAGGGTCTCATTCTTTCCAAGCCCGTTTCAGGACTTGTTGCAACCATGAGACATGCGCATTCAGGACAGATCACAAAGTTCCTGACTTTCACTATCTGCTTGTGGCAGATCGTAACATTTACCAAGCTCAATTGGTAAAATACCGAACTAAGTCGCGCATAGTTGCTTTTTCGGGCGTCTGCCAACACTGGGTGGTAGAGCCTTCTACTCATAAATCCAAGGTTTTACCAAAATTTGTGATCTTACGGTAACGTGTATAAATATTAAGTCACATTTACTAAGAAAATGATTTAATTCGTTTTGTGAGCTAGTGTCAAGTAAAGGAGGATGAGGTGGGCAGGGCATGTAGCACGAATTGGGGGGAAGAGGAGTGTACTCGTATATAGGATATTGATGGGAAAGCCAGAAGGAAAGAGACCACTGGGAAGACCAAGGCGTAGGTTGGTGGACAACATTAAAATGGACCTTAGAGAGATAGGATGGGATGGCATGGATTGGATTGGTCTGGCTTAGGATAGGTACCAGTGGAGGGCTCTTGTGAACACGGTAACGAACCTTCGGGTTCCATTAAATGCTGGGAAAGTCTTGAGTAGCTGCATAGTTTGCTTCTCTTCAAGAAGGGCTCAGCTCCATAAGTAAGTAAGTGTGTAACAAAACAGTGTTTTGGAGAGTAGGAGGATGCTGGAATGCAAGGTTTAAGGCCGTCTGTTCTTAAATAGATTATTTCAGTTCGCGCTCTTTCTTCCTACAGATTCATACTGTGCCCCCAGTAAATTATAAGGCTCTTCTATTTGCCCGTCATCACCTATGTAGGTAGGCGACCCATACTCTAGAGTCTGAATGCCTGGTTTGTAGTTCTGCCAGAGCGGTGCGCGCCGTGAAGATCGCTGCCCGCATTACCTTACGTAAGAGACCTTCCCACGCTGTCCATGCGCTTGTGTGTGTAGAGCGTTGCCCCTGTTGGACAAGACTCGCCATACCACCTCTCATACTCATGGTCCGCAGCCTTCTCTCATACAATATTCGATATTTTACGGTAAGCTTGCCTTATAATGTGTGAGTAAACTAAAGTTGGGCCAATCACGGTGGCCGCTCGAACACTGGGATCGTGGGTTCGAATCTCATTCGACTCATAGATGTTCGTGATCGTTTATTCTGTGTTTGTGTTGTTCTGTGTGTAGGTGTCCGCCTTGCGACGGACAAATCCCACGTCCAAGGAGTCCATCCTGTTGTGTATAAAGGTAAAAGGTAAAGCTATCCCTGTAACAGGTCTTGAAGGCCCGTAAGGTTGTGAGAAGTCGAGGCTCCCACATTTTGTCTAGACAGTCGCCTCACGGATGGCAGTGAGGACAGGCTTACGCGCCGGCCGCGCTTTACCCCCAGGAATATTCCTGGTACTCACCTCTGTTAGAGGCTGAGTCGATCCAAAAAAAAAATAATGCGGCTGGAAGGATTAGGTAAATTAAAAAAATCCACCTTACGGGGACTCTAAGCCGCGACCTTCCGGTTTGTAGCATAGTGCCTCAGCCAACTGCGCTACCGCATGCCCCATCCGACTGTGTATAGATTAAGAAACTGAAAAGGCGCCCAAGGTCCGCAGGGGCTGTAGAGCCATAGATAGAAACTAAAATTGTTCCTGTGATTAATTAATTAAGGATCGCTGCGTGGAGAGATATGGTGGAGTGAAGGTATAGCTCCACCATTCCTTATGTCGGCGCTAGATCGAGGTGAGTAGTCAAGCTTCACGCCCCTGCCGCTTTGCTCCCTGGGAAACAATCCCAAGTACACATTGAATAGGAGGCTGAGTGGGCCCAAGATCCGGCCTGGACTCTATGAGGTAAACAGAAATCTCTTGTCCCTACCAGGAATCGAAGCCCTGCCGTCTAGCTCGTGACCGTCGCTATACCGACTGAGCTCTTCCGGCTCCTTGTATTGTGTTTTGTCATGCCTTTTTATTATTTCGCCTCCTCTTTGATAAAAAGCGATGTTGTACGTTGCTGTTTCCTGTTGTACAAATGTTGCCGCGTTGTATTGTCTCCTTGTAACTGTTTCTGACGATGGGGTGGAACATAAGCATGAATATAATTTTGGACCTTGTCCTGCGTATAAAGTATTTCCAAACGACTTTTAGGAAAGTGGATCTCTCCGTCATCAGGTGTACCAGTGATCGAGACCAGCTCTTTCTAACGGAACCGCCTGAGCAGGAACCTGTCTTTCCTTACACCTGATGACAGAAGTAAATCCACTTTCCGAGACGTTGTGTTTGGTAAACCCAAGAGAATGGGTGGTGTCCAAAACAACACAAAAATAAAGTTGTTCCTGTGCTTAATCAATCTCCGTGTCGTGGGGTCATATGAGAGAGCGCCAACGTTCTTGACCTTGGCACTAGATGGAGGTGAGTGGTCAGCTTCACGCACCGTCCGCTTTAACCCAGGGAAAGAGACTCCGGTACACATTGGATAGGAGGCTCCAGAGCCGCTCTGGACGCCACGGAAGAAATAATAATCTCTTATCCCTGCCGGGAACCGAACCCCAATCATGCAGCTCATTTGCCATCATTATACTGGCTGAGCTATGCCTGCTCCTTAATTATGTTTCCACCTGGCTTTTGTTGTAAAGCTATATTCGGTTCTAACTAAACCAGTATCTCATTTTCACTCACGTTCTATAACAGATCATAATCTACCATCCTTAGGTTGAATTATGCTTGAGTGCCGTGGCCTATCGGAGCACGGACGCAGTGTGTACAGACTTTGAGGGAGGAAGGATGGTGTGCGAACACACATGACACGGCAAACAAGTTGCTGCATCAGGTTCATTGTGTTCCATTTGCTGGAAGTGTGAGGTAACCACGGTTGGAATGCTTTTTCTCACTTTCATTGGTTTTGCCTCCAGACTCGCTGCAATGGGTCGTGTTCACGTGTTAGCTGTGATAAGTATAGTGGGCCTTTGGTGGTTTAATGAGAACCTTGCAGTCGAGTGCGCAGAAAGTTGTGTTAAACTTTGTATGTTATAGTAACATGAAATTAATGCTCTGGCTCATGAAGTAAAGTCATTTACAAAACATAACCTCTTGCTTCCTGCATTGTGTGTATCAACATGCAGCCAGATCGGACTTACAACTAGCCTATGGCCTGAAGTAAACTTAATATATGAAGTTATTACTCGACTTAATTAAGCACCACGTTCGCGCCATAGCTCAAGCGGTTAGTCGCTGGCTTCCCACCGCGGCGGCCCGGGTGTGGTCAAATGGGATTTGTGGTGGACATAGTGGCGCTGGGGCAGGTTTTCTCCGAGTACGGTTTCCCCTGCCAATCTTCATTCCACCAATTGTTCCACACTCACCCTCACCTATCATCTGGGGTTAGTGCAATAGGCCAGAAGTGGCCGCAGTACAAGGGACTTAGTTCCACCCCAGTAGCAATAGAAAAATAATAATGAAGCACCACACCATGAAGATGTATGAATGAGTGGAGGTATAGCTCCAAAATTCTTGACCTCGGCACTAGATGGAGGTGAGTGGTCAGTTAATGGCTTTGGCTCTTAACCTCCGAGAAGAGGCCAACAGTACCCATTTGATAGAAGTCTGGGTAAACCTCAGAGGTGGTTTTTAAGTTGTAGAGAAGCGAAAAATATCTTTCCTATTGTAGGAATCGAGCCTCGATTCCTCGGTCGTGCAGCCCGTAGCTTAGCCCTTACACCCACTGAAATGTTCTAAACAGTAAGATCTGTCATGAACGCACCTTCGAGGAATAGTGAAACTGTAAAGATAATTTTAGTTTTCGTTGAAAGTGATATCGACCGCATTGAAAAGATGATGGTTAAGCATATGTGAACCTGGCGTCATTTGTGCCAATTTCGTTTCCGTTGTGTTCTGAGTACTGCGACAATTCTTAGTGGAGAATGCACCACATGAAGAACGTGATGTGATTTAGGGGCTCCGACAAGTAGTGAAATATGGGAAAGAATGACAGTTCATTTAGACAATAGCTGTATGGGCCGAAGGAAAGTTTACAGATTCATATGAAGCCGGAGGAGACCTGCTGCTGCGCATCAACTGTGCCCTGTGTCGAGGTGTGGGGACAGCTGAGGAATCTACCGTGTAGAGATTTCGTATGAAATGAACATTAGCCACAGGCAGAAGCTGTGCAAGAATAGCTTGAATCCCACCCTAAACCCAGTAGGACTTATGCAGACAAGTAGATTTTCTAATTAATAAGGCCTATAAACTCTAAAAACGTTGAAACTATCTCTGTAACGGGCCGTGGAAGCCCATAGGGTTGTGAGACGTCGAGGCTCCCACATTTTCTACACAGTTGGGTCAGAGATAGGTTGTCAGCCTTATTCGCCGGCCGCCCTTAACACCCCAGGAATGATTTCTTTACTGTTGAAACTGCTGTATAGTAATTTGCACTGTACCATAAATGTTACCTTGGAGAAAATGGATATGGTGGCAAGGTCTGGATTAATCTGGCTGAGGTTAGGGACCACTGGCGCGCTCTTGCGAACACGGTAATAAACTTTCGGATTTCACAGAATTTTAGAAAATTCTTGAGTAGCTAAGCTACTGGCAGCTTCTGAAGAAGAGCTCTGCTCCATGTAGTTAATTGTTGTTTGAGTAACATAATCAGAAACACAGATGGGCAGACCCTCATGCACACATTGGAGAGATAGGAAATGTATACACAGTTTTACTTCGACAAAATGAAATGGACGAAACCACTTTGAAACATAGGCGTAAATGAGAGGATGATATTAAAATGGATTGTAAAGAAAGTGATTTGTGGGTGTGAACTGGATTCAACTGGAAACGAATATGGCCCAATGGCGGCTTGTTGCGAATGCTACAAGGAAACTTGACAGGCGTGGAAGCTTCTCAAGAACTATCCTACATGATGTTAACTAACAATTTCCATAAGGTGAGTGACAAGAGAGTTCGACGTCAGCAGGAAATTAAAAATATCTGCACTGTTGTACTGAAATATAGGCCTGCAATTCATTTTCAGAACAAAACATTGTGTGTGAATGCCTTTTGGTTCGTGTGCATTCTGAGGTCCTTTGCAGATTGTTGCGTGGAACGGCCATGTAAAAACGAGGAGCGAAGATAAATGTAGTATTATATGTTTTTTCATTGGTTTCGGTTTCACTTGCTAGTGCAGTTCTCTGTAGTGTGGACGACTTGGTGGTAAGGAAATATAGGTACAGCTCTCTCTCTATCTGCCTCACTCACACACATACACATACAACCCAACACAGTTGCACTGTGGTGGAGTACGGATTAAGTAATGGCTACATTCGCTCGGTATAAATCACCACAGCGTTAGAGTAGCTTAGCTAGAAACAAGAGAATAGCTACTGTGTGACGTCACTGCTGATTTCAACAATGAAATCAGTTCATTGTTGTAGGGTTTCGAATATCTGAAAGGCGTGCAAGAGTAACCTGAATTGGTTATCTGTTACTGACAGTGGATTCTTGTCAGAGAAAGTTGTGTTGTTTATTATCTTCCACTTTATTTGTTAGAAACTGTAACAATCCGTTACATAAGGCAATCTTGCACTTCAGAACACCCGGTACAAGGGGGCATAACACGTGTCCATAACAGCCTAAAGGGGGAAAATGAGAAATACATACATCATTTTGGTTCGAAAAGCTGAAGGAAAGAAAATATTTTGGGAACTGCTCACATTCAAGCAAACATCACACTGACAACTCAACTATCATTGCTTAGCAACGGCGAGTAAACAGTCTTTGCTAGGTAAAGTGTACAACAGTATGTGACTATGAGAACCACCCACAGTGGATCGAGTGCTTGCCAATCACAAGCTAGGAACCATTCGCTGCTTAGCGCCGGATGTTAATTGGGGGAGCTAGAAACAGATGTGAAATAATATTAAAATGGATCCTCGAGTAACATATTGTGGGGGCGTTGACTGAATTCAAATGGCTCAAAATAGAGTCCAATAACGGAGCCTTTGAACACGGCAATGAAGAACCAGATCCTAAAAACGGCCCAGAACTTCTTTTCTAGCGGAGCGACTCTCAGCTCCTTTAGCAAGACTCTGCCTCATAGAATAAGTTACGTATATTCGTTAGTTAATACTGCTTTCTCACCATTTAAAATCAGGAGTGTGCTACTTTCTTCACAGTTTTGGGAGCTTGGGAGAACTCGCTTATTATTGTTGTTATTGTTGAAAATTTGCATATTTTTGTATAAGTTCGTGTGTCTGCTCTGTGTATCTGCTTTTACCGGTTCTCACTGTCTCTTCGCTTGCGGATTTCTTATATTTTTCCTTCTATCCTGAAGATGGAGGCGATACGATCCGCCGAAACGTCGGTTAACACCACATATTCACGGTATCAAATCCCAGAAGACTGCTTTCTTCAAAATATTCTCTTGTTTCCCCTTTTGAAATAGAATAGTCGCTGGGAAAGGCGTAATTTCTGACCTGAAGCTTTTACGGTTTGCTAAAGTTAATAGAATCCCCTCCGGTTACAAATGACCGACAGTCCAGGGACTGGATCTGATGTGACATTGAACGCAAACCGTCCCATCTATATACAAGCCACGGGCTACAGGTTGTGCCCAGAGTCACTTCAGATCCCTTGACGACAGAGATGGCCCGGAATGCATGTCATTGTTAACCAATTGGCACAGATGATAAGGTCGCGAAAATTTTATTAAATGCTAACCTTGCACTGTCTCTTGAGAAGCTGGGATATCTTTTCTGCTCTAGAAGTGACAGTAAGAAAAGTGACTAGGTTAGGACAGCAATAAACATACAGGAGTTACGATGTAATAAACGTGCCCAATGTTAGATCACGTTTCCTATTTAAAATCAGGCAATTCCGTGACGATCAGTATCCTAAGCACCACGCCATGAAAACGTATGGGGGAGTGGAGAAACGGTTCCACCTTTGTTGACTTCAACACTACATGGAGGTGAGTGGTCAGCTTCACTCCCTGGCCGATTTACCTCCACGGAAAGAGCCCCTGGTACGCAATGGATACGAGGCTGGGTGGGACCCAGTGCCGGTCTGGGCTGTGGTGAGTAGAGGAAAACCTTTGCTCCAACGGGAATCAATCCCGGGCCATTCATCACGTAGCCCATCTATACTGACTGAGCTAGGGGTAAATGAGAAATAAGTACAAAATTTTTGCAGATAAATATAAATGGAAAATAGTACTTATACATTGACATAAATAGGACAATTTTATTAAGATTAATAAAATAGAAACAGCATATGAGGAAGAGGAATGGATTAATCTGGCTGAGGACAGTCCAGTGACCGTCAAACAGTAGTGACCAGTCGGGCTCTCTAACTTTTCAATTATTTCCTGAAAAATGCACTTCATGGAGTTGGTGTGTTCTTTAAGTGTGTAAGCAAGCAGCCGATCACAGTGGCCGCGCCGTCTAAGGCATGAACCGTTTTCGCCCGCTTGAACACTGTGATCACGGGTTCGAATCCGATTCGAGGCATGGATGTTTTTGTGCGTTTATTCTGTTTATGTTGTTCTGTGTGTGTGTAGTGGCCTTGCGACGGGCTGATCCCCCGTCCAGGGAGTCCTACCGAATATATGGAATAAGAACTGAAAAATTGGCCAAGGTCCACAAAGGCTGTAAAACTATAGATAGATAGATAGATAGATAGATAGATAGATAGATAGATAGATAGATAGATAGATAGACTGACTGACTGACTGACTGACTGACGGATGGAATGTAAGTATGTAGCGCATTTCACTGCTGATGTACATACCACTATGAAGTACATGAGACTGGAGGCAAATTTGTGTTGATCGCAACTTTTGCAATACCTATCGACTTGGCTGTAAGATCGAAAAGCCATCACGTTACCATAGTAACTGAAATGATACTTAAACGATCAATACTAACGAGTGTAACCGTCCATCAGAATTGTATTCTGTTTCCCTCACGGATTACTAAAAAATCAGTCGCTTCTGTCAGAAAGTGCGTTTTGGGATCTAGATTAATTAGAGTGTGCAGAACAGACAGGGCATCCGGAACGAACCGAGCTGCGTTCTCATTGCCATCAACAGCCCAAGGTGTTGATAAAGGTCGCAAAGTGAAACAAAGGTCTATTGTGCCCCCCCCCCCGCTCCGTTCTCTTGTATGATGTGAGTTCTCCTGCCCCGCCCTTGTTCTTGTTCATTCCCCATGTTAATTAATTTTATGCAACTTCTATCCAATTGTCTGCAAATTCTGTTCACATTTTGTGATCTCCACATCACGCATTCTCTGTTTCCATTAGGCTTAATATGTGGTACGCGGGGACTAGCAATGAAAGAACCAGACCGATTTTGTACAGAAAGCCGCGCGGTCTAAGTGTATAGCATGAACCGTCTTTGTCCGATAAAGCCCTGCGATCGTGGTTTTGAAGCCCTCTCGAGTCATGGATGTCTGTGTTCGTTTATTCTGTGTTTATGTTGTTCTGTGTGTAGGTAACGTCCTTGCGACGGGCTGATCCCCCGTCTTAGGAATCATACCAGCTGTGTATAGGATTAAGAATCTGTAAAATCGGCCCAGGTTCAACGAAGGGTTGTAGAGCCATAGATAGATAAGATGGATGAATTGATTTTGTACAGGTACCGTTATTAGCCTGTATCTAGCCTTTTGATTCTACGTGCTCATTCCAGCGTTTTCTTTTTCCATGTCTTGAAACATTGTTGGAAACCATTTTCCGAAAACCTTTTCAAACACTCACATGACATTGCTTTAAACATCTTCAAGTACTTCAAAACTGGACATTTCAAGAAGATTTTAGTTTTCGGAAACACGAAGAAGCTTTGCCTTTCTGATTAAGCCTTCAGCGTGTAGTAATATCTTAACAGTAGTCGTCCTGCCATTAATGCTGCTTGAGGGGGCGCTGTGTCATGACGGAAAATCCAGTTCTTCAGCCAAGGATTTTGTCCTTTTCGACAATGTCTCTGTAGTGAACTAACGCTTAGAACAAAATGTTATGTGCATTGCTTACTTTTTCATACAAGCAGCAAATAAAGGGCAATATTTTTGTCTGATCAAAGACAAGATCTGCGGCAGTCACAGTTGCCACGCGGTCTAAAGCATAAACTGTCTTCGCTGACTCACACACGAGGTCGTGAGTTCGAATTCTACTCGAAGCATGCATGTGTGTGTGCCTTTATTCTGTGTTTGTGTTGTCTTATGTAGGTAGCGGCCTTGCGGTAAGCTGTTCTGCTACATGTTTATATTGTGACACGTGGACCATTTCTAGGAAATGAATGGGGAAACACGTAGCCACGGACAGATTGAGTCCTGGAAACCAGTTGATTTCGAAACACGGTATTCCTGGATACGGAAACTGAAAGGTTTAAACACTTAGAAAACTTAACCTTTGCTCGGGAATTAGAACACAGTTTCCAGAAAGCGCATTCAAGAACAGTAATGGAAGCCGTATAGGCGGTGGTCTCTGTTCGGTTCTCTGACAGTGATAAAAGGCAATGGATTCGTGAGTTCGATAGATTTAGACAGGAGTCAGAGATCCATTATTAAGAATATTCAGAAGGCAGTTCAATAGTTGAAGTGTTAACCAGATAAGATTCATTACCAAATAACGACTAAGCAAGCAGACGTTGAAGACTTTGTGTGTTATAGTTACAGTAATCTTTAAGAGTTTTATAATTATTTGTCGTTACGACTTGTGAGTGTTCAATAAATCTATTCACCAATCTAAACCCCTCTACAGCCGCTAATGCACTGTGACAGTATAATTAAGAAACTCTGAAACATAAACCAAGGTCCATCATGGACTGTAGTTCCCATAGATTATTATTGTTATTATTATTACTATTATTTTGTTTTAATTATTTTCTGTACCTTATATAATCGTGGAATGCCTTACCAAGGAAGCTCTGGATGGGCTCGGAGACTTCAAAGTAGGAGGGCAAATTATTCAAACTGAAATACGCAGATGACCTTGTGTTAATGGCTAAGGAAGAAACTGTGCTACAGGGCATGATTGATAGACTAATTGAAATTGGAAGGTGCTATGGCATGGAAATGAATGTGGAGAAAACAAAAGTAATGAAAATTTCGAGACAACCAACCCNGCAGTAGATGAGAAACATCTGGAAAGTTTTGAAATGTGGTGTTGGAGAAGGATGGAGAAGATCAGTTGGACCGATTATGTGAGAAATGAAGAAGTGTTAATTAGAGTCAGTGAGCAGAGGAATATCCTACACGAAATAAGAAAACGGAAGGCTAATTGGATTGGTCATGTTTTACGCAGAAACTGCCTTCTAAAAGAAGTTATCGAAGGAAAGATAGATGGGCGGATAGAAGTGACAAGAAGACGAGGAAGAAGACGTAAGAAGATGCTGGATGACCTTGGGGACAGAAGAGGATACTGTCATTTGAAGGAGAAAGCTCTAGATCGCATTAAATGGAGGAATTGTTTTGGAAGAGACTGTGGACCTGTCGTCTTGACAGATTACTGATGATGATGATATACTCGTGCTAACTTTGTAATTGACCACTGTGCTGTTAAGTTATTGCATGTAAATAAACATTAATTGAATTGAATTGAATTAAAGCGAAGATAGATAAAATTTCGACCTATTGAATTTGACGTTCGCACATTTTTCGATCCCGGATAATCTGAACTTTTCTTTCTGTGAGAGACTGTTTGTGCCCGAGTCTTACTGGAGCACTGATAGCTTCTAAAATAAGTATGTGCTTCGTAGCGATAATTAGTGATGAAGTAGAAATTATTAATTTTCTAATTAGTTAGACTCCTTTAGCCGAGAACTTTCATTGCTGTGTACATAAGCCTTTGCATCCTGTAAGATTTACCTTACCCCCGAAAGTCAGACTCACCTTCAATAACTGCTTTCGGGGGTGTATTTTAAGTGTTCAGACCTTATTATTGTGTGGTTTCTTGTGGTTCCTACCCAGTCACGATGTCCAGAGTTATTGAAGAAACTTATGCATAACGAATGAAGCTTAAGGGTACTGGGCCCTTGGCGTGTAAACCCATAGCTCAGCCTAACACAAAATTATAGAATTTAAAACAATCTTGGCTTGTTATTGACCCCAATTAACGTTTACCTAATGGGGCTCGAAATTTTCCATGTCTGACGTTTTAAAGTGAATATCATTTTTTGTATCCACTGTCAAGATGCTGCTTCCGTTTTGAAAAGGTTTCTTGTTCCAGCATAAATATTAATTTGATGGTTGTTATTGGAGACTGCAGTAGGCAGAAACCTAAGCATGGCTTCAAGCGTTAAGCCGTGTCATTTGAAATTGTGTGATACTCTTGCATTGACTTCTTGGCTACCGGAGCTTATACTGTAGGTAATTGTGTTAATTATGCAATAAAAAGTTACTGGTATAGTCCCTGTCTGTGTGCTTAATTCATTAAACTCCTCGTCATAAATACACATGAGATAATGTAGGCAGGTGTCCACGCACACTTACCCATCGCACTACATGGAGGTGGGGGGGGGGTATGCGGTAGCGTAGTTGAGGCAATGTGCTACAATCGGAAAGGTCGCCAGTTCGATTTCCGATGTCAATGGCTAATAGACCTAATCCTTCCAGCCACACTATGACCTCTAACAAATGAGTACCAGGAATCTTCCTGGGGGTAAAGGACTGCCGGAGCGTAAGGCTGACAACCTCACCGCCATCTGAGAGCCGATTGTCTAAAGAATGTAGGAGCTTCGACGTCTCGCAACCGTATAGGCCCCCACGGCCTGTTACAGGAATAGCTTTACCTTTCGTTTTACTAGATGCAGGTGAGTGGTGAGCTTCACGTCGCGGCCTCTTTAACCCCTGGGAACCAACCGCCGGTCCTGGTCCTTTAACGGGAGAGGAAGTGAGGCCTTATATTAGAGAATATATCTGCTGAACACTAGGCTCACGGCCTGGACGGCTCTCCGATTTACAATTTTCATTTAAGCGCTAGGTTCAAGAAACCGTAACAATGTTAAATAATTCATTTGAAATTAATTTTTGATGAAACTTAGAGAAAGAACTCCTGAGAAGAAAGTAACGAGGGGAAGACCTAAGATAGCGCGCAGAGGAAGCCATAAGAAAGGATGCAGAGAATCTTCACTCCCCACCAGCGTCTTCTTCATGGCTTTGTAGTAAGAACAGAACAGTTGCTTTTGGGGCAGGTGAGGGGGGGGGGCGCGCTCGCAGCCAGTGTAGGCGGTTTACCGCGTGGCAAATGCGATTACTGCTGCTTAGGGACTTCACTCGACTCATGGAGGAATCTGTTGCCCTTCGCCCTCACGAAATATGGTAATGTTCAAGAAACACACCATCGGCTTCAGAGGAAAATCAATAATTTGGCCGAAATTACAAAACCCCTCTGAAAAGAAATATGTGGAAAAGTTGTGGTGCCATGTTTGGAATCCTGTTAGGATTGGTGAGTATGCTTCATTTTTTCGGAACACGAGTTTGATTCTCGTGCAGCATACTTCAGCGAGTTCAACTTTATGATCATTATTACTCAATTTTTCTTACTTCCTAAATTTTAAACATGCCGTTCTAACTCAATAATCTTTTCACTTCATCCGCTCATTCATTCATCAATGGCTCTACAGCCCCTTGGTGGGCCCTGGCCTCTTCTAGAGTTCTGTAATCTTTTTTTTTTTTACACAGACGGTAGGACTCCTTGGATGAGTGATCAGCCCGTCGCAAGGCCGCAACCTGTAATCAGGACAACACAAGCACAGGACAAACACACACACAGACATTCATACCTTGGGTGGAATTCGAACCCACAATCCCAGTGACAGAACGAGCGGAGACATTTCATGTTTAGACCTGGCGGCCACTGTGATGGGCAGGCATATTTACGGGCCGCGCCGTAGCTCAAGCGGTTAGTCGCTGGCTTCCCACCGCGGCGGCCCAGGTTCGATGCCGGGTCTGGTAAAGGGGATTTATGGTGGACAAAGTGGCGCTGGGGCATGTTTCCTCCGAGTACTTCGGTTTCCCCTACCAATCTTCATTCCACCAATTGCTCCACAATCACCCTCACCTATAACCTGGAGCTGGTACATCAGGCGAGAAGTGGCCGCAGTACAAGGGACTTAGTCCCACCCCACTAGCAATAAAAAAAAAAGGCATATTTATGAAGAAAATGAAGCACTGAATATCTCTCGGTCCAGAAAAAGACCTGTTCAAGTTTCGTCGGACCAAATTCAGTTAGAAGAGAATTTCATAACAACTGAAATGAATAGGTTATGTCGCGTGACGCACGGCTGTTTGAAATATAACCTACACGACGTATACTGGAACTTGTGCTCTCGCTTGTCTTCAGTTGACGCCATTATACGGCATTGCTCTTAGTGTCGTATGTAAGCATAACAAATCTGCTTTTCATGCAGTACTGTCTGCTTATTAATGTTTTAGTCATCAGAATGCAGGGCAAAATATTAATATTGTCGCGAATATCCGGGGTAACGTGACTAATAATTGTGGATTCTAGATTTGATGACTGGATTTATTTGACGTCACTATTACAATTATTTCTCCTCTTGCTTTCACTTTGCAGCATATGGCTGATTTCTCAGTTTCATGATCGTTTTACAGATCATAGGGCTCCTTGGAGGGGTGATCAGCTCGTTGCAAGGCCTCTACCTAAACACAGGACAACACAAACACAGAAGAAACGCATATACACCAAATATCCATGTTTTATGTGAGATTCGAACCCACGATCCCGGCTTCCGAGCGAGCGAAGACTGTACATGCCTTAGACCGCTTGGCTGTCTTGACCGGTCACTATTACAATTACTCTCGATTATAACAGTTCACTCATTTAGCTCCTGGATAACGAATCCTCCTCTGCCTAGCTCTGCTTAATTCTGGTTAGCTCTCGAAAGCACCCCGACTCACTGCCAACTCACTTCTCACGCCACTTCCGCTGCTGCTCCTGCTTTATATTTGTTGGGCGTACTGAACTGGGGACACCGAGTCGAACAGTTCAGCTATCCGTTCTCACGATAACGATATCTACGTTGTGCAGGAAATGTCTGTCTATGTTGCTGTGAGAATAATGTTAATCGAGTCGTTGCTTAGCAGCCGACTGTTCCAGCTGGTCATGTGTCAACAAGCCGTTACTTTTGCGGTGGATTCACATATTACAATATGATACGTAGGAACTAATCAGGAGGTACTGGACTAGGATAGAGCTCATTAGCTTCTGTCCGTCGTAATGATGCTCATTTGTTCAGTCTCTTGTCCTAAAGTTGGAGCCAACTCATTTCTCTGAAACGCCGCTAATACACTAACAGACTACACGTCGTCACATAGCAGAAAACATTAATATTTTATGCTAATCATTAAGCGAGATGGCCCTTATCTTGTTACAGTTTTCTCCCAAATGATGTTTTCCTTTTCATTTACATAGAAGCACAATGAAATGTGTAGTAAAACACGTGTAATTTTAAGATAATTTCCAAAAATAAATTTGATATTGCTAGTAGGCATAATGTTTAAGTGCTAATATGATTAATTTGAACTACTAAGTATTGCAGCTCCATACGTTGTACAGTCATTAAGTTCGTGGAATGTGGTTTTGTCGCATCATATTACAACGTATTCACATACACTTACGCAGATCCACATCGGCCCTAAAAATAGTTTCCGTTGGCCGCTATGCAAGTCTGCCAACGTTGATATAGCTGTCGAAAACATTGCTGAAACTTATTGGCAGTAAATTCCCGTACGGCGCCTCTTGTGGCCATTCCACGAACTTATCGACTGTGATAGTATGAGTATATAAGGTAAAGATGTATCCCTGTAACAGGCAGTGGAAGCCCATAGGGTTGTGAGACGCCGAGGCTCGCACATTTTCTCTAGACAATAGGTTCATAGATGGCGGTAAGTTTACCCGCCTTACGCGCCGGCTGCTCTTTACCTCCAGGAAGATTCCTGGTACTCATATGCGTTAGAGGCTGAGTCGACCCCAGGGCCATAATATATAGCCTACAATATAGACCACCATGTACGGCTATTGTTGTGTTGGCCGTTACTGTAAGAGTAGGTAGCGTTTGTTTCCTTACAAACCTTGGAGTATTTATTCTCATTTTCTTTATTAATTGATTACGGATTTTTATATGATGACCACGATATTTTCGCGGGTGTTGTACAATTTGACAGAATGTCGTTGAAAATTAAGTAATTGAAGCTGCCAAACATATGAAAGTAAATATGTTTTTGACTTATATAAATATACCTTGTCTCAAATACAACTTTATTTTTGATTTACTCCTTCTCTTTGCAACATGTTTCGGCCATGACCAGCCGTCATCAGGCAGCTGAAAAATAAAGCTGAGTTTGAGACTAATGTATATGTGTATATAAGAGATAAGTTAGCGCAACAGGATGCTGATATTCAATATAAGTTGATGATATTCAGCAAGAGCTCGAAGATGTGATGACTGCGTCATTACTACTCCTTCGTTGTATGGGTTTGTGATGACTGCGTCATTACCACTCCTTCGTTGTATGGGTTTGTGATGACTGCGTCATTACCACTCCTTCGTTGTATGGGTTTTGTCGGTTTGATTCTCTGTAAGCAGGATACATGTCGTGATTCAGTTTTCCTTTATCTACATTTCATCCTCTCAGATGCCGGGACATGATCTTAAATAGGCTGGGACCGCTTCGTTCCCAATCAGTATTCACGCAGATATGCTTCCAGTCAGTCCTACATAACTACGCACTTAATTACGCACACGTGATTACATGCACACAGAATTTTATGTTTGGAGAAAACCCGAGACACCTCAAGTCAGGATAACAGTCTACTGGCCGAGATTTGAACCATGGAATTCCCGAATGCGAAAAACGAACGTTAATCACTCAACCCAGACGTTCGATTACTGAAACTTAAGACATGAGAAGGAGTGACAAGAGAGAGTGGGAACTGTAACTCGTGGCATTTCTGCTGGGAGTAATTTAAGAGACCAGTACAAAGTATACTAAAATATAGGCCTACATAGTTACGCCGCATCAGATAAACTTGAAGCGAGCCGTAGGAGTGCAAAACGGGAGGATCTCCAAAACTGTATATGCAGAAGCCCTCAAAGGGACGGAAGACCTAGGAGTAAATAGACCGATTTAATATCGGGGCGTAGGAGTAGGGACCTTCTAAGCACTTCATTTTTATGAAAATAGAGGGACAGGAAAATCGGATGGAAAGGAAACAGATTTAGATAGAAATTTTTGGTTCAGACACTATGCTAGAAGCCTGAAGGTCGCGGGTTCGATTCCAAATGCGGTCGTAGAATTTTTCAGTTAACCTAATCCTTCCAGCCACACTATGGTCCTAGAGTCGACTCAGTCTTTAACAGAAATGGGTACCAGGAATCTTCCTGGGGGTAAAGGGCTGCTGGCGAGCAAGGCTGACAACCTCATCACCATCTGTGAGCTGATTGTCTGTAAAATGTAGGAGCCTCGACGTCTCATAACCCTATGGACCTTAACGGCCTGTTACAACGACAGCTTTTCTTTTTCTATAAATACAATACTTTGTTAGAGTTTAGAGAATTCTGAACTCGAAAATGTATTTAATCACTGATTCTTAACATTTCCTTCCGTAGCCCCAGTCTGGTTTACATCTTAAGTTCCCACGCTTCTTTCCTTCTCCGTAGAACCTTTTTTATATTTAGCCTTCTTGTTAGACATTGTTACTGATTAGTAATTGTTACTGATTAGTAATCATCTATTTTGTAAATTAGAACAGCTCAGTGTCCCGTTTTACGCATGATACATTAGGCCTGTCTGCATCTGATTTCATCATCCAGAAAAACGTGGTGGGAAAGCGAACTTGAATTTAGTGCATTCATTCATCAGTGGCAGAACTTATTTTGGTCGGAAATGCTTCGCCCTCCTGAAAATCTTTGTACGTCCATCTTCAGCATATGCACTTCAAGTTCAGTTTTGCAAATGCTCGCAACTAAATAAGCATTGAAGTATGTTTTTAACATGAGCTACGTGAACACGAAAACGTTAACTGTTTAATGGAAAATGTTATTCATCCTGTGGTTATGCTGAGAGGGAAAAGTAAGAAGAGTAGCGGGAGAAGGGGGTAGAAGATACTCATGTTCCATTGTTCTGAATAATAATAGACTGTCCGTTTGTTTTGGACAACAAAGCTTCCTCTCACTACAAAATCCACCCACTCTCACAACAGTACACAAAACTGCTGTCCAACAAATAACGTCACAGTGAAAATAACTGTGTTCTCGTACTCTCTGAGATACGCACATTGTTTTAAAACAGCACAGTACTATAATATACATATATACATCTAGTACAAAGACCGTTGAGATTATTATGATTACACGTACGTTCCTTTGATAAAAGCTGAATGCGTATTCTCAAGAAATGATATATATTGTATCTTACAACATCCTAGTTAATTATATCCAAATATGGCATAGTGACAGGTCACTGGGTTAGTACGTATTTAGGGCCGCGCCATAGCTCAAGCGGTTAGTCGCTGGCTTCCCACCGCGGCGGCCCGGGTTCGATCCCGTGTCTGGTCAAGTGGGATTTGTTGTGGACAAAGTGGCGTTGGGGCAGGTTTTCTTCGAGTATTTCGGTTTCCCCTGCCAATCTTCATTCCATAAATTACTCCACAAACACCCTCACTTGTCATCTGGGGCTGGAATAATAGGCTAGAAGTGGCTGCAGTACAAGAGACTTACTCCCGCCCCACCAGCAATAAAAAAAATTATGTATTTAAGTAAATCGGACTGGACGATTACTTTAACCCTTTAAAGCCCAGTGGTTACTATACGTACAGCCTGCTTTAGCATAATAAAACTCAGAATTCTTCCTTCATAGTATTATCTGTGTGTTTAATATGATTGTCAGAATGAACAGCGACCGTTTACCTGAACAGCATTAATCGTGTTGTCTTCGTAGCGAAGGAGTAATATGTTCCATGTGAGACCAGAACATATTTTATATATATATATAATTGGCGCGACAGCTCCAGTTTGGTCCTTGGCCTATGAAACTCTCCGTTTCACTTGGGTTTACTAGATCTTAGATATTCGGTGGGACTCTGTGGGCGGTTGATCAGTTCGTCGCAAGGGCTCTACCTGTACACAAACACAGAAAAACGGGCGCGGGCGTACGCACACACACATAAACACTGAACATCCATGCCCTAAGTGGGATTCGAACACACGATCCCGGATTCAGAGCGAGGGAAAACAGTGCATGCCTTAGACAGCTCGACTACCGTGGCCGGCTGAATTATTTAGAAGAAACTGAGTTACTAAAGTCTGAGACACTTCTACAGAATGCGAGTAACATGCAGCTACAAACCTAAAGGCTTGTAGGATTTGTGGTTCACACGGCGGTGGCATGTGACGCCGTGTATTCTGATGAAAGGCAACCGAAGTTTCGGAGGAACTTTCACCTCCATCATTAGGGTCAAAGAGTAAAACAAACAAGAAACACTATGAAGCAGACAGCAAGCTTTGCTTATTCTTCGGCCCTGAAGATAGAGTCGACATGAACTTCCAACCGACTACACGGCGTCATGTCGTAGAAGATAGAATTCTTCAATGTAAGTACTTGTTTGTTACGAACGGTTCAATAGACGTAGTTGGAATAACCAAATCAAGGAGGATGAGATGAGCAGGGCATGTAGCACACATTGGAGATATGAATTATGCATACCGAAGCATTCTATGCTATAAACATGCAGAGAAGAGCTCATTTTGGGAAATTACACAAACGTGGAAGGATAATATTAAACTGGGTCCACAGTTAATGGAGTCTAATTATAGTCTGTGGATTCAGCTCGTTCATTACATGGGGCTGTGGCAGGCTGTTATGAATCATACAGTGGCCTTTCCAATTCCTCCCCCCCACAAAAAAAAAACAGGAATTTTCTTCGTTATCTGAACTATTATTTTCTCAATATCTCTTCTGTGTTAGTTCGCTTAGTGAAGTCTGTATTTCTGAATACGTGAAAAATATAAATTTTGTAAGATATTAGGTTTTCACGGGGATGGCTCTGAAGAATGCCGTCTTCTGGGATATAGCCCCGTCTAGATTTTGTGTGAATTGACGTTTCGGTTTTCTCGCTCGCGGATTTATCTACCCTGAAGATGGAGGCAGTACGTTCCTCTGAAACGTCGCTTCACACAAAATCTACACGGCGTCACATTCCAGGAGACGGAATTCTTCCAGTGTTAATTTTGTTTGTTGTTCGTGCAAGGACTTGCAGTCGGTGTGTCACGCAGAACATGAGACGCTAATGTGACGCATGATGTCCTGAAGAGACACGCTCTGAAATCTGCAAATCACTGGAAGCCACATGCCCTGAAGGGCGCTGTGACTAACATAATGATTGAGGTCTCGCGGCTGCGTCCTGCGGGACAGAATAGTGAGCTGTCTATTGATTTATGGTGAAGCCTACATTAAGCTTTAATGGATAGGTTTGTTTTCCTGACAGGAGGTTTTGATTTGTAATGATGAATGATGATGGATTGTACGCATTTTTATATTGAGGTACAGTGAATAAGCGGCAGAAATACAAGAATTGTAAAATGCTGTGTTCTGTGGTTTAATGTTTAAAAATAAAATGATCGCTGTTTTGATGCGGATATTTCCAGTGCCTTTACATATTTCATTGCTGAATGGTCGTACGTATTTGTACCTTTAAACGTAGTCTTATAATAGTACATACTTTCAGAATGAATTAATTAATTCTTAATGCGAACAGGATATGGAGTCTAATCCGTCAAGGTAGAAAAAAATAGAAACTGTTTTTACCCCCCAAAGGGGCCATGAAAAAATTAATTGGGGCCCAAATTGGGTCTGTATGTTTATAATCGAATTCGATTTTGCGAGCAAGAACGGCGTGAGAAAATCAGCTCTTGTAGAAATAAGGCACTCAAAAGTTGCATGTATGGTTGATTTTGTACTGTAATAGACATAAAATGTAATGTGATTGTAAATTATTGTCGGGGTTTCCGTGGCTCACAATTTTCAAAACGGAGAAAATAAAATAAAACTACTTACGAAATATGAAAATGTAACTCAAAATCTTTTATTTAGCAATGTTGATGTATTCGTCGCATTGATGTCTGAGAGTTAGTATGACGTCATAGTTTAAAATGGTGACTTTTCAAGAGAAAGCAATGTGCATACTTTGGTTTTTCGAAACGAATCCGTTATCAAAACGTAACGTCGTTACAGAACTCAATGTAAAAGATCCACCTTCAGGTAATGTTATCCAACGTTGGTTAAAGCAGTTTCAAAAGTCTGGTAGTATTCTACACCGAAAAGCGGGGAAGACCAAGCACTTCGCAGGAAGATGATGTTCAAATCCAGGAAGCGTTTACTTGAAGTCCACAATAATCAATTTGACCAGCTTCTTTGCAGTTACGTATACCATAAACGGCTGTTTGGAGAGTTGTTCATAACCGCCTTCACTTCCACGATTCTATAGATAGTAAACTTTTTTGAGTTGCACTTTCATATTCCGTAAACAGTTTTATTTTGTTGTTTCCAGTTTCAAATTATAGTCCATGGAAATCACGATAATAATTTAGAATCAAGTATGCCGTCTTCTGGAATGTAGAACTGTCAATATATTGTGTAAACTGACGTTTCGGAGGAACATATCACCTCTATCTTCATGGTATAAAAATCCTCGAGCGAGGAACCAGCGTGAGTCCCAGATTAATACAGAATTCTGCCAGTGGCTCCCATCTTGTCAAATTCATTCCAATTCTCATTACCAAAAGACTATTTCAAAACGTTTTCATTGTTATTTTTGCTACTTAGTCCCTTTCTTCTGGGTGGTAACCTTCCAGGACATTTTCCCACAGAAGTTTGCATATTCGCGTCGTGTCTCTCTCGTCATATCTTCATGTTCAGTCTCTCGCGAAGCGCACACAGACTGAGATTTCAGAACTGTGTTTCGCACGTACTAAAGGACTGAATCGATGCAGATTTTCGATCTGTGTATCATTCCCCCAATTACGAAACATTTTGAAGGACGCAGCCTAGAAATTTCCATCACTTCCAGATGAAAATCACGAAGCTGCTTCACGTATGGCTATACTAATTACTCTTAATCACGAGTTATGGCTGAAACAGGCTCAAGAGCGGCCTATGTACGTAATTATACACACGCCACAGTTGCTGAGGCACATTGGGCTATGAACACACTGCGCTGTCAGATGCACTTCCTAACAGCAACCCACTGATTTATGTTTTCTGCTGCCTCTTCCCCTCCAACTACATTCGACGCCAATACTGCATGTGGTCGAACCAATTTTAATGAATCCCCTAATTGAAGTTGATATACAGGCTGTCCGAAAAATAAAGGGCCAAGAGCAAAATATTTTCTATTCCTTTTTTTAACGTTAAAAACGTTAATTTATGAGGGTACAAATAGAATGAAACCGTTAGTAATAGAATTTGTAACGTAACTAACGAAATTTGTAACAAATTGTAATTGTTGGTACATTTGTAGGCATCGGCTAACACGTTACCACGTCAGTAAATCAACACGGAACAATAGAGGAAACGAGAAATCCATGGAAACGATGTTTCCTATGCTTTAAATGCTGGAACCTTATAAATATGAGTGAAATACGGCTAATTCAATACCACTCTTTAGTGTATGACGCAATGCTGTAGGCAAGCTGGCAGCGTATGACGTCACGCACTGAAGATGTCCGCTGGTATAGTTGTGCTGCATATGTGAGAGTATACAGGTAAAAAGGAAGCGGTTAGAAAAAGGTAATTGTAATGTTGTACCCAAACGAACAAAGTTAAATGCCGAATGACAGCGTGAATATAGAGAAATACATGAAAACTTATCTGCCGAATACACGCGTGATTACAGAAAGCGCAAAGCTCAGGAAATGGATAATGTACTGTACATATATAGTAATGTTTCAGTAAAGCTGTACATGTAGTGTACAACGTAGATTTATTCCAGTACAAATCCCAATTTCATTAAATTTTCAGTGTTAATCCTGGGGACCAAGGCTCCCCAGTCACTTTTTTTTTTCCGCATGCCCACTAAGACACATCTTCAAAGAGCGTGCTCCAATTTTTTTTTTCATATGTACCTTAATGGGTCAGAAAATCTGAAATTATCGCTCGTTTTTGCAACATAAGTTAGTTAGTTATTGGAGAGGGTGGGTTTCCCCATGCACTGAGACCTGTATTGGTCCATTGTGCTTCCCTCTATGATTTCTATCAGTCTCTATATCCTACCGGTACTGGTGCTTACCATCAGTCCCGCCCAGCCAGCGAGACCGGCTCTACTAGCTGAGAGGTATCTATAATGCTTCCCCCATCTACCAGAGGTATTAGAGACTGCTGTTGGGCGGGAAACGTCCGTTAATTTGGCTCAGTGACCTCCTTTGGAGATATGAGGTTCTTTTACGTGCCGTAAAGCTACGACACGGGACCCACGGCTTCAAATCCCTCCCGGAGGACTTGTTCCCTGAATTTTTCCGCCCTTAAAAATTCGACGACCTCCGCCGGGTATTTGAACCCGCGTACTACGAGTCATGAGGTGGGAACGTTACCTCTAGAGGCCGCTTTTTTTGCAACATAAGTTTTCAGCCTTAGAAACTACAATCACTACTACTTAGAACTTTGGTGACACCTCGAAATTTTTAGGAATTCTGATGTGATTCGAATACAGTCTCTAAAAATTGCCCTATTTCTAACCGGATTTCTTCCTACAATGACGTTTTAAATGTACCCGTCTGTGGACCCAGCCATCACTGTCATGAGTTCAGTAAAATCTTCCAATAGAAAATATTGTGTAGTGCCGCCAGGAAGGCCGGACGATAATAAGTCCATCTCTTGTCAACGGCTAGCAATTCCTAAGCAGCAATGCTCCGGAGATGAAAGTCTAACAGTGGGGTTTGCACCGTTATTTGTAACGAACTGTTTGAGTCAGACGCGTATTCCCGCGGCAACAAGAGATGCGTTGCATAGCAGCGGGCACAATTAGCCCTTCGACAAGGCGTTCCCTATCCAGCCCGAGTGCAGGATATCACAGTTCGCATCCGACAAGAGGCGTGTGGAGGCGGGTTCGAATAACTCATCCGTGACCCTGCGAGTCGTAGGAGGCGACGAAAAGCGAAGTCTCAAATTTGAGACGGTAATATACGGTCTCAAGTACCAAGGGACTCGGACCTGAGAAAGACTGCGCTGGCAAGGACCAGCAGCATATACAAAAGACAGACCCTTCCTCTCGTCAGAGAGGGCACCCACAAAAAAACAAGACCGTAACTGTGAAACAGTAATAAGGATCTGGTCGCAAGCCCCAGGTGGGTGCTTTATGCCAAGACAGACTGGGCGACTGACCACGGAAGAAGAAAGGTTTGAAGACGTTATACGTGCGAATAATTGTATTTGTGAGCGTAAAGAGTGATTGTCCAGTATACATATTCGTTCATATCCGAGACTCACACAATTTATTGTCACGTTGCATAATAAACACGCGACAATATGATTCAGCAGTGTCGTAAACAAAATGTTCAAACTAGGTCAAGAATTTTCGTGTATTAGCCAACTGTAAAATAATATATGTAATAGAGACACATCGTCATCAAAATATGTGGTGCATGAGCGTTTCTTACCCTGAGTTTCTTTTCGATTGATCGATTGATTGAGTGGGTGACGGATTAACACGTCATGATATTAACAGCTTGCAAAAAGATTACAACTTTCAACGCTGAAGCGTGCTAGGAGCAGGAGGCTTTTTAATGAAGAATGCCTTACGCATGTCGCAACTTCACCCTCGCGTGGCGAAGCCGGGATAGCGCGGTCGGTATAGCGCGGGTTATGGCCTGGGAGGCCAGGTTTTTATTCCTGGCAGCAGCAAACGTTTGCTTCTCCTCTCCACAGCGTCCTGAGCTGCCCCGGCTCATCCAGCCTCCTGTCCTGTGAGTACCGTGTTCACTTCCACCGATCCTTGGGGCGCTAAGCTACCACTCACCTTTATCCAGTTCCAAGGTCAAGAATGGCGTTTCTCGGGGTTAAGGGCTGCCGGCGCCTAAGGCTGATAACTTCACCGTCACCTGTGAGTCGATTGTCTAGAAAATATGGGAGCCCCGACGTCTCACGTCCTGTTACTGGGATAGCTTTACCTTATGAGGGATGGTTAAATTTACAGCTTCGCGTGCTGTGACAGTGAGATTATTCACTGCTGAGCCGATGGAATTTTCATTTAGAACACAAGACCAGTCAGAATGACGTCAGACATTGTGGAGCAACAGGCAATCGCCTTGAAGACAGCTGCAGTGAGGGGTCAGGGAGACATGATGATAGCCAAGAGTTAAATTAAAATCAAAGAGAAATTGTGGGTGGTACTTATCAGCTCTTAACTCGTTGATATATGAGAACATTAAATNATTTTATTGTTTTATTGAATTCGTTAAGCGTAAATACTAAACTTTATTGCCTTTGTCGTATCAAATACATAAATGATAGTGTAAGGAAAGTCGGCTGTTACTTTTTCCAAATTTTTTCCCCCCAATTTACACCGAAATTTGAATATTGCTACACATTTTTAATTTCATTGATATCATATTTCATGAAAGTCTGAGTGGTTCTCGAGTTGTCTTATGCGTGCAGACAGACAGACGAACGGTAGAACGGAGTGATTATAACAGGCCCACCGTACATTCGAGAACGCTTCTTCAATCTTCAAGTGCAGTAATGAATCTGGATTTGAATTGTTTATTTCTTACTTGAGAGCTATGAATAACAACAGAGTTGAGTCCGTTATAAATTCTTCAACCGATCATTAATAATTCATCAACGATTTTTTTACTTATTTTCCTTGTAGTAAAGAAAGAATCAGCCTTATGTTGCCATACGCATTTGTGTGTGTCTACCGCCTCTAACACTTCTGAACAATTAATTTATTTTTATGGCATTTGCTATATGCCAGCCATCATTGTAATATATATATTCTAATATCCTACCATTAACAGTTGAAGCATGATGACACTCATGCTCTAGGGTCCTGTAATTTGATGTATCACTACACATTATACTTCAATATTAATATTAATATGTATTAATATACACCACAATATTAATTCATTGTCAATGCAGTTATCCTATATATTGTAACAATATCATGACCGTCCTATGAGGTGTATATACAGGGTGTAAATAAATATATGTAACAACGCTCTGTGGCGGATAGATGGGTTCAATCTGATCATATTTTGTTAACACCCATGTCCAGAAACGCTTCCCTTTGGCGCTAAGGGTCACAAAAGTTTCTGAGAGGATGAATAAGTTTTGGGGGATTTTATCGTTGATTTACATCATAAATTTGCTCAAAATTGCGGCCGCCAACTTCATTGCATGTTCTGCACCTCCTGGCCATGTTATGCTGAACTGTTTGAAGGGTTTCCGGCATTTCCCGGACCTTTTCAGCTTGTAGTTCCTGTTAGGTTCACCCATATAACCTGGATTCTTTCAGGGAACTTAAGCGTCATAATTTATTCACAGAACTTTCTCATCGTGAGATGTTTATGTTTTAGACTGTAATGCGGAGCACGAAACAAAGGCATTTGGGACAGTTTGTCAGTGATTTTAATTCAATTAGAATTCAACTGAATAGAGTTGCTCGCACCAGGTGTCACAAATGCCCTCGGAGAGATGTCATAACAGATGACGCAACAACGCCAGCCCTCGGATGCCTTAACTCAAATCAAATTTTATGAATATTATGAGTAATTTAGTGGAAACAAACCTTAACCAGGCGACTGTTCTGGATATAACCGAGTGCCTAACGGCTAGCAGCAACTGCAACAACCAGCCGCTCTGTATAAGCTTTTGGCAGCAAATAAGGCAATTTAAACCGCAAATCGTAAAGTAACTCTGACTCTGACTCTGTAGAGTTCAGGTAGAGTTTTAAGGTAGTTTATGAAAAGAATACTTAGTCGATGTAGTTGAGAGGCAGCGGGCAAAGAAATGAAGGCGGAAACTGAAGAATATCCACTGTTAGAAGCCGTTAGCAGGGAACGACTGGTGAAGACATAGAAGACCGAAAATACTTAATGTGTGCTGTAGAGATTTGTAAAGTGTGGACATCGGCAATGGCGCTATAATTAATTGCAGTTACGAGTCGTGTGTTAGAGTGGTCAATAAATTCAATCTCCAATCCAAACCCCTTCTATAGTCACACACACGTGACAATATATATGTACCATAGTATGACAGAAGCTTGCGAATACGTTAAAGACTGAATTCCATATAATGTATAAAAAATTCAGTTCGTGCCTCACAGAAAACACATCACCTCTCTGCTACGAAGGTCAACCGGTTAATGTTCTTTAGGAAGACAGTTGTTATATGTTGTCAGAACAACACGAAACTTAAAAATGGGTTCTGTGGACAGAATGCAGCGTTTCATTACGTTAAAGCAGGTGGTACATATTGTAACCAAAGGGATTTATGTGGTTAATATCACCATATTTTTAAACACGCACAAAGAATTATTTTTGTTTACGAGCACGTTAAAATGTAGCACTGAAACCTGAATGTAAAATAATATTTATTTATTTGTCGCAATATATAACAGTTTAGATGTTGAGAGATTCTCTGTTTTGCAGACAAAATTCATGTGCCATAAAATGTCTGTAAAGGGCAAAATACAATGAAGCGTAAGAAATATCCCAGAAATTACCCATAACTAACATTACAATGTGATGTTTTAAGATATACATTTGCATAAGAGTCACAAAATTAAACGTATACAATATAAATAAATTAATTTATAAACAATCCCATTCGGGAGGGGTGGAGCTGAAAGTCTAACAACTGAGCAGAAAATTCCCCGCCATTTTTGGAATCTGAAGGGACATCACCCTGTCCACAAGAATCCGCCACTTAACGCTATCCAGGGCCAGATGAATCAGGTCCACATCATCATCTTATCAATGTATAATCAATTTTAATATTATACTCTAATGTATGTCTGAATGTCCTAAGTGATCTCCTTCTTTCAGATTTTCCGTAACTTTTTATCCGCGTCTCAGTTTTCCCATCCGTGCTATATGTTATGCCCTTCCTTTATTCTCCGTAACAGTATATGCAGAAGAATATAAAATATTGAGCTCCTCGTTATGTGATCTACTCGAGCTTCCTGTTTCGTCCCCTCTCCTAAGTACGTGCACTTCCTTCAATTTGTCTTTCATGCTTGGCCTGAGTGCTCCCACTAAGGCGAGGAACCAACTTTCACTTCAATATAAAACAACAGCGACGTTATACTTTCGGTCATTAAAATGTAGCCACCAAATTTGCCCCTTCCTTCACGGTTTCCTCCATTTCGAAGTTCGGTCACTAATGACACACCTCTCGTCACAGGTGCTTAATGACAGTTAATTACCTTAATTAAACTGTGAACGGGGCGCTCCGGGCTTGAATTCTGAAGGTTGTTGAGTTAATTGAATTCTGAGTGTGAATATTCGTGGTTAGTTTGTACTCTGCCTAGCCTATTCTTGGGCCATTTCCCACAGAATTCTAACCAACAGATAAATGCAGTGAAAATGAGATGACGTTATAGTGATGGTGAAATTGACCCTGTGCTTAATTAAGTAAGCATGGAGTGGAGATATAGCTCCACTATTCTTCAACTTGGTGCTAGATGGAGGTGAGTTTTCAGCTTCACGCCCTGGCCACTTAACCATCGGGGGGAGAGAGCGCCCAGTGCTCATTCGATAGGAGGTTGAGTGGGCCCTAGATCCAATCTGGACGCTGTGGAGTAGAGAAAAATCCTTGCTCCTGCCGGCCGTCCGTCCTACAGCCTGTCGCTATACCGACTGAGCTATGGGATAGCGGTACTGAGCAAAATAATGTTATGTTTAAGGAAATGTACGTGGATGTGTTCCGTTAGCTTCTGAGCAGCCTCGTAGCTGCACCTTACAAAAATGCTTCAGTGTTAAAAAATTGTTCCTCTCCACGTAGGGATCTTAGTGCTCACTATCAGTACGTGTATTCAAAGGCATGCATTTAGAACGGATGCCACTGATACAAGGCAAATGGACACGGAATCAGTTCACGCCATGGAACAGAATTGTTCTACTGACTGAGACCTCAGGAAGTGGACAATATAAATGATTAACCGAACGGTACCGGGGTAAGATCCGGGCTATTTTAAATGCCTAGACCTGGAAAACTCCCAGCTGGAAGACCAATAAAGTTATGAGAGGGTAAAATTACATTTATTCGGGTTGTGGTCTTCTGGGATGTGACACCATGTAGGCCATTTCTCAGTTCACAATTCCTGTTGGCCCAGACCGGGTCCTGTCTTCGTCCCACCTCCCATGGTTCTCATTGGTCACCTTTCTCGTGAACTGCCTATATAACACAATTGATTTTTCAGCCTACAAACTTCTGTCCTGAAGGTGAAGGCAGCATGTTACTCCGAAACACTTGTATCCATTTACTCTACCGCACAGTGTTACTGTCCAGAAGGCCCACAATCTGATCACACATCACAGTAATGCAGATTAAACCTCTTGGATAGAACTGCCTCAAGATCGTGTCAGATATCGGGTTAAACCCCCGGGGTTCAAACCTAACCACATAATTTTAAAACAATTTACAACCGCCTTCTTCAAAATTCTCTTATATCGTACTCTCCAATTATTATTGATGTATTTATTACGTCATTTAAGGACGCTAATTGAAGTGTATAATTGTGTAGCAAGTAAGGATTCGAACGGAGACAACCGTGGGCTATGTACAGGTACAACCTGGTATTTGTCTCGAGGCACTAAATAAAGCAACGAAATCCTCGTGATATCTAATAACCTAACAGAGATTGGAACCGGAGTACAGATCTACAGCTTTAAGTTACCCGCTAAATCCGCATGGTAGCTCCTTCAATGATTTCCCCCTCATTTCACAGTGCCTGTATTTGGTACGTCTTCTTAAGTAGCCTGAAGATCAGTCGCATTACAAATCTTTCGAATTTTAAAATTCATTACTCCACTGAGCTAACTATGCTCTCCATTTCTGTAGTGCCGTTGCTATGCAGTGATCGCGGGAAAGAGCATGCTTTGTTTGGTAACGGTAGGTAAACCCTTTCCCCCAGAAACGATATCCAGTCTATCGCTATGGAACCGCCCATGACAATAATAGAAGGCTTGTTGGAGGCAGTGTTTTCTGTTGGGTCCGCCCCGAGGCTATGTAGCGAGGACCTTAGGCTGGCTGAGGACATAAAAACATGTTATATGTGCGAAATATACACTTGGGGAAAGGCCAACCAATCTTCTCGTCAGAGAGGATTTTAAATGAGGACTACTACCTCAAAATTTCAGTTGAAAAAAGAATCTCTGGTCGTGCGCCTCAAGAGGCCTGACGCCAAGACGTACTGATTGGCGGTAAACCGCCAGTCATAAAGTAACTTTGACTTTGACTTTGACTTGCTGAGGACACTTCAGTTGAAATTCAGCCTGTGAAAGTAAGACTAGGAGGTTGGTGCGAAATTGCCGCCAACCTGGGAACCATTTAATTGAGGGTTGGTAGTTGGGAGGCGGTTCCGTACGGGAGAATGTGAAGAAAAGGTTAGTTGCAACAGTGAGGCTGTAACAATACTTTATATGTGATGTAGTTACAGTAAGACTTTTATAATTATTCTGTTAAAATCCGTTGCCAGAATACGACTACTGGAGACTGTACTAGACTGAGAACACTGGTGTCTGTCAGCGATCTGTAAAATGTAGTTACGAGTGGTGTATACAAGTGTTCAATAAATCCATGCCCCGTCTTATTGTTACACACACACACACACACACACACACATATTATGATTGCATTATACTGTGTCTAAAATATATTTGAAGCTACATCATCAACATATAGTGAAGTCGATCTTTACATCATAGTTTAAAACGCAATAGAGTTTATTTTAAACCCGCATGGGAGGTAAGACGCTATACCGAAAATCTGGTTGAGCGCACAGGAAGTTTCCTCCATATGATTGCCTGCTCAAGGTATGGCGAAAATTTAAAGATGTTATAGACAGACGATGTAAGGCGCCGAGGTAAAAGTTTAATTAGTAGCTTACGTATACGGATATTGGCTCCATCTCTGGGGCCCTTCTGTTCTGGAAACAAGTTTAGATGTTATTCAAAATGAAGAATTCATAACAAAGGAGAGGTGAGATGTGATTCACCGTACCCACTCTATTAACTGCCTCTATAAGAAATATCTCAGACGCAGGCAACTCCACTTGTCACGAACTTGGGTAATGAGCAGCCCGCTCTATCAGGGAGTCTTGTCACAGTGGCAGTTAGAGCCGTGTGGAGTTGACATGTGATTAGCCAACACTGACAGACGGCAACTGCATAGGAGGGAAGAAGGAACCTCCATAATTTACCACCGTACTCTGTACCCCCTCCCCTTTCCAATGTCTTACGAGGGGGAAAAAAAGAAGTTATTTCTCTCTCCTGCCGCAAGATTAAAAACCGAAGTCTGTTCAAGCCAAGGGCTGCATGTATGGTGACGAAACATAGCCATTCCCTGCATGGCTATTGCCAAATTAACTTAATTAATCTTTCATTCTGTATCTCCCTCACGATTTTGTTAATTGGAAGCCATGCATAAATACGCGTCAGTCAAATTAATGAGCTGTAAGACTCGAACAAGGATGTGAAAAATTTACCTAATGCTGAGGTCAACTTATGCCGATTTCGTGCTTGTGAAATGTTACTCGAATCTAATGGAACATATTGGGCCTACGGAAGAATAATTGTGTTCCTCGAACCAAGTCCTGCGACTTTTTTTTTAATTTAAATACATTCCTACACATTAGTCAACAGATTAGAAGTTGCTATGAAGGCAGTGCGATCTTCTTGGATGTAGCGACCTGCAGTCCGGCAGATAGACACTGAGGTTTCGGAGGAATCTCTGACCTGCAGACGATCTAGCAGCTGTCTCTGAAACGTCGGTATTTATCTACGAGACCACATGGCGTAATATACCAGAAGGTTGTATTTTAACACCCAAAGTCTTGATGTTTCAGCTATCACTTTTTAGATATTATTTTCACTGGCTCTTCCAGCCCATTCAGGGCCCAGGCCTCTTATCCAGTTCCGAAATAATTTTTCACAGACGGTAGGACTCCTTGGACGAGTGATCAGCCCGTCACAAGGCCGCTGCCTAAACACAGGACAACACAAAAACAGAATAAACACATACGCACATCAAATATCCATGCCTTTGAGTGGGATTCGAACTTACGATCGCAGCGTCCGAGCGAACGAAGACAGTACATGCCTTAGACAGTGCGGCTACTGTGACCAGCACTTTTTAGATATACCTCTCGAAATACATAAGAATAATATTGTCACGTGCAGGGATGACTTATAAGACGGGTTCTAGATTGGATGATTGGGTTTATTGCACCCTACACATTCACACAGCTCGGGACTACAGGCATTTGCAGCGCTGTTCTACACACTTTACAGTTCACCGTTACACACGCACTGGGACTCTCAGTGTTCACTAGTCGTATCCTGGCAACGGATTTACAGTAGTCTCACTTTCACTTCAAATCACACATGAAGTCTTCTTTGTACCACATTATTTCTTTCTTGCCATTTCTTCTCAATTACCTTCGACTGTCATCTCCAGAACTCGACCCATTTCTTGACAACGACTAACTCAAACGACCTTCTTCAACGGAACTGTATCAACTACTGGCAACAAGTGACTCTTCTCAACTGAACCCTTCTTTATAACCATTTTGTATGTCCCCGCAGGAAACACACAACCCCTGTTGTTAAGGAGCCATGTTAAGTGATCTGTTGCCTAGCAATAATGTCCTGTTGCTGTTCGCGTTGGCTCCCATGGGAATGTGTTTTCCGTCTCGTTGCCTAGCAATGGGTGTATGCGTCACGATATAACCAGGTATTCAGCCACAAGATAATCACTGATTAGTGTCACCAAGTGAGATATACCTTAAGTCCGATCTAAAATTGGCTTCCCTCACGTGCCCTCTTAGCCAGCCCCAGGCATATGTGGGGATATTAGACCTACTATTGGTGTAGTTTGTTATTTTGAAATTACTGCGCAATCTGTACGTTGTGTTCAAGAAACTAAACATAGACGCACAAAGGTATTATTGATAATACGTACGGGACTGCATTTTGCCTACTTTTGTTATAGCCAGTATTGGTCATCATCAGAAGGCTTAGCCACTGATGGGCAGTAGAGGTCGAAACATATAAAGGCGAAATTCTTATTTGCTCCTATTCAATTACTTACAATTGATATATTTGTGCTAATTATTTATATATTAAAGCCGACTACAGTGGCCGCGTGGTCTAAAGCATAAACTGCCTTCGCTCCTTCGAACGCTGGGATAGTGGGTTCGAATCCCACACAAGGCATGGTTATTTGATGTATATGTGCGTTTATTCTGTGTGTAGGTAGGGACCTTGCGACGGGCTAATCTCCCATTCTAGGAGTCCTACCGACTGTGTAAATGATCAGGAAATTGAAAAAGATGCCAAGGCCCAACATAGGGCTATAGAGCCTACAAATAATTCAATTCAGTTCAATTCATGTTTATTTACGTGCAATAACTTAACAGCACAGTGGCCAATTACAAAGTTAGCACGAGTTTATAAGGTACAGAAAATAATTAAAACAAAATACAAATATGACAAATAAATCTGTGAAAATAAATCTAAAGAAAACTGAAATATATATACTGTATATATAATATATATATATTTATGAAATATTACGAATGTTGCTAATACTGTTAGTAACTAAATACTAAGATAAGACACCTGGGAGTGATAGCATAAAATTAATAACAAGCCAATAAATTCAAACCAATTACATAAGAAAATTAAAGTTAGCCGAGGTATACACATTTGTAGTGAATGAAAACACTAGTCAAGTAACACCGTAAAAGGTTTGGTACATGCTTGTAAAATATGATTCAGAGAAACCTCTCCGTCTGCAAATATAATAATAATAATAATAATAATAATAATATAATGATTTATACTATATTAAGAACCATAAGCATTTAAAGTGTCTCTTGGAGGAAATTAAAGTTTACTCTTATAATTATAAATTAATTGAACGAGTATTCGAATCTCTTTCCAAACCTCTACATAAATTTACTTAAAGGGGTGTCTAGCATAAACCTCATATTGATCAGAATGTGGAGCAGATCCCAAAATAGTTTTGGGAGTTCTGCATTTTAGGGAGGGATCTTAAAAATTCTACATACAGGCCGAATATCTGCTCATCCCTGTTGTAGAAGCCTGTGTTTACACACCGAGGAGAAGAGGCCTATAAAGAATATCCTATCCTATCCTATCTCTGACCATGTTATTGTCTTGGGCAAGTTATTTACGAAAGGTCTTACATGAGAACGAGCATTGTTGTATACAAAGTTAATCCCCAAAGCGAGGACTTCGTTTCAAGGAGCAAGTCCTGTTCACGTTAAAATTAATTTCCGTCTCCATTTTTTGTTCTTCTTATCTGGCTAGATGAGTAAAGCCGTTAATAGGCATCCATAAGCCACGGAGACTTTTACTTTCGTCTTATAAATGAAGATTTAACTTCCTCGCAAGATCTCGCTCCCAGAGTTGGTAAGAAAACAATAGAAATTTAATTATTTACCTTTTGGGAAATAAAGTCTGAACAGAATGTTGTCTTTCCACAGACTGTGCCTACAAGACTATATTAGTTCACTTCTTGCGTGTTATTAAGTTAAGAGTGGGCGCGATCCAGGCTTTACGTGTTCTCGTGTTCAGTACGCAGTTTCTATCAGACACGCAGAGAATGATAGTAATTTCGATCAGCCATACCATGAATATAAATCAACGAGCAATATACCATCATATTTACATATATATTATTATTACCACGCGCTTATTCGCCCAAAATTCTTTGCGTTTCCTTCCCCTGAGAAAACTGATCAATCAACTCCCCTCTTTGTTTATTTCATTTCCTTGTTGACTGTATCTCAGTAAAGTGACTCTCTGTGATCTGCAGGGACCAGAATTCGATTTGCCTGTTCGGCACCAACTCAGACTGAAACCATGTGGAGCTTGAAGCTAGAAAATCAGCTACGTCTTTGCTTCGTCAACTCCCCCATGCATTATGCACAGAGAGAAGTTTTGTAGGGCACACCTGCCAATCACAGTGGCCGCGCGGTCTAAGGCTCGAACACTGACATCGTTGGTTCGAATCCCACTCGAGGCATGGATGTCTGTGTGCATTTATTCCATGTCTGTGTTGTTCTGTGTTTAGGTAGAGGCTTGCGACGGGCTGATCCCCTGTCCAATGAGTTCTACAGATTCTGTATAGTTTCAGAAACTGAAAAAGCGGCGAAGGTCCACAAGGGCTGTAGAGCAATAGGTAGGTGGGTAGCTCGCACTACCTTAGCCACGACACTGAACTACAGCTACACAGCAGTAGTTCAATAAGGCTTGCCTGTAAATGGTACTGTGACGCCGTATACGTGTGTATTTCAGCGTCCTGTTGCAGTCGTCAAGAGGGACAGTCTTGAAGGAGCAACTTCTGGTCGCGCTCGTAAACTGTTGGCGGCTTACATTTTCACTATTTATAAATTATACACGTTTAGACGTTACAAGGTCAGCATTACTTAGATATTTATGCAGTTACTGCATTTTACAGCTTTTTTATAGGTCATTATTCTAAACTTCGATAAATTAGTACTCCACACACATTCCAAGAAACCATGAAACAACAGGAACACGGAGTATGAACTCAACAAAGGAAAAATAATATCTTTAACAAAATTGGAGCTACTTTTAACGAAGCTTCCGAGAAATTGACTGGAAAAGGCAATACTATGAAGCAGTTACGCCTTTTTGTTGATGATCGAAACATATAGTAAGAAGTATTGTCACGTGTTTTAGTGACTCTAGATGCGGGTTTGGCTCGGTGAGTCGATTTATTGGACCTTCAATTAACTACAATTAACATTTTTAACCTTACTATAACGCATTGCAACTACGAACAATCATAACACCACATGAACTAAACACTTCACTTATGACGTGACTTCTTCTGACTACTTCTCAGGTTTTCGTGTTATCAGTGTTTACGTTTAGAATTTGTATTTTTATATGTTTGCTTTCCTGATTGCAGATCTCTCTCATATATTGCTAACAACTCTTACTGCCGATATCCCCCCATAGCTGCAAAGTCATTCATATTCTAGATACCGCACTGCACTTGGGAGTTTTATAATTTGTTACCTTAGCTTTCGTATTTTTAATTTCCTGTTCTCTTCCCCAAGTTCCTTTCAAATCCCACGTGTTATGAAATTATATGTCGAGCCTCATGTTTAACGCCATCTCCCATGAATAACAAGCCCAACTATTCAAGTATAAACTCTCTACTTTGTTACATTGCACTTGACAAAATTATCAGTACTCAGAGAATAGACACGATACACTCGCCCGTTCGTGACCTACTACATAAAGTTCATGCTTGGTATTAACTATGGGATGTTGGTTGCTGTGGTGACTCGAAATCACGTGATCACGTGTATATAGAGAGATGNGGGGGGGGGAGAGGAGATTATGTTATGTATACGTTTCTCTTCACGAGTCTTCTGAAAATTTCGATGAAATTGGTTTGAATGTCGTGTAAATTATGACTTACATTGTGGCGATAGGTACCGAATTAAATCCACCCTATCGTTTTCGTTGTTCGCATCCTAGTATCTAATTTAATTGAAAACCGTCGAACATTTTCGAAGATGTACAATATAATGTTGTATGTGCTGCTTTTAGTTCACCTCAGAATCCTGCAGTAGAAGTTGACTTTGAATCAAAGTAGGGATTATACGAATTGTAATATGTATAGCTAGGCAACGGCGCAATAAACTCCTCGCTTAAGCGCACTCAACAGTAGGCCGGATTAGCGTCCATTTGTCTATATCCGTCTAAATTGCAACACTTGTTTTACACTTCAATATATTCTTTAACACTTAACACTACATGTTTCGGCCTCAGGGGGCCATCTTCAGGTGTTTTATTACAGATATTCAGTCAAGACCTTGTTACAACTGCTTCACTGTTTCGCTGTTCCAGTTCATTTTAAAAACCACACGCTGCATTCCTCCTTCAATTAAAACGAGATACAATTCTTTTATGATTTTGTGTTTCACTTCACTCAGGGTGTCGTCACTTCCGTAANTTAATTCATCCCGAAGATGGGAGATGTCAGCTTGAGGTTGTATGGTGTCGTCAATTCCGTAAAATATATTAAAATGTTTTCCCTGGCAGTTTGTTTCTCACGTTAGTTATCTGTAATTTATAAATTCCTATATTATTGTTGTCTTCTATTTGTTATTATTATTAGTAGTATTATTATTTTGTGTTTGTTTACTTTTTGTACTCACTTGCGCCTGGTTTTCGTTTCCTCCTCAACGTGTGGTGTTGTCTTTACTAATGCTGATACGGTGTAACTGTTCCTCTATTTATATGTTCTGGTTGTGAGGAGTGGGGAGAGATGGGGGGGGGTATAATGTTTTGTTGTGTAATTTTGTATAGTATTTCAAATAAACGAAATAAAATTCCTATATATAAAGAAGAAACAGTTAAATACACAACTCTATCATGCCCATATACACAACGCAAACACACGGTCGTTTGTACAAACGACACAGCACGCACGTAAACTACATGACTAACAATAAGAACATAAAACCAAGAGAAATAAACGACATCTCCCACCATCAGGAGGAAAACAACATGACCCAATGTCGGCTCAAGATATTTTAATATAATAACTAATTGTTTACATGGAAATTTTAATACAATTTTAAATACATTGGGAGGCTACTGTATGGAAAAATGAACACCATACTGCGTGCAGTGAAAACCCCTAGTCAGAATAACCAGAAAATACACCAAAAAGAAGCTCATCATAAGTAAATCTACACTTCAAGAAGCTCCATTGTGCGTGCCTAAGATAAACATCGGAACCAACCGTGATAACAAAATTTATATAGAGAGCATTAGTCATATCTAACGTGCATATTGTTAAAATATCTTATGTGGCAGTGTTTCCTTATCGTAGTGGTGCGCCTCTGAAGATGATTCTTTTGAATCGAAACATGTAAGGCGAATGAGGACGGAAGTGTTATAAACTCGTATGTCACAACACTGGACTGAACTTTTCATTATTTACTCTGTACTTACCCTATATTTGAAATACTATACAAAATTACACAACAAAACATTATACCCCCCTCCCCTCTCTCCCCACTCCTCACAACCAGAACATATACCGTATTTACGCATGTATAGGCAGCACATTTTTTGCCAAAAATTCAAGAGGAAAACTGGGGTGCGGCTTATATTCGAAATCACACTTCATTTAAAAAAATTATATTCATAATTAGTAATACAGGGTATTACTAATTTCTACTCCTGAAATAATATTCCAAGAAAATTATTTTTCTATAATTTCTGTCTGAAAATTGTGCTGCGGCCTATACACGCACGCGGACTATACTATACGGTAAATAGAGGAACAATTACACCGCATCAGCGCTAGTAAAGACAACACCACACGTTGAGGAGGAAACGAAAACCAGGCGCAATTGAGTATAAAAAGTAAACAAACACAACATAATAGTACAAAAAGTAAACAAACACAACATAATAATAATTATAACAAATAGAAAACAACAATAATATACGAATTTATAAATTACAGATAACTAACGTGAGGAACAAGCTTCCGAGGAAAACATTTTAATATATTTTACGGAAGTGACGACACCATGAGTGAAGTGAAACAACAAATTATAAAAGAATTTTATCTCGTTT
>NW_019721518.1:1049466-1053714 GCF_002891405.2 Cryptotermes secundus | reverse complement strand
TTCTGAGATATAATGCATATATCTCGCATCAAATTATGCGGGAAAATAACTGGAAATTATCTCTATGGAACTAAATTCTGGGGGAAATGATTTCAGTTAGCTTACGTGAAAATTTAATGGTTGCTGCCGAAATGATGCTCATGCACTTTCTTGAATCTCGACTGTTCACGGAACATTATGTACTATAAAGTTCATTAGCCTACCGCCTAACTCCCTGGTCAAAGAATCACAGGCTTCAGAGTCTGCGCAGTGAAAGGCATCTAATTTCCCAACAAGATGGATGTCAGTACTTAAAGTACTTTGTTCCATAGAACTTGTTTTTATAAACGATTTACTTTTTTTTTATCCTTGCACCAGCTTTAATTGACGCTAGTAAGGAGGTAGCTATAGAAGTAGACGCAGAGAAAACTAAGTATTGTTGCTATCTCCTCACCAGAATGTAGTGCAAAATCATGACATAAAGATAGCTAACAGATGTTTTGAAAATGTGGCACAACTCAGGTATTTGGGAACGACAGCAACAAATTAAAATTCGATTCATGACATTAGGAACAGTTTTACTTCGAAAAGTACTTGCTACCGTTCAGGTCAGAACCTTTCGCCTTCTTGTCATCCGAAACCTAAAAAATAAATTTACAGAACTATAATTTTGCCTGGAGTTTTGTATGGGTGTGAAACTTTGCCTCTGACATTTAAGGGAAGAACATAGGACTGAGGGTGTTTGAGAACAGGGTGTTGAGAAGAATGTGTGAACAGAAGAAGAATATAATAATAGATGGCTTGAAATTATTGCACAATGCGAAGTTTCGTAACTTGCCGTTTTCATCCCCCTCAAAAAGAAGATGAAGTCAAGGAAGATGAGATGGTCAGGGCATGTAGAACATATGCATAGGGGTGTACATGGGAAATCTAGAAAGAAAGAGAACACTAGGAAGATTTTAGTGAATGTAGGAGTATAATATTAAAATTTATTTTTAAGATGTAGGACGGGGTTGCATAGACTGGGTTAATTTGGCTCAGAATAGGAAACAGTAGCGGCCTCTCGTGAACGCGGTAATGGCCTTAGGGTTGCGTAAATTTGGGGGAAATTATTGAGTGTCTGAGCAACTGGTGACTTCTCGAAAGGACTCAGCTCTCTCTAGTCAGTCAAGTACTCTGCAATCGATACAACTTTCTATATCAATTGAATTCTTTCAGATTTGTCAGTTATTATAATAATTATCTGGTTATTGAAATTATTGCTTCAAGTTCTAGAGCCCGAAATAGGGTATTCAGTAGTTGAGGAGTCATTTTGTCGACAATGACACTTCTGTCACTAGTATAGCTGACTGAAGTTCCCCTTCACAGCGTATATGGAAATGATCCTTTATTGTAGGGTTAGGTTTTGCACTCAGCTCTGCACCTCGGTGGTGTCTTCACCTCTCCTCAGCGCATATTCCTCCCTCTTGTTCCCGCAGCTACTCTCGAACCATGGTTTAAATAATGAGAAATCGATTGTTGATGTTATCTTTGAGCTCTGCATGGACCACCTAATTCTTGCTGGTGTACATATAAACTGTGAAGCGTGCTGGCTGTTGGATAAGAAACTAATTTGGTTTAATTTTATGTTACAGTGCTCCTTCCGATCTCATTCTGTTATCTCTTTTAGAGACGTTAAAATATAAGTCTCGTTCTCACGTAACATTGCATTGCAAGTGAACAAATGCCCTTCACAGTTAACGTTGCTGATCTGGTATGTTTCGTTCTGGATGGTAATTCTACCGGTACTTCTTGTACATATACGAGAAATCTTATCTATCTTTTGTAGCCCACAGGTACTCTTTAATGAGAAGTGATGACAGAGTTGTCATTTATAGATTCTAACTTTTGAAAATTAAAACAAATATATCCTATATCATCACTGTTTCTCCAGCAACAGAAACTCAGAACCCGACTGGGTATATGCCATACTTATCCGTAAGATTAGCGATGCAGTTGAATTCATAAGACACTCTTCAGTTTTAAATATTGGCTGTCCATCACGTCTCGAAAGTCGTGTTCAGTTTTTCTTACCCCCCTAAAGAAACATTTTTTTTTTTGCTCTTAACGATTCATTGCTTGTCACTGTTCACAAAAATATTTACGCGTGATAGATTAACCCTTATCCCTGACACGGGTTGTGTCACCACGATTTTCACGGACCTCCAAAACCTTTCTGTTTTATTATGACCCAGGCAAATATTTGTGGTCATGATGTTTTTCTGGGACTCAGATTGAAGTTACAGTATGCACAGTTCTTTCCATACCATGTTTGGTCATTGCTGATTCCTCTTTACATTGCTTCGGTTCTTTTCGCCATAAAATTTGTTTTTATCTTTCGTTCTAAGTATATCCGGTGCCGGTGTCAGGGGACGTGGAGAACATGGCGACGGGGCTGGAAGTTACGTGGCACTGAGTTGTCATATTCCAGGCACTGTCGCAAACTTTATACTGTCAGGCAATATCTGTATTATATTTGCAGCTCAGTTATTGTGAATGTTCACAGTATGCAAGAAAATATGAAGATTTGCGTTTATTCCAAGTGGACTTGCCTTCTAATAAACGAAACCTTACCTTATATTCCTGTCTGTAATGTTAACATGCATGTGTAGACGTTATGCATGACCCGTCAAAACCTTGGAACAAAATGAAGCAAATGGGATACAACTTATTTTATAGTATTCGCTTCCACACATTTTTGATCTTTTGTGTCATTACCTCCGGGGCACGCGGTAGCGTAGTTGGTTGATGCACTGTGCTACAAGCCGGAAGGTCGCGGGATCGAATCCAGATGTATTGGATATTTTCAATTTACCTAATTCTTCCAGCCGCACTATGGCCCTGTGGCCGATTCAGCCTCTAATAGAAATGAGTACCAGGAATTTTCCTGGAGAGTAAAGCGCGGCCGGCGCGTAAGGCTGACAACATTACCGCCATCTATGAGCCGATTGTCTAGAAAATGTGGGACCCTCAAAATCTCAGAACCCTATGGACCTCCACGGCCTGTTACAGGGATAGCTTTACTTTCTTACTTTTTTAGTGTAATTACCTCCGTCCACCCTTACCTAATAGCATCAGGTCTACTAAGCACATGCTGAGTTCTGCGAAGCCAGTTTGAATTTATGTTGGATTTTTATTCCTGTTGGCTGTAACTATGAACTGAACGCTGATGAATTGTTGCTTGGCTTTCCCTTCTACCCTGAAAATGGAGATATGTTTCTCCGAAACGTCGGACTGTCTCCGAACTACACAGCTTTACAACCCAGAACACCGTACTCTTTTGTTTCGATCGTCTTAAAGGCCATCAAATTAAGTGTCTGAATAAGTCCACGTGTACGTGCGAGCTCTGTTTTACAGAGTCTCATAACATTGACATGCAGCACTTGTGCAATAGAAGAATGGCCACGTGTGAATTTTACGAACTTTTGTTTATATTAATTTAAATTTCGCTTCACTATTTAACGTAACTGAAAGTATGTTTGTCATCTGTGAATTTCGGCACACATTAATCAAAGGATGTGTAAGTCACTTGTACCCATGCTGCAGTCTGTGTGTTTGTGTCACTTTAATTCGCTTCAATGCCCATGTTACATCGTGACCTAATCTCTTTTATGTGATATTTTGCCAACTACAGATCTGAAGGAGTGACCCCATCACTAGAAACTGTAGGTGACTTATCCATAACGTATACACATGATGCCTTATAAACAAAAAGAAAAAACTCTGTGATTTTAGTCCGCAAGCGAAATATACCGACCGACAAACGGCCGTTAATTTCTGTTTTCTAGACCGGAGCCGCTATTTCCATGAAATAACTCCTCAATTATCCTCACGAGGCTAAGCGGACCCCGTTCCAGACCCACTACTTCCCTGAAAATCTGGTAGCGCCGGGAACCGAACCCGGGACCTCTGCATCTGTAGCCAGGAACTCTGGCCACTAGACCACAGAGGCGATCATATGACGCCTTAGACAGTATGTATACCTAAACCAGTTAATTAGATGTCATCGCTAATGCAATGTAAGGGTGCGCGCCATTAGAAGTGCTGTCTAAGCTGTTCCTCTGGCAATGTCCGGTAGCTCTTGTCCGTTCTATGTGTGGTGCATTGACTCACCTGTACACCAGAGAGATCTCATGCGTGGAGGAACCCCACAGTCACTCCATTTGCCCGTTACTCTTTATTATTATTATTATTATTATTATTATTATTATTATTATTATATTTGTTAAT
>NW_019721518.1:1041290-1049442 GCF_002891405.2 Cryptotermes secundus | reverse complement strand
GGGTACAGGTAAATTCACTTCTTTGACACTGAATTCTGAATTTGCATTACGTTCAAAGACCAAACAAATTTCTTCACAATTTTCTCCACATTGTAATGCTATGTCAAAGAGAATAGTCGGGCCGGTCTATTATCAGATAGCCTTTTTCTTTCCTCTATGAGGATAATTTATTGAAACCTTTTCCCTAAATTACTTTATGCTTTTGTAGTCAGTTGCTTTTCTTTCTTCCTTTTATCAGCTATTTTATGCTTATCTCCCATATCTATGGACTATAGAGATTTCTTCCTGCTTCAGCCATCTGTCTCTGTCCACGGTTTGCTCCAGTGCTGCCATCACCCTTGTCATTCATAGCAGTTCACAGCCTGCTTAATCTTTCTTTCCGTTCTCTGACATTCAGCTTTACATACTGTGAGTGACTTGCCCTCGTTTTCGGTGGGTCCTTCCGTTTCATTGATATTTTCCCTAGAGGAGGCTCGAAAACTAAAAGGAAATGACTGGATTACATTTATGAAATTTAAATACGCTGTATATGTACTTGGAATTGAGGCTGAAAATCAGTCCACAGAATATACCATAATATGTATAATCAATCTGGCTCACAAGCGAAAAGATATCAATAAGTTTTCTGTACCGAAAAAAATATCAATAAAATTTCTTTACCAAAAAGTACCAACAAAATTTGTGTACCTAAAAAATACAAATAAAATTTGTGTACCGAAAAATATCAATAAAATTTCTGTGCCGGAAATCGGGAAGAGAAGATACGTAATTTATTATGTCCTCAGAAGGTAAAAAAGGTAAGGTAAAGCTATCCCTGTAACAGGCCGTGAAGGCCCATAAGTTGTGAGAGGTTGAGGTTCCCACATCTTCTAGACAATCTGCTCACAGATGGCGATAAGTTTATCAGCCTTAAGCGTCGGCCGCACTTTATCCCCAGCAAGATTCCTGGTACTCATTTCTGTTAGAGGCTGAGTCAGCTCCTGGGCCATAGTGTGGCTGGAAGGATTAGGTCCATTGAGGGTACCATTAGATATTGCCCTGAACTAGCTAAAGCCATTGTAGCAGTTTACAGCCTGTTCTTCTAAGATCTATTTCAATAGTATCACCACATACACGCCTATTACCTTATACAGAACTACAGGCTATAGTCCTGCTAGCAGAGGTCTGTTTTTATTCCTCATTCTCCCTAAATGAATGCTTGGGTATTACTCTGAAATGAAATGATACCGACTGCATCCCAGGCCTTTACTGATTATTTATTCTTGATCATGGCCCCGTGGGGATTCGTTGCGCTGACCACGTGACACCCTCTATCCGCTAAAGGTGGCACTAACTTCGCCGGCAAGCAGCGGACGCTCGGTCGGTATAGTTCGCTTGCGGACTCAAGCCTCGGGGTTTAAATCATGGCCCCACAATATTTGATGCTTAAGTGTTTGAACAATGATGAGAGTAGCACTGATAATTTCTTCTATTTCAATTTCTCTGTCTTACTTTGGCCATTTTTATAATGTAACTTAAGAAAGGNGGTGATAAAATGGCCACACCACTTCCCTATATATGAGAAATTAATGAAGCTTTCTTAATTTTTTTTAATTGTTTCATTTTTGGTCCGTTACACTATCAATCACAGAGTTAGTAGAGAGTCCGTCGAGTGTAATAATTTGTAGGTCACTTTTTTAATATCACTTCTACACAACACACAGCACATAAGAAACATCGAACCATAAGCCATACAACTTCAAGCTGACGTCTCCCATCTTCGGGATGAACTAACAAGGAGGAATTCAACATTTTAGATTAAATGTTTTAACAGTTAGCGTTTTAATTTAAAACAGTTTCGGATGAAAAGTGAGAACTTGATAGTGTACTCAACTATCTTAGTAAGTTCTGTGCTTTTACACGTCAGCATATTGTAGCAGCGTCTACACGACAAACATAACTGTGAACATCATAAACAACGACAGTGTTTCCATAGTTATAGCAAGTGCCTCTGATGATGGTTGTATCAAACCGAAACATGTAAGGCAGAAGTGATATTAAAAAAGTGACCTACAAATTGTTACACTCGACGGACTCTCTACTAACTCTGTGATTGATAGTGTAACGGACCAAAAATGAAACAATTAAAAAAAATAAGAAAGCCATTTTATCACCTGCTAACATAAATTTCCCTGCCGGTCACGGTAGCCGAGCGGTCTAAGGCATGTGCTGTCTTCTCTCTCACTGAAACCGTGATCAAGGGTTCGAATCCCACACACGGCATGGATATTTGGTGTGTATTTGTGTTGTCCTGTGTTTAGATAAAGGCCTTGCGACCAGCTGATTGCTCGTCCAAGGAGGCCTACCGTTCGTAAAGTGTTAATGAAACTTGGAAATCAGCCTTATGCTCCAAATTGGGAGCAAAAGGAGAGAGAGAACATAAATTTTCCAGTTAATTCACATCTCCAAAGGGATTTTTGCTGTCAAGTTTTCCAGCTAAAGTGGGCATATTGTAAGCATTACTCAATTCTCCCAACTGCACTTCATTGCCTGTCCATCTCAACTTACTTAATTACGATCATCACAATATCTTATGAAGATTTAAAATTATGAAGCACTTATTACGCAATTTTTTATCTACAGTTTTTCTCAGAGTCTGTTCATAGACACTCTCATGTTTGGGTTCTCATTAGGGTCACGCGATTTGAATGTGCCACATCCATGCAGGACAACCGCCAATTTCTAGGTTCCTGCACATCTGATTCTCATGTTTCTCGGTAGGAGGCGAGAGAGTTGTGGTGAACAGTGGGTATCGTTCCTGAAATTCAATATAATCTTAAATTTCCTCGTGAATATAATTTGTATTTGTTAAATTCCCGAAATTTTTGTGCTTAGTCACGTTTTAGAAGTATTTACTATCTATCTTCATATAAAAATTTTACCACAGGACAGTTAATCAGATTTCACCACTATTTATAAATTAACAGAACACACAGAAACGTGTATTTTAGTAAGAACATTGACAGAGTACACAAAAATGAAATTCCTTGGAAGTATGCCTCAATATGACACAAAAATAAAATTTTCAATTTAAAATATGAGGTTCTCACAGCGGTCATTATGAATCGTTCTATCTTCTGGGAAAGAGGCCGTGTAAACAGTTGAAAGTCAATCGACGGAAATCCGCTTGCTACCTGCTTCATGCTGTTTTCTTGTTTATCTTATTCTTTTTCCTTGAAGGTGGAGGCGAAATATTTCTCCGAACTTGTGGTTGAATTTCAGCAGATTACATGGCGTTATATCGTAGAGAATAGCACTGCTCAGAAGTTCCATTACATCGAAATATGTACCATCTAAGAGTAAGTTCTCTCTATATATTCCTCCGTGGCAATATGATGTTTCCACAGCCGCTCCGCCTGCACTGCGTTTTCCTGCAGCCCGCACAGTATTATCTTCGTCTCTCTCTCCACATGCCCATCTCTCGACGGTTTGTTTCTCTCTGGAATCTCTTACATCGCTCACATTTCTGAACTGACGTCATGTATTGATATTCAGAATTCATACGAAATTAAGTTATTTAACAATTTGTAAGGTGAAGAATTCTGGAGGAGTCAATATTTTTTAGCAATTGCAAAAGCTCGTAGCATTTGTAGAACCCGAGTGCTCATTGCCTTGTTCTCATCAGGCCACAACTGGTGTCTCTTCTGAGCCAAATGAATGAGATCCACGTCCTTCAAAAATTATTTAATTAAGATTCAGTTCAATATTGTCCTGCGATCTACCCTTAAGATTTAGATGTGGGTTTTGTGACAGAAGCTTTGTTTTATTTTTCCCTTCTATATCATGCTGTGTTTACCTTTCTGTATTTGATAATCATATTAGCATTTGATGAAGAGTTTCTAGGGTTTTTGTAAAGAATTGTTTCCCTTGCTTTACAATTGTCTTGTTTGTTTGTTTCTTTCTTTTTCCTTTTCTTCCTACTGTTTACCTCAACTTCCTGTTATTCTTTTACTTACATTGTGTAACTCCCCAGAATTCTACAAATATTTAATCATTTGCTAGTATGTTTCATTTGCAATCGTTTCGAAGTATGAGTGTTTGTTGCAGAGCTTGTAATTGTTTTGTGGAGTTTGGAGGCAGAAATCTTAGTATAAGGCATTTTCTGTCATTGTAAGTCAGGCCCAGATGGGTCAAGGGGCTGATGTCTTCCAGATGTGGAAATGCATTACGTAGGATGACGGACTTTCGGTCGTTTTAATCAACAGAAATGAATGTGTCGGACGCCACTGCTTGGAAGGTTGATATAGGTCATCTGGCTCTTCTGATTGAAACCTCACAATTCAACGGACGTGTTTGTCGACTCTGGAAATTTTTATAATAAATTAATACACGTATAGTGACTAAATTGACGCGAGGTAGAAATTCAGGACATCAGCTCATTTCTTTTCATCGCTTCTGTGATTAAATAATTCTTTGTGACTAGTATAAACTGGGGAAGTACCAAATAAACACACTTTGTCATAAAAGTAAACCACAGTGGCTTGTTTGGAGCATGACCTGTTTGTTTCCCTGTCTATGTGACCATCGAGGCAGCGTCAAAGCGTTGTCGGCAGCTTCCCACCACGGGGGCCCGGGTTCCAACGCGGTTCACATCATGTGGGATTTGTGGTGGGCAAAGTGGCACTGGGGCAGGTTTTCTCCAAGTACTTCGTTTTCCCCTGCCAATTCTCATTCCATCGGCTGCTCCACACACATCATGACCTATCATCCGGATCTGGTACAATAGGCTAGTTAGTGGCCGACGTGCCAAGTGGACTCAGTCTCACCAAACCCCAAGAAACCAAAAACAAAAAGCTACCTATCAGCTAACGCCGCACGAGGAGTAGGTCGGGTCGACTTGGCCGTTTATATTTCTGTGGTATGTGCGCTTCAGATGATGACTGTTGTTCCTGTGTTACGGATGTACCGGTCTGGGCCTACATATCGACAGCTTAGGCAACAGCTCTGTGGCTACCTCATCAGGGAATTATGAAAAGTCGCTCTGGGTAGCTACCGGGTTCTGTTTTGCATGTGACAGCGGGCACCCCCCGGGTCTTGCACTACCTCACATGTCCTGCCATCTTCTTGCTAAATGAGGAGCAGGGAGATTTCGTCTCTCTCCATTGTTGCGTGTACTGACTAACTTTCTCAATGATCGACATTGCCGCTTTAGAAACTCGAGGCCATTATGATATAATTATATGAAAGAACAGGTGTTCGAAACATAATTTCAGGTAACATGGACGTAACTTTGGAAACATTTGCTACAGACATTGTGTGTGGAAGCCTTGCTTTAGGTCGAGTGACCCATGAACCTTGCCATGACCGCGCAATTTCCTCTCCCGTCGAGCCGAGCTTCAACCTTCGTAACTGAGTTTCGTGGTTTATAATTGTTAAACAATTTTTATTGTCACCATAGCATTCCACTGGCTGGCATAGACCTCCAAACTCTCTGGTAATTTAACTAAATGGTCATTAAACTCCGCTGGGCAGAGCCCTTTTTGATAGCCAAAAATATGTCCAGTTACTGAAAGAAGTTTTTTGCTATGAAACAAAAGTTCCATTACAATATTCACGAGAGTCTGCAACTCTACCCTGTCCTGAGCCAGATGAATCAAATCCACACTCTACCATGTTTTTTAAATACCAATTTTAATATTATACTCATGTCCTCTGAATTCCAACAGCTATCTTTATCTTCAGGTTTTACGCCTAAATTTTGCATTCACTTCTCACGTAAAAGCAGGGATGCAGCACGGCCCAACAAGGGCAACCCTGGCGACGAGTAAATTTACAAAGATTCCCATTATGAATCTCCCTTAAGCCAGTTTTTATCGAATTTGAACTCTGGATTTGCTCGCAGGTAGACAAGATTCAACTATGAAGATAGCCACAGAATTGAAGCACAACTGCAGGGTGAAAACACCTTGTATGTTTAATGCGGTGACACACCCTATACACCAAGATCTTTTTTTTTCAAAATCATCTGTTACTGTTTACAGGCTTATAGATACAATTATCTTTATTCGCTACCGAAAACGATGACTGAATCCGGATGTTTCCCTAGAAAAACATTTCGGTGGTGGCACCTGAAATGTATTGAAGCGTGTACAGTTGTTGTTAGGCAACGGCTGCGAGCTAGCTGAATAAGCAACAATTGTTTCTGTGCAGAAGCGTATTAAACACTTTCCCGCACCAAAGGATATGAAATCAACAATAGAAGAGCGGTGTTTCCTATGTGGTCCGTACCGAGAAATTATAACCAAGACAGATGGAACAATGAGCTGAGTTGAGTTACTCATGGGAGGCTGTGAAGAAATGATGTGAGCGCATTTAGTTGAGAAATCTCCACTCTTAGTAGCCGTTGCTAGGGTACGGCTGGTGTAGACATAGCAGGCTGGAAAGGGCTTAGCGTGTGTTGTGGTGATTTTTGAATTGTGGATATTAGCAATGGCGATGTAATTACTTGTATTTTCGAGTCGTATGTATAAGTGTTCGCCGGTCACGGTAGCCGAGCAGTCTAAGGCATGCACTGTCTTCGCTCGCTCTGAAGCCGGGATCGTGAGTTCGAATCTCACTCAGGGCATGGATGTGTGTGTGCGTTTTTCTGTGTTTGTCTACAGGTAGAGGCCTTGCGACGAGCTGATCACCCGGCCAAGGAGTCCTACCGAATGTGTAAGATCTAGTAAACCGAAGTGAAACGGAGAGTTTCATGGAGGTAGGCCTAGGCCCAAATTGGGGCTGTAGCGCCACAGAAAAAAAATGTATAAGTGGTCAGTAAATCTATTCACCAATCCATGCCTCGTCTATAGAAACACTCCCAATACGTGACAGTATGTTGTTTTTGACATTGTACGTCCCTAAATTCAATTTAATTCTTTTTATCTTTCCACTAAATAATCCGGATTTCTTCTTTGACGAATATGGATAAAATATGTTGCTGTCTATCTATATGTCTACACTAAATATTATCCGGAGAATTTAAACGTGGCTTAGGACATTTTTTTTTCCTTGGCACTACAGCCCCAGTGGCCCTAGGCCTACCTCCATGAACTTCTCCGTTCACTATCAGGACATTACAACTCGTAATTTATATTTATGTGTCAGTAAGGGACAGAAAAGCAGGTCACGGTAGCCGAGCGGTCTAAGGCATGTACTGTCTTCGCTCGCTTGGAAACCGGGATCGTGGGTTCGAATCCCACTCAGGGCATGGATGTTTAGTTTGTGTGTGTGCGTTTTTCTGTGTTTGTGTAAAGGTAGAGGCCTTGCGACGAGCTGATCACCCGCCCAAAGAGTCCTACCGAATGTGTAAGATCTAGAAAAACCGAAGTGAACGGAGAAGTTCATGGAGGTTGGCCTAGGCCCACTGGGGCTGCAGTGCCAAGGGAAAAAAATGGACAGATAATATACAAAGCTAATTAAATGTAAGTCCGAAGTTTGTGACAGTTTCGTATATTCTGAATGGCGTTATTTAGATATGAGGCAATCATTTACGTATATGCATTGTTTCTCCCTATTTCTCAGTTTATTCTCATCTACTTATCTCCCCCGGTTCGTTGTGACGCTCCGCCTATTCTCTGTGCGCGCTATTACCGGTCACGACAGTTGTGCCTGCGTCCGTCATACAGCGTCATGCTACTGACAGGAAATTTCAATTAAGAGAACCTGTGTTCGGTGTTCACTTGTGGATTTGATTTGAAGCCGATGCACTTTACCCGCAGCTAATTGACACGAAACAGGACGAAAGAAAACAGATAATAAAATGGCGTTTCAGGACGAGTTATTGGATGAAGCTTGCGACTTGGCTAACATGTGAGGCGAGGTGGAATTATGTCGTCATTGATTGTGGCCTTCTGTCTTACGGCTTGGTGGAAGCAAACCCTGCCCCCTCTTCTTGTTACCTTTAAATTGTTTTCAGAGTACTCTATGGTATTGCAGCACGGGTTATCAATCAAGTAGCCACGAACATAATAATATTACTCAAGATCAGTGTAAATATACAGAAACGTTTACAATATTATATTTAAGCATCCTGCTGCACTCTACACGATAAATGATACAAACCCACACAAGAAGACTACATTAAATAACACCTGTACAGTGTGAAAACAAGAACTAGCCGCTCCAGCACTTA
>NW_019721518.1:1020485-1041156 GCF_002891405.2 Cryptotermes secundus | reverse complement strand
TACATACCAGACACATATCAACGATGTAGATGTTGATAATACGAAGAACGTGACATTGTGTTTTTAAATGTTAAGTTTTAGACTGGGTTCAGTGTGGCAGCAACGTTAAGAGTATACACCTGATGATGGCCGATAGAGGCCGAAACATGTAATGTAGAAAGAACAAGATCAAAGACATATAAATGTATATTGTTTGCACTTAAGACGGAGTTTGTATCATTTATCATACAGAAACGTAATGTAAAGTAAACTAAAGTGCCTGAAGTCTGTATAACTTTGTCAAAAAAATTGCGCCAAGTATACAGAAATTTAAACTTTACCAATATACTGTACATTCTAAAGTCTTCTGACGGTTACTCCGTCCAGTGACTGAGGTTACCTCTTTCTCTAAGGGACCCAACAGAGTAAGTGTCTCCTTACCTGAAGGAGGAATTATCTCCCGTTTCCGAAACGTTGTGCTCTATAGTTTTTTAGAATACTGGACAATGGACAACGTCAGATCGCTTGATTAATATTAATATCACTGCTCTATTGCATCTCGGATGCCTTGAGTGGAACTCACATTCTGGTCGTAAACATAATAATTCAGTCAGTCTTCTAAAATCGTTTTGAGAGCCCTACTCCCAAGCCCTAAACTGAAGGACTTCCCCTTTTTGTAGATAAGCATGTTTTATGGTTACTATATGAGAATGAATTCTGGAACTGCGTCAGTTTAAATGCTATCACCCATTTATTTTACAAAATAATAAGGATGTATAGCCGTATATATACACAGACTGCTGTCTGTAGTGGCTTTGCAGTCTTGAAGGTGCAGCCTTACTTTGAGAGAAGAGACTCTAAATCACAGGCATTTGAAATGTCTCTCTCAGAATACAAGAATGATGCAAGTCAAGTAAAGCTATCCCTGTAACAGGCCGTGGAGGCCCATAGGGTTGTGAGACGTTGAGGCTCCCACAATTTCTAGACAATTGGTTCACACAGTGCGGTAAGGTTGTCAGCCTCAGTCACCGGCCGCCCTTTACACCCAGGAATATTCCAGGTACTCATAGAGGCTGAGTCGTCGCCAGGGCTATAGTGCGGCTGGAAGGATTACATCAACTGAAAATATCCACCTCATCGGGATTCGATCCCGCGACCTTCCGACTTGTAGCATAGTCCTTCAACCAACTACGCTACCGCGTGCCCCATAAGAATGATGTAGTAAGTAAAAAGTACAGAATATTAAAGGTTCATTATTTATTTACCTGCCCAAGTACTGTGTCTATCTGTCTAGCTGTCTGTCTATCTTTGTTCCTGTTGCTCCAACTTGGAGAATAGGGCAACCGTGAAACACTTTGTTTCACTTCAGTTTCTTATTCTTAGACAGTTGGTAGTACTCCTTGGATGGGGGAACAGCCAATCTCAAGGCTGGAACCTACACAGGCCAACACAAACATAGAATAAACGCAGACATACATCCATGCCTTGAGTGGGATTCGAACCCACGATCCCAGTGTTCAAGCGAGCGAAGACGGTTCATGCCTTAGACTGCGCAGTCACCGTGATCATCACTGTTACTATAGAGCGCCCTAACAGTCTGCAGTGGGAAGGGAGTGCAGTCTTATGAAGGGCTCAAGAAATGCATGCAATATTTCAGGTTGATAATTTTTCGAAAAACATCGCTTAGAAAACAGAGGACATGAGGTAAAATTTTAAGATAGATGATAGGAAGACTGATTGTGAGGTTAGAAGGCAGATGTGCCTGTCTGAATATCGTGTGTAAAGACGGACTGTATCAGCAGTGTTCTTTCCACATATGTAGTTTTTATTACCTGAAAGTAGTTTCGTTAATTAATTAACTCTTAGCTTTATGGCCTCTCCGAATACAGTTCTAAACCATTTCTCGTGAAACAGAAGCCAGTCTCAGGTGACGTGTTAGGCAAGCTACGAATCCCAGCAACACATGATTTGTGATGCTACGGGCCTTTGACTAGGACAATGATAACATTTTTTTTCCTTGGCACTACACCCCCAGTGGGCCTAGGCCTACCTCCATGAACTTCTCCGTTCACTTCGGTTTTTCTAGATCTTAGACATACGGTAGGACTCCTTGGGCGGGTAATCAGCTCGTCGCAAGGCCTCTACCTGTACACAAACACAGGAAAACGCACACAAACATCCATGCCCTGATTGGGATTCGAACCCACGATCCCGGCTTCCGAGCGAGCGAAGACAGTGCACGCCTTAGAACGCTCGGCTACCGTGACCGGCAATGATAACATATTCTTACTTAAATTCTTATTCGGGGCACAATATACAAGCTTTCACTCTCTAGAAATGTGTACCACTTCAGAGTAATATGACCTTGTTCTTGTATTTCTATGTTGCATTTAGTACATGAGGCAATGACAGTGGCCACGCTGTTTAAGGCATGAAATGTCTTCAATCGCTTGAAGGCTGAGATGGTGGGCTCGAATCTCACTGATAGCATGGATGTCTGTGTGTAGGTAGTGGCCTTGGGACGGGCTGATCACTCCTCCAAGAAGTAATACCGTCTGTACAAAAAAAAAAAAATTACGAAACTGAAGAAGATGCCAGGGTCCAACGGAGGGCTGTAGAGCCATTGATGAACTAATTTAGTAGATGGCCAATCACAGGGACCGCGCGGTATAATTCATGAACTGTCTTCGTCAGCTCGAACACTTGTGTCGTGTGTTCGAATCCACCTCGAGCCATGAATGTCTATGTGCATTTGTTCTGAGTTTGTGCTGTTCTGTTTGTAGGTAGAGGCCTTGCGTTGGACTGTTGGCCCGTCTAAGGAGTCCCACCGACTGTGTATGGGTTAAGAAACTAAAAAGTTACCGAGACTCAACAAACGGCTGTAGAGCCTTAAATAGACTCAATGGATGCCCTGCAACTGAGCGATCTCTGTACGTGCATGACCAGGGATAGCTGTCTCACTGTCTCTGATGCCATATAGCGTGAAGCATGTTATGGGATTTGCCACGTCACAGAGGGGCAACTAGAACGGGTAGCAAGGAAAGAAAGGAATTTCGTTGAACTGACGTAACGATTTGCACGCAAACGTCAGTCGTGACTGTTGAGGCTCGCGTGAGTCTCTTGCCAGTCACTCAAACTGATGTCGGCTCATCGTCCCCCCACCCAAAAAAAACCTTTCATCTCTCTGGGAACGGAGGGGCTGCTTTATCCGTTCTGTGACTGTGAGGATGCAGTTGCAACATGTGTATTCCTGTGTGCAATTTGTTATGGCTGGTTATGCTACATATACGCGACACCCTTTTATAATTGTAATCATGAAATCAAGTTATATTACTTTTACTGTATGTATTGAAATGTGCAAACCGTGAGTGTGTTAACAATGCTCTTGCTATAAATCTAAGCAGCAATTCTCAAGTGTGGCTACCGTGGCCTACAGTAACTTCTCATGAAAAAGAACAGTTATTTTCGTGATTAATTAGTAAGTTCTCTGTAAAAACATGTTTCCTGTCTTTAAAACCAATTTTATCTCTATCTCATGTAAGCTGGCCGTCTACACGGATATTGTGGGTCTGTGTTATGCAGCTGTAAGCCTCTACCCATGTTTCTTAAAACGCAAGCACCGCGTACAAATGAAGGGACACAACTGTGGAGGGATATCCAATCAATATGTTAAAATTTAGATAGCCGCTGTAAGCTGAAGTTATCACAAATAAAATCTAAAGGATTCTGACGATGATGTATGACTGGGTTTTGTGAACTTTTCCCATCGTCCGAAATTCTAAGTAATAGAAGACAATGATGGTTCGGAAACGGCATCTGTTGCCGTCTTCAGGTAAGGAAGGAGCTAATCGATTAGCTCTTTCTAAGGGGCCCAACTGAGTAGGCGTCTTCCTTCATCACCTGAAGACGGCAAATGATCAAGTTTCCGAAACATCGTGTCCAGAAACCCAGTAATTCTGTAAAGTTATCACAATTTTCTTGCGATCTTCAAATTGCAAATTAATAACAGTCTAATATAATATTTCATTTTTATATTTACAAAGTTATATATGTGTGTTTTAAGTTGCGTGGTCACAGAAAATATTTCTAAGCTTCAAATTTGGGTCCAATAAATTGTTACTTCATCACTAGAAGCAGGGCAATATAAAGGAGAAGATGGTCAATCACAGCATACGCTTGGAAGGGCTACAGAAAACCACGGGATAGCCCACTCGCCAACTTCTGCCAGTTTCTACCTTAGATAGGTCTCCACTGACGGTTTAAGAAACAGACATGGTAGAATGCAGTCTGACTCACGGGGCAACCGTTTCTCAAGGCGACTAATATTACAGTACTAATTCTCTCAATTTAGTTTACTCTCGTTTGACTTAATTTATAACTCACTCACTCATGGAGCTGAGCCCTTCTTGAGAAGATGCCAATTGTGCAGACACTCAACAACTTCCCAAAAATTTAGGAAACCCGAAGGTTCATTAGTGTGTTCAAAAGAGCCATCCACTAGTTCTTATCCTCAGCCAGATCAATCCAATCCATACCATCTCATCCTACCTCTCTAAGATCCATTTTAATAATGTCCACCTACCTATTATTAGCGGCCTCCGTAGTCTAGAGGTAATGTTCCCACCTCATGACTCGTGGTACGCGGGTTCAAATACCCGGCGGAGGTCGTCGAATTTTTGAGGGCGGAAAAATTCAGGGAACACGTCCTCCGGGAGGGACTTTAAGCCGTGGGTCCCATGCCGTAGCTTTACGGCACGTAAAAGAACCTCATATCTCCAAAGGAGATCACTGAGCCAAATTCCAGGACGTTTCCCTCCCAACAATAGTTTCTAAGGACTCTGATAGATGGGGGAAGCATTATAGATACCGCCAAGCAAGTTTCCGAACTCGCTTGCTCGGCGAGAGTGATGGTATGCACCATTATCGGTAGGGTATAGAGACTGGTAGAATATCATAGAAGGAAGCACAATGGACCAATACTGGTCTAAGTGCATGGGGAAACCCACCCTCTCCAATAACTAACTACCTATTATTTATTTGATCATAACTGTTTATTTTATTTTTGGGAATTCCTGTATAGCTATAGAGCATCATGAAAGGACCACGATTGATTTATACATTGGCAATACTTAAACGTAATAAGATTTCATTGAATTATGTATTTTAAAACTGACAAATTCACTTTCCGCAACGGCTTTGGTGTTCACGTAGTTTCATGTGCAATGAACAGGGAGGTTTTTCCCTAGAATGAAGCGGTCGGAGTGTAAACCTGGCCAATCCGCTCTGTCCAATGCCGCAGCAAACATACGTATAATTACTCCTATTTCCACGTTTCCTTGATGCGGTGGTTATTTAAAAACAGATTCAGTTGCCTCAGAAACGCTTATCCTTCTCGTACTTTATATCCGACGTGGACAGCACACGTGACGGACGTTTCGGTCTTAATGTACAAATTGCAAATCGGATGCGACAAGAGAAATGCTAGAACTGAGTTGCCACGTAATCCCTTACACCTCGTATTCAGCCCGGATTTCCGACGATATTTCTGGCGCCTCTCAGCACAACCCGCTCTAATAAGTGCAAATTTATTCATGAGGCTGTTAATTCATTAATCTACTCACGAATTTAAAATAACGGATTATAACGTGAGATGAACTCTGTAGTTTGATATCCATTCCATTATAAATATAGATGTAGCTCATCATGTGAGTAAGACCAAAATGTTCCCTCGGAAACCTCGAGCTAATGTTCCAGGTTCAGAGTTTCAGTGTGATGCGTACAAAGACGAAAGCCAAAGGGAAGAGAGACTGGTGGCAGACTGATCAAAAGAAGTGGTTTCCTTGGATAAAAACTTAAACACAGAAATGGATTTGGCTCCATAAGAAAAGCAATGTTGCTAGCTTCCTATTCCAAAGCCAACCATGGGGATATTGAGAACGCAGAACCATTTTTCCTTTGTGTGGGATAAAAACACATCGCCTTTATCCCTTGGTTCCGCGCGCGTCTCGTTTCAAAACGTCAGCACAAGAGGTTTTTTTTTAATATTGAGGCACTCTTATGTAAAATGGAATAGTTATGTCCAAAGAAATGGATAGGGACACGTTTGTGTGGCTGTGAAAATCCATTTACTGAACTTTGTGTTTGAAATAACGGAAATGACACAGGTTTACATGCGTTTTTTAAAAGAAATAGGAGCTAAGAGAAATAGTTACGCAGCCTGTGCGTACTAGGCTTGCATATGTAGATTCTGTCTACGGCCTCATATCTTTCTTAGTTATCTATAGATCATTTCCAGATCTATAATAAATATACGAGAAAAATTTATGTTTGTTATACTTACGCTGGTAGGCTTTTAATTGTATTCATTTTCTCTTTACAAGAGTAAATATTTTGTGATAAAGTGCCTCAGTATCCGTTTAGAAACGTGTTCTTTTGTGCCAGTTATAGAAAGCATTAAGAGCCGGTATAGCGACTATAGGCTGGATGGTTGGTGTTCGATTCCTGACAGGGGCAAGAACATTTTCTTATCTTCATAGCTTCCAGACTGATTCTATGACCCACCCAGCCTTTTATCCAATGGATCCCGGGAGTTCTTCTTCTCGGGGTAAAGCGGCCGGGGAGTGAAGCTGGCCATTTACCTCCCTCTAATGTCGGGGCAAAAAATGGTGGAGCTATACCTTCACTCCCTTCATGTCTTCATGGCTTGGTGTTTAATTTATTAAGCAAAAAGACTTCACCTATAAGAAGCACTGCATGTATGCAACAACAAAATAATATATTTTTGTAATCTTTCTCGCCGGTCACTGTAGCCGAGCGGTCTAAGGCATGCACTGTCTTCGCTCGCTCGGAAGCCGGGATCGTGGGTTCGAATCCCACTCAGGGCATGGATGTTTGTGTGCGTTTTACTGTGTTTGTCTACAGGTAGAGGTCTTGCGACGAGCTGATCACTCGCCCAAGGAGTCCTACCGTATGTGTAAGATCTAGTAAACCGAAGTGAAACGGAGAGTTTCATGGAGGTAGGCCTAGGCCCAAATTGGGACTGTAGCGTCACAGAAAAAAAAATCTTTCTCATTTTTAAGTCCCAAGTGAAAGACTAAAATTGTCTTAGAACCTATGCCTGAGGATTAAAGTTAAATATGACGCAATAGTAGACCTACGAGTTTATGTTATGTATAACAAACCCGGGATGGGAAGGAACAAGTATGTTGTTCTTTCATATCGTAATCATGAAAGTCATCGAAATATAAATCTGCGTATTTTGTATGGACGTGAAAACGTTTTTTTCTGAAATTAAGAAAAGATCATAGATTGAGGATGTTTGAGAACAGAGAAGTGAATATTTGGATATAAAATGGAGGAAGCATGGATGGCTGGATGGATGTGTGTGTGGGCAGAGAGCCGGTGTTCAAAGAAAAGTAACAGGACGCTTCAAAATTTGCTTAATGATCAGGTTCATGATTTATGTCTTCGTTGAATACTGTTAAGATATGCAAGTAGAGAGGTGGCGGGGGGAGTGGGGATTGCATACCAAGAGACGGTAAATTCATGCAGGATTTTGGTAAGACACCGCTTGGGGATATGGAGGTAGATAAGATTGATATGAAAATTGGACTTAGGAAAACAAGATGTGAAAGTGTCGATTGTACTCATGTGGCTCAGGACAGGGGGCAGTGGCAGGCTGTTATGAGAGCGGTAATGAACATTCCGGTCCTGCAAAATGTAGGAAAATTCTTTACCAGTTCAGCGAATATTAGCTTCTTGAGATCAGTTGCAGAAGGATTTATCTATAGAATAATCGCAAGGAAATTATAGGCCTCTAATAAACACATTTTCTTCTTTATTAATAATCCACTCGCTGTAAATGCGGAACTAGTTCAGAGCTGCTGAAACGGCTGTATTTTCTGAAATTGTAAACATTAGTTTGAAATTGAGGGCGTATGCGAATCCTTGTCTTCTGGAGTAACAGATCCTTTTTCGGCACTGAATTATGGGAAAGCGAATATGGGTTGCAAGATTTATGATTTTATTCCCTGCAAGGACTTGAAAATACAGTACCGTGGAAGGCCAGAGCATTTCCATGCAACGACCTGTAAACAACTTTAAGTTGAGTGCATTACAATAGGACGAATGTTTACAGCTCTTTGCTAGGCGACAGTCAGCGCACCAATCGACTGAGAAGATAGATATCACGTGAAGTGTTTTCTGTGCAGTCTCCGTCTACAACAATAGAACTGTGTTTCCTATGCGGTCCTAGCTGCAGCTATATAATGAGACCTGTGGGCCGTAAGTTTAGAGCGAATTGGGACAAGGAGCACAGAAGAACACAGGAGGTCGGTCTGTGAGAATTAAAGTGTGATTTAAGGCTTTGTTTATGTGTAGTACTTGGAGTGTGTAATCCAGTGAGACTGTTATAGTTTCTATGTTAAGATCCGTTGCCAGGAGACGACTAATGAAGACGAAGAATCCTAGTGCCTGTGCAACAGTGAAATTGAAATTGTGTAAATCAGCGATAGCGCTATATTTCCTGCTGTTCTGTTGAGTGGGATTTGTGGTGGACAAAGTGGCGCTGGGGCAGCTTTTCCCCGAAGACTTCGGTCTTCCCTGCCAATCTTCATTCCACCAAATTCTCCATCATCATAATCACCCGGGGCAGGTACAATAGGCCAATCAGTGGCTGCTGTGCCGAGTGGACCCAGTTGGACTCCACCCCCCACTAAGCGAACCAAAGAGTTAATAAATCCAATCATCCGAACTAGAACCCGTCATTTTTGTCGCGCGTACCCTCCTACACGTGACAATGTGTCTCCGCCATCAGAATACAGTTGCCACGGCCGGAGCGTGTACCTGACCACTCTCCTCAGCCTAGTTCCTTGACTGAAAATATCTGATACTCAGGATTAAGAAAACTGCACGTACGGAAGTTTATGGCGCCGTAATGAGGATGTACGTGTACTTGTTCGGCTTAATCGTAATAAATACTTAGGATTCTTCTGTCCTGTAATGATGGAGAGTGTTCTTCTAGCTAAGGCAACGTCGGACATATACGAGTATATGGAGAATCTCCATGGAATCCGTAAACACGTCATATAAAGTGTACAGGCTGCACTAAAACTTAGCGACACAGCCGTCTGTATAGTAGGACTGTGTCATAACACGTGTTTTGAAACTTAAATGCCAACTGACTGTGTGAATGTGTCGTAGCATTCTTTTAGCTCATCCCAGGCTACGTTCCCACACTGGCCCTCACATGAACACGCTTTCTATAGCAGGATTCAGACGCTTTTAGGAGAATCGTAGCTTTCGTCCTCCTCTTACGTGCATTGAATTGAATTGAATTGAATTGAATTTATTTACATTCTATAAATCCTAAGTAGGTTAGTACCTTTGGATACAGAACAAGTCAAAAGGTTACATACATAAGTACAGGCAATTTTAGCTTAAAAATTAATATAACTTAATTTTACATCATTCTCTATTTACATTGAAGTATTCATCTAAAGAGTAGAAGGAATGAGCATGTAGATAATTCTTTAACTCTGATTTAAACTTTTTAGTATCATTGCCCAAGTTTTTAATACTTTGTGGCAGATTGTTGAACACTTTTATGCCAGTAAAGTAGACTCCTTTTTGATATACTGATAAAGTTGATGAGGGTAGGTGGAAGTTATATTTGTGTCTAGTATTCATGTTATGGACATCAGAATTTAATTTGAATTTTATTCTTATTGCGAAGCCATTTAAACTTGTTTTCATTTGTTGTACCGATCGCAGTAGCCGCTCAGTCTAAGGCATGAACTGTCTTCGCTCGTTCGAACATTGGGGTATTGGGTTCGAATCCCACTCAAAGCATTCATATCTATATTGTGTGCGTTTTTTTGTGCTTATGTTCTTCTGTGTGTAGGTAGAAGCCTTGCAACGGGCTGATTCCCCCCCCCCTTCCACCAAGGCGTCCAACCGACTGTGTACAGAATCAAGAAAGTGAGAAAGCGACAAGGTCCAACAAAGGGCTGTACAGACGTATAAAATATTTGTTGTGTATGACTATGGGAGGAATAACATAGGAGTTTGGGCTTTCCCTTCCAACTCACGGATCTCTTCCGCAGTGGACCCAGAAGGAACGTTGGCCTGTAAACAAGTCTTGCTGATGCATTTAGGGTAGAGTAGCGACCGCCGGTTCTTTGTAACGCGAAGATTGGAGGAAATACATTCCTCTTAATAAAACACCTGAAGACACTTTCACTTTGATCTGCTGTTCAGCGAGGAACGTGGCTCAAGCGGTAATGTTTCTAAATTATATGCAGCAGATGCCTGGTTCAAAATCTGACCAGGACACCAACTAAACTGGTACATTGGGCGCTCCATAACTCAAGCGGTTAGTCGCTGGCTTCCCACCGCGGCGGCCCGGGTTCGATCCCGTGTCTGGTCAAGTGGGATTTTTGGTGGACAAAGTGGCGCTGGGGCGGGTTTTCTCCGAGTACTTCGGTTTCCCCTGACAATCTTCATTCCACCAAATTCTCCATCATCATAATCACCGGGGGCAGGCTACAATAGGCCAATCAGTGGCCGCCGTGCTGAGTGGACCCAGTTGGACTCCACCCCCACTAAGCGAATTAAAAAACTGGTACATTTATCGTGATTGCCCTCCGTCCCTCTATGCTGGTACTGGAATAGAGATTCAAATTAGGACACAGGCGTTTTACGTCACCGTTCCTTCCTAATCGTCCCTCTATTTGATGCTCTCTAATCTGAGTTGATGGTGAGCCGTTAAATAAATCATAAATAAATACATTAATGTGTTCTTCATTTTTGCGCTACTGAGATTAGCCGATTGTGCATTTGAATATTTATTTTTGTAAGAGTGCTGTGGGGAAACACCATTAGGCTTTTAGCTGCTCGGATTCAGATTTAACTCCATGTATCTAAACCCTTCCAAAAAGAAAACTAACAATGGCTCAACTAAGCAAGGAAATTTCAGCATGTTACTGGAATTAAACGTCCATTAAACTGCACCTAAGTCCCGCCACGGTTTTCTTAGCCTTATGGTTCCATTTCACATCTTCACTTCAGATATTTAAAACTCAAAAAGAGAATAACTCGATATGATGGATCTAATAAGATGGCAATATTTGTTACTTTTAACCGAGCAAGTTCGCTCAGGCAAGTATCAATTCTCACTTGTTTAAAGGGGGTAATGTTTCGAATATCGGCTGGAACACCAGCTGTCCTGACTGAGGCTTTTCTTATGTATTTTTCAGTCCCTGGAGGTAAATGTTAAGTTAGGTCACAGATGTTTTTCTCTCATCCTTTCGTAATCATTATTCAAGAGTCTTCTTACAATTTTACACTATGTAAAGGTAAAGCTGTCTCTGTGCTTATCTAATTAAGCACTACGCCTTGAAGGCGTATGGCGGAACTGATGCATAAATCCTTGTTTTCTTGACCTCGGCACTAACTGGAGGTGAGTGGCCAACTTCACACCCCTACCGCTTTACCCCCGGTACCCATTGTATAGGAAGTTGGGTGGACCCCCAGAGTCGGTCTGGACAACCTATCGGGACTCGGAACACCGACCCCTAGGCCTTCCAGCCTGTAACCAGTCGCTGTACCGACTACGCTATCCCGGCTCCCTCTTGCACTATTTAGTCTAAGCTATTTGCGACATGGTAAAGCAAATTATAAATTAATAAACTGTTGTCTTTAGCACTGAAATTATTTCTACATTTGAATAGTTCATTATTTTAATTTGTTCTAGCTTGCAGTTTCACTTTAGAACACACAACACTTTTGGTTTCGGATATCTGCTTCTGTATATTTGTGTGTGCAATGTAGGGCCAACTGACACAATAAAACAACGAACACCGTTTAAAAATATTTTTAAACATCTGAGGGCGAAATATGTCAGCCCAGTTTTTTGACAGCGGATGACATTCGTGATGTTGAATAAATACAGGTCGTATAGTAAGTTATCAAGTGCACTGTCTGTAACAGGTTTCTGTGTCGGCAACTAATAACAACGTTCCCGCCGTACCATAAAACCACAAATTGCAGCCATGCATTGAAGTACTTGAAAGCGTCGAGTTGACGTTACTGTCGCGTACACCGTTTCGCTCTGAAGACAGGGTCCTCAGAAAGCAGAGACAAGAACTCATGTGAATGAAGGAGAAAATAGAAGCGTTTCCTACAGCTACAGCGAGAATGTACGTTAAGGGAAAGAAATAAGAAAAACATGGAAAATGCTAGAATGATGAAGAGGCACGCACCAGTACAAAGATAAATATTTCGGAAATGAGAGGCAACGTAACACGAAAGGAAGTAAGGGACGAAGAAGAACGGCTGGAAGAAGACAGACCGAGAGTTGGGAGAGAATTGGGCGTAGTTTTACTTTAAAAGGAGGCAGAACAATAGGTGGTGCCATGTTGTAAATTGTAGGACTTATTCAACGTGTTCCTCTGCCTCTTAATGAGTGCCACGTTTCCCTAAGCAATCTGGTTAATGAACACTGTCAAAGTAAAGTGTAAATGCCAGAAGTAGAGAACAGTGAACCAGTCCCAAACAGCGGATGCAGAAGGACGAGAAGAATATTAAGAGAGGCTAGAAGCATATAAATGAACGTCGTTTATTCTCTGTAACACCTTCCTTTTGTATTTTGAAACATAACCGATTCTCAGGAGCTTCTTTGTCACTGAATTCATCGTATAAAATTACTAAAGAAATATTGGTCAGGATTCTTCAAGGAGTATAATTTCAGGGAATTATTTCGTTATGAATTGTTACGATTTTGTCGTTGAAGAAGACTTCCTTTGTCAGCTAGTTACAGGCTACAACTTAAAATATTTCCCCAACAAATCTAAAAGTCTTCGCAGTGAATACAATTGTCTATTTTAGGACAGGAATACGTCTCTTTGCAGAGTCTCTTGATGAGGACCGGGCAATGGAAACGTATTTTTCGTGTATTCATACAATACCTTTATATTCTGGTAAATGCAATGCCTTGTGCACATGAGACACGTGACAGGAGTTTGGGCAGCGCTCCCTGTGGAAACCGCGTGGCTATTGCTTTACATGTGTGTTTGTATGTGTGTGTTTGAGCGTAACAGTTTTATAAGACATGAGTGTATATTTTGTGCATTATTATTGCCTTTTTCAGTACAATTATCTCCCTGCGAGTGTTTGTCGATCTACTCCCTTCAGAGTTTTAGAATGAATTAAAATGAATAAATAAAACGCAGTGTTATTACGTATAAATATAACTTATATTGAGTTTCACCAATATGTCAGAATTTTAAAATAGAACGTGTAATGCCAAAGTTAATTAATGCCCATAAGAGACACTTAAGGAGAAGCAAACAGCCGAAATTAAAATTTCTGAACAATATTTAGTGTCGGGTCCTGCTGTACTGAGTTCAAGTCCAATCCGTCAGAGTTTAGATGCTGATGCTTGGGGTTGATCCCGGAAGGACCTAACTGACCTACTCAGTGGTTTCAGAACACTTTTTGGGAAGCTCCTGATGAGAGGCTCTGACAATCATGCTATAGCTACAAGAAGATGCTTTTAAAGGAGGTAACGGTAAAGCTAACCCTGTAACAGGCCGTGGAGGCCAATAGAGAGACGTCGAGGCTCCCACATTTTCTAGACAATCGGCTCACAGATGGCAGTGAGGTTGTCAGCGTTACTCACTGGCCGTCCTTTACCTCCAAGAAGATTCCTGGTACTCATTTCTGTTAGACGTTAAGTCGACCTCTGAGCCATAGTGATGCTGGAAGGATTAGGTCAATTGAAAAGTTCAATGACCTCATCNTGCCCCCCCCCCCCAAAGAAGATACTGTTATTTAATATTCACTCAGTCATGGTGCTGAGCCCTTCGTGAGAAGCCGCCAATTGTGCAGCTACTCAAAAACTTCCCAGCATTTCATGAGACCCGAAGGTTCATTACCGTGTTCACAAGAGCCCTCCACTGATCCCTGTCCTGAGGCACATCAGTGCAATCCATCCCATCCTAGCTCTCTAAGATCCATGTTAATATTGTCCACCCACCTACGTCTTGGTCTTCCTAGTGATGTCTTTCCTTCTGGCTATCCCACCAATATCGTATATGCATTCCTCTTCTCCTCCATTCGTGCTACATGTCCTGCCTATCTCATCTTCCTTGACTTGATCATTCTAATTATATTTGGAGAAGAGGAAGAATTTAATATTATAAATGGTATTACTCTCTTCGGGTGACCGTCCAGTTTTCATATCCGTAGAAAACAACAGGCAGAGACTCCCATTTGGTAAAGCAATTTCCTGCAGATCAAATGGTTGAACTTTACTGTTCATAATTGCCACACTCGGAGAGCAAAGTGTAAAATATAAAGCACTCCAAAGCTGCAAGTATTTTAATCACTGGGAAATCAGGGAAGCTATTTCGTTGATTGAATGTTTTCCCTATTATTAATTGATTTCACTACACGTACAAGTTTTAATAGTTAACATTATTATGTCCCATGTCTGTGTGAGTAATTGAATAGTTTAATGAGAATGTTATCCCCGTACTCGAATGAGAGGTTCATTTCCTAGGAGAGGGACTGGCTTGCTGTGACGTGGGATCAAATCACACTAGCCTGAGCTCTCTCTGTATTTACCCTTTAGAGTAGCTGCGTTGCGTGTATTGAAGGGGCAGGTCTGATCACTGTGCCAGTTACCACATGGTGTGTGATATTACATTATTGTTATACAGAGCAGGAGGACAACCCTCTTCAGAATACTGAATAATTCAATGCGATGGGGACTAGCTCAGCTGTCCGCACGCTTTGCTTGTTGAATCATTGGACCAGATCACTGCTAGAGCTTCGATTTCATCCAACCAGTGGTCGGATTATTGCTGTATGAAATAACACATTAGATTGTTTGATTAATCTCAGCTGACTGATTTACGTTACTCATTTAAGTCTATTTTAATTTATGTGTAGCGTGAACAGTCTGCATGCCTTTCCTGTTTTTATCTTGGTCTACGTGGCTTTAGACATTGCAGAGCTGGCCTTGAAACTTGTTTCTCTGAAGGACGACACTTTGACAGAAGGAATGCATTAAGGCGTTAAGTTTTAATCGTATTGTAGCATTTTAATTAATTTACTATCATTTCCTTTACTCGGTAGTGTATCATTGCAGATAGATATCAGCTTTAAGACTAAGTTTACTGCACTCTGTAATGTGGGCCGTTCTCACTGAACTGTTCCTGTCACGAGGGCGCTAGTATTTTATTTTTTGCTGTCTTGGAAGCCGGAGGAGCCGAAGCTCAGTATGTATAGCGACGGGCTACGGGTTTTAGGGCCCGGGTTCGATTCACGACATAGCAAGATTTTTCTCTTCTCCGCAACGTCTAGACCGACTCTGGGGCCTACCCAGCCTCTTATCCAATGGGTACCGGGGGTAAAACGGCCGGGGCGTGAAACTGATAACTCACCTCCATCTAGTTCAGAGGTCAAGAATGGTGGAGCTATATGTCCACTATGAGAGTACGCGGTAGCCGTACTATGCTACAAGTCGGAAGGTCGCGAGTTCAAGTCCCGATGAGGTAACTGGATTTATTTAAATTGACCTTATCCTTCCAGCCGCACTAATGTCCCTGGGGTCGACTCAGCCTCTAACAGAAATGAATACCAGGAATATTCTGAGGGGTAAAGGGCGGCCGGCGCGTAAGGCTGACAACCTTACCGCTATCTGTGAGCCGACTGACTAGAAAGTGTGGGACCCTCAACGTATCACAACCCTATGGGGCCTTCACGGCCTGGTACAGGGATAGCTTTACTTTACATACTTTATATCACCTCAACATCTTCATGGCGTAGAGGCAACGTTACTTTACCTGGGAAGCCCGGGTCATGATTGCCACAGGCAGACAATTGACACATCGCGTTCCAATCCAACTACTTAGACAAGGCGAGTAATTTGTTTAGAACCTACTTATTTACCTCGCAATTTCCATAACTCCGTCCATAATATTTATTCTTGAGAAGACAGTAGTTTGTCCAGTTAGTATTCAGTTCCCCCAAATTTTAAGTAAATTGAAGGCGTTAACAAATGACCTTTACAGGATTGTGCCCTATGCCGCATGAATCCATGTCTCTCCAAAGTTTTAAGGCCAATTTTAATACTGCCCTTCCATCTATATATATAAGTATTCACTTCAGATTTTTCACATAAATTTCTATTCCCGTTCCTCATCTATTCAATGCCTGCTACATACCCAACCTATTTCATTCTAGGTGAAAAGTAGAAGAAACGCTTAAGGCCGTATTATCCAATTTCACTCTCCTCTTGTTACTTCCTCTGTCTTAGGGCCAAATATTCTCCGTGTCCTCTTCCCAAACACCCTCAAGCCATGCTGTTCTCTTAACTCGAGAGAAAATGATTCACATTAGTACAGGAATACGTAAAACTGTAGTCTAAAATATCTTAATATTTACGATGTTTTTTAGAACACGAGAATATAACATATTCTGATCTGAATGGTGGCTACATTTCTCTAATCTGCCCTTAATTCTTTCGTTAATATAAAATACAGTTCCCAGATATTTGGATTTTACGCAGTATTGACAGATGTGCTAGATATTTATACGCTTTCTTCCTGCATGCTGGTGACGAGACATGTATACGTTCATCATATTCAAGTTTACTTATAGAGTCTGAATAAACAGTTTAACCTTCTGTGTTTATCTTAGTTTTCTCCCAAGTTAAAGATACAATATAATAAAAGAAAGCGACAGAATAGGCCCACACTGCCACAAAATTGCATTCTTAACTGTAAAATAATTTTATATCTCTTGAAATCGAGGAACATTCGGTAAGGAGCTAAAGAGAATTCAGTTACATTTTGTTCGCCTAAGTATACTTACTGTGTTTTCAGAAGTGTTGCTGTTTAATGTTTATTTACTGATGGAAATTGTGAACTTAGGTTTTTTAAAACTTTTCATTGGACGTTTGTTTAATTGTGCCAGCAAGAATATAAATAAATACTATATATAACTGTTGTTATTTAAGTCGTGCATACATATACTTCGCTAGTTTATACAATATCGCTTTATAAACTGGGTTGTGCGTGAGTAGCATGGTCTTCAGACGTCATCAGCCGGCGGCATAAATCATACAAATGGAACGTCTCAGATAATACGTAGCACTACACTAAGAGTGTGGTCTCATAGCTTTACCCACAAGTGTGTATTCTTGACAGCAGTTCCTAATTGAAACAGCTGGATTCTAAGTGCAGCGTTAGAACTGCGTGCATCAGTTGAGCATTATGTAATTACACTACCATAAATTTGCTGGTCTGTGAATTGAGTTTAGGCAATCGAATGCTGTTACAGATTTCAGTTGGTAGGTGCATATGCATAGATGGGGTTTTTGATGTGCAGCTGAAAGACGGGAATAATCGATCTACAATTAATAGTCCGCTACTAGTTAACGGCTGAATAAACACGTATCGCGGCAATACAGGAACTGCTGAAAGCGGTCCTTACCGAAGCTATAAAATAAGTGTCGTCGGGAAAAATATCGAGCAATATTCATAAGAGAATCCCATTTTATCTTCACAGAGGATGTTGTATAAAGAATATGACCGCAAGGGTTCAGTCAAAAAAATATCTGGTCGTGATCCTCAAGAGGCTTGGCGCCAAGACGAATTGATTGCCTGTAAACTCTGACTCTGCCTATCGAGCGATATCGAGTGATAGCCAATGAGTAGATAGTGAAGGCTAGTAATGCCATGAATTGCTGTCAGGAGCGAGTTGCGAGCCAGCTGTCATCCAGTAAGCAAGTAATCACTGTTGCAGAAGGACCTCCATGGTTAACAGCCTAAACCTAGCGACATCTAGTGACGTGGTAACCGAACATTGACCAGTGAAGGCACACAGGCTATGGCTTAACGTGTACCATAGTGATTTGCTAATTATGTAGACTTCTGATAATATTATAAATATTTGTATCTACAATTTATGAGAGTCCAATAAATCCAAGTAGAAATTCAAACCCCTTTTCTAGTCACACGTGACAATATTTCTCATGATTCACTCACTCAATCATAGAGGTGAGCCCTTCTTGATAAGCTGCCGATTGTGCAGCTACTCAAGAACTTCCCAGCATTTTATGGAACCCGAAGGTTCATTACCGTGTTCACAAGTGTCCTCCACTGGTCCATATTCTGAGCCAAATCAATCCAATCCATCCCACCTATCTCTCTAAGATCCATTTTAATATTGTCCACCCACATACATCTTGGTCTACCCTGTGGTGATTACGTTCTAAAATTACACGCCTTAGAAATATTCCTGATGCCATGGAGTTCAGAATCCAAGATTAACTTAGCTTTATGTTAATAGGTGTTCTGAGATGTTTATACTCCCAAGCGATTATTGCATTTGTACTTAAAATAAGAAAGTTCAATATGAACTGCAAAGAGACTGGAGCAAATAACAATTTTATGCAGAAATGTCAGTAAATGAAAATAAAAGTCATTGCCCTTTGAAAAGTTTTAAATTCGAGACAAGCTTAACTACGATGACAGGCAATTAAAGATCGGAATTTGCTTATACATTCCAGTTGGATCAGATACCGCATTTCGTCGAAATCTGGCAAGTACTTTGGGAGATGAAACGTAACAGTCGTCAAGCAACAGTTCCGCTTTAAGTGCTTTTTATCAGCTTCGTGTAAAACACATCTGAACCCAAATCGATTCAGCTTACTTTTAGTTAATTCTTAATAGAGGTTTAGTTCACTCCATTCATTAATTAATGGATCTACAGCCCTGTCTTGGGCCCTGGCCTCTTCTTCAGTTCCGTAATATTTTTTTCACAGACGGTAGGACTCCTTGGACGAGTGACCAATCTGTCGCAAGGCCGCTACCTACACACAGGACAACACAGACACAGAGTAAACGCTCACAGAAACATCCATGCCTTGAGTGGAATTCGGAACACGACCCCAGCTTTGGGGCGGGCGAAGATAGTTAAGCTTTAGACAGCGCGGATACTGTGACCGGCAGACGTTTAGATATCCTAAGATATTATCTATCTAACCCTTCGAGAGATGCATGAGAAAGAGCAGATATCAGAGGAAATAGCATCCCGACGATCTGCTATGTCAGTTTCATCATTCATACAATTTATCCAGGTCCTGTGCAGTGCTCAGTAGCCTGGATTGATAATTAGTTTCCAATATTAAGTTCCTTTAAATAATACTTAAACACTCAACTTCCTAGCGTATCACGCCACCTCTCCAATAATTTTCAGGAAATAATTGGAGTTTGCTTTGAGAATTATAAGAATGCAAAATAGAAATTGTTCAGTTGTTAAAGCAGGACACACGTAATATTACCCACAATGTTCAAAGGGAAAATGCTACAAGCGATTTCTGCTGCGATGTATATAGGTTTGGTCTTCTCGACTGCTTAAAGCAGTATGGGACTTGGTTCTGCTGTGAAATTTTTCTTGTGAAACACATCCAACTGAAAACGAATTGTTCTTTCCATACTTTCTCTGTAACAAATTTTCTTTTATGGCTTTAAGGTTAAAAGCCTCAGAAAATTTAGATTCCCACAATGGAGTGTGTGTAATGAAATATTGTACGGAACACGCCTGTCTCATTTCCATGTAAATAGCGAGGAGGCCACAGTCCTGCAGTATACGCGCCTCGTTTAATGCAGACCGTCACTTAAAAGAGAAAGCTCTAACAGCTGCTTATCTTACAGTCCTGTGGAACGGACATCAAACGCCATTTACTGCAGCCTCGTTCCTGCTCATGTATGTAACATAACGTAAACCTCTGCTTGCAACCCTTCCAGAGCATTCACTTTCGCTGATGGCTAAAGCTTACTTACTAACGCTTGGGTTCCAGCTTAAGGGGAGCTCAGAATGTATCTCACGCCATGACTGTTTCCTGCGGTCACTCTTTTGACCATTATATCCTCAACCAGTCTTCAGCCTCATTTAGGATCTCTGCTCTCACGAGTGACTGTAGTGAACATCTGTAACCTCATAACACATTGAGTGAGGGGCCGAGGGAACTACAGAAAACCTCAGTCAAAGTAGACGGTTTCTAGCCCGAGTTTGAACACAAAACCTTCAGAATATAAGTCAGAGGCGTCACTGCCACATAAATGTTATGACTAAATGCTTACTTTATACTGAAGGAACTACGTAACCTGTAGTCCTCAATCGAACCATACCGACCGAGCGGCCGCCGCTTGTCGGCGGAGTTAGTGCCAAATTTAGTGGATAGGGGGTGTCGCGTGGTCGGCGCAACAAATCCCCACGGCCGTTTATTTCGGTTTTGTAGACCGGAGCTGCTATTTCCTTGAGAAAGCGCCTCAATTATCCTCACGAGGCTGAGTGGACCCCGTTCCAGGCCCACTATTTCTCAGAAAATCTGGTAGCGCCTGGAATCGAAACCGGGAACTCTGGACCTGTAACCAGGAGCTCTGACCACTAGACAACAGAGACGGTCATAGTGAAAGAAACTTGCTGTCATTCAGTTAGGAATATGTTTTCGATGATCGAAATTTTTCGGAAGTGAATATTTGGAAATTCTGCGAATCGTCTGGAAAATCAAATATCTTGTAGAAATATAATTAGGAAGGAACTTTCTAACTAGATTTTATCTTTAGACTCTAATTCTGAAGTTTCAGCGATTCGTAGACCTAATTATTTGCGTGTTCAT
>NW_019721518.1:1013045-1020473 GCF_002891405.2 Cryptotermes secundus | reverse complement strand
CGTACATAAGAATACTCGATGGAGAAAGTTTTACCTGAAACTGAGACTATAAGCTCCTGACATTGTTACCGACAAATTTTATACTTATTAACTCCAATAAAATTTGTTTGTATGCCTCAGACAAGATTAATTAGATTTTTAAACTGTTTAAACCTGTTCGAACACGACACTTGATTGGATTTAGCCAATATTTTACGCCTACTTCGCCGGTCATGGTAGCCGAGCGGTCTAAGGCATGTACTGTCCTCGCTCGGAAGCCGGGATAATGGGCTCGAATCCCACACAAGACATGGATGTTTCGTGTGTGTATGTAATATTATATTATATTTAAGCGTCCTGTTGCACTCTATACGATAATTGTGTGTATGTGTTTATTCCGTTTCTGTGTTGTCCTGTGTTTAGGCAGCGGCCTTGCGACGAGCTGATCACTTGTCCAAGGAGTCTTACCGTCTGTGAAATGATCATGAAACTGAAATAATCAGAGGCCAGGGCCCAAGGGACTGTAGAGCCAATGAAAAAAAAACCTGCTTCCTGTACGTCCAGGTATAATTTGCTTCGAACTTTGCTGTTACTGTAGACAAAATATAAAGGAATAAACTGATTTACATGACTGAAGGCTGGAGAATAATAGTCTGTGAGGTTTCCATAGCCACCGCAAACAATCATTTGCGTACAATGAATTTTTATTTCCCCACACGACTGTCCTCATCTGCCATTTCCCGTCTAGAAGTTTATGTCAGTCAGAATTCATTATACTACTTGCAAATTGTTAAAGCTTTAGACTTAAACTACTGGTCTAGCTTGTATTTGGAAACACACTTTTCTATGTGAAGGAGCTTTGAAGTGTACGAATTTGTTTCGGAACTACATCCATTCAAAAGTGGCATATTTCCATCCTCTGAACACGCTTCCCTTCTCGATTGGTATGCTGCACCACAAAAATAAATTGGCTTTACTTGTTCAGTCAGTTCTTGTTGATATAAACTCCACTTAAACTTCATTCTAGTAATATCATGCTATAGCATCATGTTGTGTGTTTATTGTTACTCCGCGGCAGCGAGGAATAGGTGGAGGCGTCGTTCTCTATGCGGTCCGTGTCGAATCGAAGGAAAGTTGGCAATTTGTTCTCCCTAGAGCTTCCTGTTTGTGTAACGTTGGGCTCGAATTGGGTAGCAGTTCTGCTTCGTATTCTGGAAGTGCTGCGACAAATATCTACCCGGAAACCGGTCATCATCTCTCAGGTCCTTTTCTGGTTTTCCTCGGTCCCTGAAGGTAAATGCTGGTATTACTCCGTGGCCTGTAGTCCGCAAGCGAACTGTACCGACCGAGCGACCTGTCGGCGAAGTTAGTGCCAAATTTAGCGGATAGAAGGTGTCACGTGGTCAGCGCAACGGATCCCTACGGTCGTTAATCTCGGTTTCCTAGACCGGAAATCCTGGCATAGTACTTCAAATTAAGAATCGTCGTTCCCTTTCACATTTATTCTCGTTCATTATTCACTACTTATCCTACCATTAGACTCCATATTGTCTGAGCTAGTGGCAAACTTTATTGATTAAATATAGAAATCAGTAAAGTATCTTGTAGCGCGCACATTTGGGGTATTGTTATTGACAGTTGTAAGTATTATAAAACTCTATTAATATATAAGTGCTGCATTATTATTGATGGTTCCCATATTTTAAATTTACAATTTATTTTGGTCTTCGCTCGTTCGGAAGCCTTTGATCATGGGTTCGAATCCCAGTCAGGACATGGATGTCTAGTGTTTGTGTGCGTGAGCATTTTTCTGTGTTTATGTACAGGTAGAGGCCTTGTGACGAGCTGATCACCCACCCAAGGAGTCCTACTGAATATCCTAAGATCAAGTAAACCGAAGTGAAACGGAGAGTTTCATGGAGGTAGGCCAAGGCCCAAATTGGGGTTCTAGCACCAAAGCAAAAAGAAATTATTAATACTGCAACATTTGTTGATTTCTGTTTTGTGTGGAACCATTCAAAGAAAAATAGTCATACTATTTATTCTCTGAATTTCTTGTTACAAATTCGTTCCTCCGTCCCCTGTATTTCTACAGTTCAGCTTCTCAGCGTTCCCTCGATTCTTGCCGTAAACGTTGCAAGAAAATGTTGCATTATTCAGAGGAGCGTCTTACGCTCCACGCTCTACGTGTTAAATTAGATTATACTGTGTTTTGTCAGTGCGAGTTCATTGCATTCATCTCTCTGACATTTTACACCTTATGGAATTTGTGCGTTATTCTGTGAGGCTGAATAAAATATGACGTATATACCATTCCTACGTCACGACTCTCAGTTCAGAATTAACCTGAAGACGGTCCTTTGTCTTTCGTTTTGTTTACCATGGCGTTATGGATTCTTCACAGCATCTTGAGCCTGCGTACTAAAACTTGAGGCATAAGAACCTTTTCCTCAACAGAATATTTACCGGTACGTTTAAAGTGTTTCAGTTGTGTTATGTCTGAACTACATGTTTCGAGACGCTGTGTAATTTTTGACATTGTGTCTGCATCATTGTTTATCAAGTGATGGGTAACATTTAAAGAAACGAAAATTATAGCATAGTTTCAAAATAACTCTTCCAACTGCTGTAAGCGATGTTTTCTCTGTGGTCCGCTTCAAAGTTATATAAACAGGAAGGGACAAAAATTTGGTCATGGGTCCTGACGGAGAACGAAACAAGAATGAGTGTGCTGGCGAGGACCAGCAGCAGTTTACTGCTCTGCTATGCTATGGTCTGCTTTTAGTAATTAGAAGGATACACAGACAGCAAGGTGATCTCATAAGCCTTCTTTTAGTTTTTGAAAATAAGGAAGTTAGGCTAAAGTGAGACGAGCCCTGACGAGCAAGCAAGACGCCAGGATTTGGTAACGTAAAAGTAAGTTATTCTTGTGAACTGAGCGTCACACCATGAAGAAGTATGTGAGAGTGGGCATATCGGGCCATGTATTCATAATCTCAGCACTAGATGGTGGTCTGGTCGCTTTACCCCCGGAGAAAGGGCCTTGGTACTTATTAAGTAGAAGGCTAGCTGGGCACCAAGGTCGGTCTGGTCCCTGTGGAGGAGATTGTGTTCTATTCGAAAGACAGATAATAGGAAATGAAGACTACAGTTCTATCTAATGTGACGCCGTGTAGTTTAGTAGACAGATTCCCCCGAAAATGTTTATCTGGCTACTGAACGACATGGCGTCACATCCTATAAGACCACAAACTTAATAATCACTGCCGTTGGACTCGCACATCTCCCGATATAGGGAAGTCACTGACTGCGAAGCTTTAGACAACTCCACTTTGCTAAGGACAATACTTGATTCAAAATGTTCATGACAGATTGGCGTAATTTGATGTTAAATATCACGTATATTACTTACTTACTTACTCATGGAGCTGAGCCCTTTGAGGAGCCACCAATTCTGCAGCCACTCAAGAATTTCCCAGCATTTTATGGAACCAGAAGGTTCATTACCGTGTTCACAAGAGCCCTCCACTGGTCCCTATCTTGTGCCAGATCTATCCAATCCAAACCATCCCATCCTATCTCTCTAAGATCCCTTCTAATATTGGCCACCCACCTACGCCTTGGTCTTCCCTGTGGTCTCTTTCCTTCTGGCTTTCCCACCAATTTCCTATACACATTCCTCGTCTTCCCCATTCGTGCTACATGACCTGCCCACCTCATTCCCCTTGACTTGATCATTCTAATTATACTTGGAGAAGAGTACAAGTTATGAAGCTCCTCATTATGCAGTTTTCTCCAACCTCCTGTCACTTCCTATCTCTTCGGTCCACATATTCTCCTCAACACCCTGTTCTCAAACACCCTCAGTCTATGTTCCTCCCTTAATGTCAGAGATCAAGTTTCACACCCATACAGAACCACAGGCAAAATTATAATTTTCTATGTATATTACATTACCATAATAATATTGTGTCGCGTCAACAGCTGAAAGGCCAATTACAGACACAGCGCAGTGTAGATATTACTAATTACATTAAGGAAAAACACAAACACCTATATTCTCTTATTGAATCTCTTTAATGTTCTTTGCCATCCATTCGTGCAAATAGACAAACGCGCCTGCGCGCACGGACTGTCCACTTCAGATCAAGTAAGCGTATCAGCTCTGGCAAACATGAAGATTTAGCAGAGATGTAGAGCTTGTAGGTTCTACATGGGTCAGGAATACTGTTGTATGGATGACTAGTCCATCAGAGTATGTTGGAAGGGAAGGGGCATTTAATGTTCTGAAAGGAAGATAAACTGTGGGGGTCTAAAAAAGCAGTATTCTCTCTGAAGAAAAGCACCAATGCTCTGTTTTTAACAATCAGCATTGGCCAAGGTAAGATTGGAATAGCTCGCGAATGCAATTCAAATTACCTCTCTCTGAACTCAGGTATTGGAACTTATTCTAACCATCGTCTAATCGAGGTACTGTCCCGAAATTTGCTTGAGGAACTGAATAAAAATATGAAAATCCTCCCTTAGCCGGCCGAGATTCGAAGTGATCACCTCTGAAGTATAAAGCGTTACGTCTGTTCCATCCTGCTGGGTGACTGTATCAATTTGCATACATCTCGGAGCCCGTTGATAGAAGAGTATTTGATTGAATTCCCCACCGAAACTTTCATTTCCGTTTATATATACGTGATTCTAAATTACTGTCGCGGTTTCCGTGGCCTATAATTTTCAAATCGGAAAGAAGTAAATAAAACTTTTTGCGGAATATGAAACTGTAACTCAGAAAGTATTTTTACTTTTAGAATCAATATTGCAGAATGCCAAACAACTTCAACGTGCGCACCCTTCTTAACACAGAAGGTTTGAAAATTACAGGACACGGAAATTCCGAAAATAATTTAGTATCACTCTGTATAGTTTACGCAGTTGGTAGTGATATAAATATTATTCATAACTGTCGCATGTCATTCTTTCGAGTTATGTAATGATATTAAAAATTCTGTGTCCATCAAAATGGTTTAACATGGTTAGTGTTTGCCAGCAAGTGCTCATAAAATTAATTAACTAATATTATATACAAATTTATTGCTACCTACGCCGTTACGTACATAGAATTTGTGTGAATAATTGAAATTATTGCATTTGTACAGTATCCACAGCACACGGAATTAATTACATCTTTATTACTTCTAATATTTTAATTCTGCCTGTATCATTTTGACGGATGGTCACATGCAGGTATGAGATATTTCTTCTGGAAACGATTTAATGTTGGCTGTTGTGTGGTTCTTTCACAAGAAAGTTATTTTATTTTCTCATTTGTATCTTCAGTTTGTACTCTTAAATAGGTTTCTTAGAAATTCTCTTCCTCAGCACAGCAATCCAATCGCGCCCACCTCCAAAATTCCACTACGAGACATAATTTATCGGGTCATGGTGCCCCTCTACTACATAATACTACTATCCATCGGGCCTCCTCCTCCTTCCGCCTCATTTACCCTGAAGATGTCTACTGCAGTATACGCCGAAACGTGGGAACAAAAGCGAGAACACAATGTCTGACGTACAAGCAAGAGATCTTCATATACTATCAAAGCAGTGACCAATACGGAGAGAAATACGAGAATAATCATGACATGGCAGAAGACGCGCTTGTTGCAACTCAGTATTCAGCAATAAATCTCAAAATCGGATGAGAAGTATAAGAAAACTTAGTCTGGATTCCGAAATCCTTAACTTCTCCCTTCATTTAACGTGTTTTGAAAAAAAAAATCATTCTGTTCTGATTCACGTAAGATATTAGAAATGAAATATTTGGTTAAATCAGATAGAAAACCCGAACAGTTACTTAACGATCCCAGCTAGTGTCAAGAATCCAACAATAAAAGCAATAATCCTATACCTGAAGAAAGCAGTCTTGTGGGACTTGACTGCTTTCTTCATAGTCACCGCCGTGAAAGCCTCAAATCTTCCTGTACTTGCCTAATGCAAAACGAAACGACGTGGACCGCAGGAGAGTGGTGTGAGCTAGGCTGATTGTGAGTGGATGCTTACATCTTCGTTCCTGTGTAATCGTCCTGCCATTTGCATTAGCTTCGGGGAAGAGGCTTAAACGTGACCCAGGTGTGATCAAGAGATGGAAATTGCACAAGCACACACACATATGATCGCCGCTCCTTCCAGTTCCTTACCTACAGTGAAGCAGACAATTCGATGCATGGAATTTCACGCTGTGGACTTCCTTACATAACGCAGCCACCTCGAAAGCAATCCAGAATGTTCAGATGTTCGCTTGGACAGAACAGAGATATGCAGACTGAGTACTGGGGAAAGTAAAGTAGATTAAATAAGTAAGTAAATCAACTATGTATTGGAGTAAGCAGGTAAATAGAAAAAGTGTAGGATAAGTCAAAATTAAGTATGTAGATAAGCTAACTTATTGTCGAAGTAAGCTGACAAGATACAATTTTTTTGATATGTAAAGGAAAGTAATTAAAAAACTAAACGAAATAATGGAGTAAGAAGGTAAGGATATTAATTTTCTTGAGGGGAAATTATAGTAAATAAATAGGTAATAGGCCTCTAACAGAAATGAGTACCAGGAATCTTTCTGTGGGGTAAAGGGCGACCGGCGCCTAAGGCTGACTAAGTTACCGCTATCTGTGAGCCGATTGTCTGGATAATATGCGACCCTCAAAGTGTCACAACCCTATGGACCTTCATGGTCTGTTAGAGGGGTAGCTTATCCTTGCTTTTATATACTAAGTATTGGGGTAAGCAGAAAATATACTCAGTTCGGGATAAGTAAAATAAATTAATAAGCAGACAACTAAAGTAAGTATTGAAGTTAGCGGATTAAGTGAATTGGGCTTGGAGCAAGTAAATATATGAAATAAAGAGGTAGGTAAATCAGATGTTGGCGTGAGTATATGAACCAGAAGAAGGGCGAGGCCTGCGGACTGGTGTGTGGGAAGTGCCGGATTGTAATCTCAGAGCTTTATTGGCTATCGTGACTGAAGTCTTTCGTAGTTTTCCTACGTCTCTCCAGGTATAGTACTATAAAATCGGCTTCCTATCAAACCGTTACTTATTTATGGTTAAAAAAATTATACCATTTCATTGGACGCCGCGTAACACGTGCAGTTGAAACAGAATCCTTAAATGCAGCAGCGTGGTCTCTTCATCGTACTGAAGTTCCATCTCTGTTACGGACTCAGTTCGCGCTTTAATACGTTTATCAGGATCTGCTCATTACATGAATAACATTACATGATGTTACTATATTCTGTCACAAGGAACGCGTTAGCTGAACATAATTTCTCTACGTACACGTTGTCATAACTTGTTGATACTTGGAGTAGTATCCACCCACCCACCTACCTATCCACCCACCCACCTACCTATCCACCCATCCACCCACCTATGCACCCACCTATCCACCCATCCACC
>NW_019721518.1:987360-1012985 GCF_002891405.2 Cryptotermes secundus | reverse complement strand
TCCCCCCACCCGCCTATCCACCCACCCACCCATCCATCCATCCATCCACCCATCCATTCATCCATCCATCCATCAATCCACCCACCCATCCACCCATCTATAGCTCTACTGCCCTTGTGACCCTTGGCCGTTTTTTCGGTTTTTTAATCTATACACAGTCGGTAGGGCTCCTTGGACGTGGCACCAGTCCGTCGCAACGCCGCTGCCTACACACAGAACATAAACACAGAATAAACGCACAGAGACATCATGCCTCTAGTAGGATTCGATCCCATGTTCACAATTTTCTAGGAGGCGAAGACGGTTCATGCCTTAGATCGAACGACCACTGTGATCGGCTATATTAATATCTCTACTTTAATTGTTTCTTGCATCCTGTTGTGTATTTAATCAATATTAGAGTCAATTTTACCGACCACAAAACAGTGACTGAATAACAAGTGAAAGTGAAAGCATAACTAGTGATCTGAATTGAAATTCGATTCACAAATTTTAAATTTTAAATTTTAACTTTTGACATTTAGAACAATATTTTAACTTGTGTTTTGTGAGAGGAACTTGATATATTATTGAGCGTGGGCCTGAATAAGATACAGGATCGAATAAGTGAGAAGACAAATGTGATTGCGTGTAATTATACAGCTGTGTTCGTACACCTGAGGATGACCTCTTGAGGTCGAAACACGTATTGTGATAGTAGTAAAGTTGTGTTGTGTGGTCGGTAAAATTGACTCTAATATTGATATCTCTACTGTTAATTAATTCTGACAACGGCGTGCCTGTATACGCAACGGGTGGACATCATGGTCAGTGAGAGATAACATTGAACAAAGAAGGCATTCATAAAATATTTGTTCCCCATAACAGTGCAGTTTCCGTTCTTGTTACCTTGACGTGGATCAAGTTCAGTGTGGCATTGTGCGGTCTGAACTCATAACATCATAAATCCGTCACAATTTCCCTGGAAGCCACTGGATTTACATCAAAGTAACCCCGCCGTGTCAGGTATAAGGCCATGTGCGCCTGTGATGTAGATTGCCGAGCGCACAGGCCTGTCGTGAAACAAGTCAACTTCGCGCACCTGATTAGCATTTATAAAGCGTTTTAATCAAATCTCAGGATAGACCATCCTGACAGAGATATTCTTCGGTGTCGCCAGTATCTCAGAGAGTAGGAGACAGAGAGAGAGAGAGAGAAAGCTTGTCGTGATCGTGTGCCTACCGTTATGCCGCATTAACGGACGATCCATCATCATTCGTACGAGTGACGTCAGAGTGTGACGTGTGAAGCCAAGACGATATTAACTGGGGCCTGGCCCTGGAAAATTATTTTTTTCTCGGATTTAAATGTTTCAGAATAGTATTTCTTTACTGGATTCTAAGTTCGCAAGGTCTGAATATAGGTACACTTGATAATATGAGAATTCCAATTATACTCTTCTCATAAGTTCGAGCCTCGCTTGGGGTATATGTACACGTATATACAGATGTCCGGATGAAAGGTATCCAAAATAAAATCATCATATCTCAGAAAGCTTTTATTATACACATTTATGGGTTACACCACTACATAGGGAAACTATCAAAGTTTTTTCTGAGTATATAACTTTCTCAATACATTTCAACGTGGACTCCCTTCGTGGCACGACAAATATCCAGGCTTGAAGCATGTTTGTTGTTACCATAGCCACAGCGTCCCTTATGCAGGCTTTCAGGTGTTGCAGGTCATTGATCTTAACTTGGTAGGCAATGTTCTTCACATAACCCCACAAGAAAAAATTCAGTGATGTAAAATCTGGCGACCTAGGAGGCCAAGCAATTGATCCACTTCTGTCGATCCATCTCCCAGCCATCTCTCTGTCCAAGTGATTCCTAACATAATGGCACAAATGTGGCGGCCCTTGCGCGTAAACCGGGTATGAGAAAGAAACTTACAAGGTTTTCCTTTCCGATGATGTAAACCGGATACGTGTATGACAATTAGTTTCCGAGATATACATTTTTTATTTTGGATACTTTCATGCAGACACCCGGATGTATGTGGATTCTCCCATGGTTCCCTATGATTCTTTCTCTTATGTAGTTAGAGGGTTTCCAATTAATCGATTCCTCCGACGAGAGTCGTGATAAATGTCTAAAGAGATTCGTATTATCAGAACTTCTGTTTACGAAAATTTCGGTTAGTGTAATGCGTTATAATTGAAAAAGAAAACATGAATATTCCAGCGTAAAGTGTTTAAATCTTATTTTATTGCCCTTAGTTAAATCTGACATTAAAATATCTCTCAACAATGCTAGCAATAGAACTGGTCATTAAACCCTATTTAGTTCAATGTACATGGAATTCACGTAAAGTTATGGCACAGAATACGACAGTACAAACAGCACAATCTATTTCACATGAAAAAGAATCAATTTAGATTGTATTTATGTCGTTCTCTAAGCAACATTTGAGTGATTTTATACGGGTATTTAATTATTATTTAACCGTTCAAGCTACACTGTACACTTGTTGCTACTAAGCTGGTAAAACGTGCTTCATTCGTCATGCAACAGTCATCAGGCACGTCCATGAAATATGCATATATATATATATATATATATATCGGTGTTAGTTTTGTATGTACGAGTATTTCTAGTCAATAAACCAAGCATCCCTAGCAGCAGCAGGATCACACTGTCTTGGCAAATCATTAATTGTTGAGTATAGGAGGGTGGAACTACAGTTCTCTCTGAACTATAACGGAACAGAAGGAGGAGCCCAATAAACTTTAACCTTATATTTCCATCTCTGTCTCTCAAGGAGTTCTATATCCGCGTTTTTTCCACCAGGTCGCCATTAATTCATTTCAATTATTTATATTTCTGCCCTCCCATGTCCAGATTATTTGAGCTTCCTCGATTTTCAGTTACACCAATTCTACACTAGTAGAAAGGAATACGTGGAATCTCTCACTGTATTTCTCTTGTCCCTCCTGCCTAGAAATTACTTACAATTCTTTGTTGTGCATTCTGGATCTGAATGTGTTATTTGCTCGCTGTTATTGGTAGTCAATTTCTTAGACTAATATACAGGCGGTCTGTCTTTTAATCGCGCCATACTTTGCACGGTTCCAATTATAATTTATAATTATTATAAATAAATAAAAACTAATCATGTTTTTCTAACTATTATAAATAAAAACTATATAGGAAAAATCATTATAATAAATGGAACTAATATTAAGTAAGGGAGAAATTATTATAGTAACACCTTTTTTTTAAAGCTCCTATGGCATATTGTAACGAGTACAACCATTTGTTATGCAATAGGCAGATAAACAGACACATGTTTCTATACAACGGTCGAAGTATTGTTAGATTATATTAATGGAAACTGTTTTCAGCCAAGGGGGGTTAAAGCGAGCTATATATAATTATACAGGATATATGAGAAATTGCAATAGAATATTGGTGGGAAACATTAAGCCTTATAACCCCTCAGAAGACGAATATACTAACATGTATATACAGATATACATGGACACTGATTTTCATAATTGCACCTGGTTTAAGACAGTGTCCATTTTGCGGACTTTTGATCTTAGCGGTATTAGATCTTTGTGGTCAGTTTAAACTGAGTTATGTAAATTACTATGACATGTCTATTAGTGGCATTATTGTTATCGACCACTGGGAAGACCAAGGCGTAGGTGGATGGACAATATTAAAATGGATCTTAGAGAGATAGGATGGGATGGAATGGATTGAGTGATTTGACTCAGGATAGGGAGCAGTGTAGGGCTCTTGTGAACACTGTAATGAACCTTCGGGTTCCATAAAATGCTGGTAAGTTCTTGAGTAGCTGCAGAATTGCCGACTCTTCGAGAAGGGCTCAGCTCCATGACTAAATAAGTAAGTTATCGTCATGATGAAAAGAATGACAAAGTTTCAATCTTAGCTGGTAGACGCATAGTAGTGCAGTGTGGTTAGGCTTATGCAATTTCAACAACCACATTGAACTGATATATGACATTTGAATATTGGTACAACTTCAGATAAATTGAAGAGTTGTGCATACTTATTGACATTATAAACGAAACATTACTTTTGCTGGCATGTCATGGCGTCCATACATGCTTTCTTGTTCCCTCGTTTCCTTCTTCTCATCAATATCATTCGTCTAGTTATTTTGCTCTCCATTTGCGTGTTGATAAAGGGCTGGATCGCCTCTGTGGTCTAGTGATCAGAGTCCCTGGCTAGAGACCCAGAGGTCCAGGTTCGATTCCCGGCGCTACCAGATTTTCTGAGAAGTAGTAGGTCTGGAAGGGGGTCCACTCAGCTTCGTGTGGATAATTGAGGACCTATTTCAAGGTAATAGGAGCTCCGGTCTAGAAAACCAAGATTAGCGGCCGTGGGGATCCGTTGCGTTGACCATGTGACACCATCTATCAACTAAAGTTGGCACTAACTTCGCCGACAAGTGGCGGTCGCTCGGTCGGTATAGTTCGCTTGCGGAGTACAGGCCACGGAGTTGGTAAAGTACTAATGTCCGTGTCGCATGTGGTAAATGCAAGATATTAATCCTGTTTGGGGATGGGCCTTGATTAAAGTAAAGTTTTGTAGTTTTCCTCACTTAAAGTGCTCTTTGCGGAAGTTCCGTAGAATATACCAGCAAAGAGATATTATTGCTTACCTCCGTGTCTCCATCACGTAGTCTTAATTCGAAGTACACAATCCGCTATCGCGGAGAAGAGAAGACCTGCTCGAGTGGAACCGCTGTTATTCTATTGCGATTCTGCTGTATTCAGTGCTGCCATCTAGGTTATAAATTCCACACTAAAACTCGCAATATTATTTATTCTTTGGGCCTAGAATGGAAGTCCATTTTTCCTCAGTTATTCATCACTCGCATGGCGCTCGCAATGTTGACTCAATTCAAATTTCCCATGGGGAAATTTTGCAACGCAAAGAAGCGCGTTAGGGTAAGAGTGCAGAATCACTGCCGTGGCATTTTCATCTGTGTCTCTGTGATGAATAAAGATATTCGTGAGTTCCATATTAATCGACTGCTATTTTGGTGCAGTCGATAGAACTCATACGTCAGACAAGTGAGATTCTGTATGCTGTAATAGTCTCGGGAGACGATCTCCAAGCTGTAACCTCCGAGTACTGGGACTTACACGAAGACACAGATATTCCTTGATTTATTGTTTTTCTTCAATCGTTAATGATTTTATAGCAGCAGTGGGAATGTAGTGTTTAAACTCTATCAGCAAAGAACGCGTACTTATTTACGGCAAGTTTTCCAGACAGCGCAACCGTGAAGCAAACACAAGCTTATTGGGTCGTCCCATCTTGAGGGGAGCAACATTACACAGAATTTGACCTCATGAAAGAAAACTGTACAGGTACAAGATAACTGTTCTACCACAGAACAAATTTAAAATTAATTTGTGGAGTTCACGCTGAAATTTAAATGAAAAATCTCATGTTATATGCACTAGATTATTGTTGTTTACATATGCATTATATTTAAATTGAATAATTAAAATTTGAAGATTACAGAGGAATACAATAATAAGACGAATATACCAACACGGCTATATATGGTGGCCCCGACGTTTCAGGATTTCTTTAAAAAGTAGAAAGGAAATGTCTTTTATGGTGGTCATATCTGTCCTTGTGTCTGTGACCTAACATTAGCTCCTGAACTAATGAACAGATATTCTTCAATTTTGATACGGGAAACTCATACTAAAAGTTGGCGGATGTTCCGCCTTGTAGCCGCATTAATTTCTAATAAATCCTGATTTGCATAGGGCCATAAATTGACTTTTCCATATGACCATAAACCATTCCAGAGATTTTGCTTAAATTTGATTTGAGAGATTTCCATCAAACGCTGCTAGGTAATTCCGATTTTCAACCATATTGATCGGTTATAAAGCCTCATTTACATAAGATCATAAATCGACTTTCCCATGAATTCCATTCACCATTTCATACACTTTGTTGGAATTCGACACGAAAGACTTCCACTAAATGTAACTGAGCGATTTATATTTCCAGCATCTTGATTGGTCCATAATAAAACCTGGTTTACGTAGGGCCATAAATTTACTTTTCCATCTATCTTTTCGACCGTTTCGCGGATTGTTAAATTTCGATATGGAGACTTTCATTGAAGACTGTCAGACTGGCACACACATTCATTCATAGTAAAGCCTAGCTTACATAAGGCCATAAACGAACTTTTGAGTGTATTCCGTAAACCGTTTCTTATATTTTATTGAAACTCATTACAGGAGATTTCTGCCATATGTTGTCGGGTAAGATTGAATTGTTTTGGGGGGGGGAGTGGGGAATACCATACCTGGGGCTCCTAACATTACAATTTTCAGTCCTATTGACCCGTAATTTGCACAAGATCAGGAATAGAATTTTCCGTGTATCCCATAAATACTTCCTCAGATTTTCATGAAATTCAGTATGGGTACTTTCTTGTTTGTGCACGTACAGGTGTGTTTGTTGCCGTCTTCAAGAAAGTTTAATAAACCCCAGGGTACATCATTCGTTGTTTCGTATGTGACATTATGGAGTTCACACTCCCGAATCATTTTAGCGTTCGTGAAGACCAATGTTCTGTAGCACCTCCTTGTACTTTACTGTCTTATCTAAGATATTAGGACTGGCTACTGTAGGGTATGAAGACAGTGATGTTTAATTATCGTTAAGCTCAACTGATGAAAGAAGAATCCAGCCTCACAGTATTTTCCATAGGCCTATCGTGGTGGAAATAATGTAAGCTCAGTAGTGTGTATTGTCAGAAAAAATGTCATTATGTTTCTTCAGGGACTGGATTTAATTTATTTCAAAATATCAAACCCCTGCATACAAAGGGGAAACATCTCTATATTTTAATTAAACTTGAATTTCAAATTCGATTAGACTTTATAACGGCCTTCATAAACGGGATAATATGAAACATTCATTAGTGAATCATATTTTGCATTCGTGCGGAATCAGCGTTGAACATGAGTTCATGAGGGCAACATGTTTTCTCATTTCGACTAAATATTTTCATATAATTTTTGAAATTTATTTCATTTGTTCGTTTCACTGCGGAATTTAAGAAACTGTAATGTAATCGAAGCCTTATTGCAAGAGTTACAAAATATTTCTGTTCCTCCTGTATCGAATGAAGTCCGTTAGTGATATCGGAAGAGTAAACACCATTATTGAATAATCCTGGGGTTACTCCAGTAATTATGAACCATTTATGATCGTTGTATGCTGCACAGTTAATGGTCAGCAATATATGGTTTCAGTATGTTCACTGTAACCAAACTGAACGCTAATGAACCTGTCTCCTCCATTCTTCCAAGTATACACATGCCATAAGAAGCCTTTAATTAAACAAAAAAGTATGTAGGGCGTTCCGTAAATAATGCCTCCTATTTTTTGTGTTAATATGTAACGTCTGAGCTGGATGTTGGTGGTGTTGTAGTAAAGGTTGAACCTTCCTGCCAATCTACTGTTAGTTTGGTTGTCGTGCGAGAGATAGCGTCAGCAGAGCAGTCTACCAAAATGGTGTCTGACATAGAAGTGCGTATGAAACACAGATGTGTTATTGAATTTCTCACTGCCGAACAAATTGTACCCACTGACATCCATCGACACTTGCTACAAGTGTTATTGCAGCTGTAAGAAAGTGGTTAGCCTCTGATGGCGCAGAATTTTACGGGCGCGGCATACAAGCTCTTGTTCATCGCTGGCAAAAGTGCATAACGAATGGTGGTGATTATGTGGAAAAATAACTGTAAGTAGCTGAAATCTTGCTCTATTTACCTGTGTTATGATGCTTTCTGTATCTGTTGTAGTTTTCATTAAAGAAATAGGAGGCATTATATACGGAACGCTCCTCGTAGTTATAATACAGAGGAGCGGTTTTGTGCTTCTTTTGGCTTATTTTGGACTTCACTCATCGTCTGGCATGTAAAAGACAAAAAGACAGAAAACCACGACGTTTCGGAGACTGGATCTGTCTCCGTCTTCAGGTGGATAGGGAAGGATAAACCAATCACTGGTCCAGTGATTGAGACTAGCTCTTTCTAAGGGGCCCAACTGAGTAGGTTTATCCTTCCCTATCCACCTGAAGATGGAGACAGATCCAGTCTCCGAAACGTCGTGGTTTTTTGTCTTTTACATACCAGACGATGGGTGAAGTCCAAAATAAGCCAAAAGAAGTACAGTATACACCATCGTCAGAATCCTTTCAAGGAGCAGTTTTGTTAATGAAATTAAAACAGTAGAATCATATCCTCACTTAAAGCTAGCGGTTTCAATATTACGATGTTTAAAATACGTAAGAACATTCTACAATGCAAAAGAAATTCAAACAATTCCATAAACAAAATTAATTTCAAGAGATTATTTAAATAAGTTCGGTTCTTTGATAAATTACTGTAGAAACTGCTTTTCTCATAATTAAGAGACGGGAAACACTTCTCAGGATTCTCCACAACTTGGCCGACATAGACATTTTTCATGTCGGGATCCTGCTTAAAATTAAACCGATTTTTCTTCTTATTTTAAACACCAATTCTCTCTAAAGACAATGAGTTTGGTGCGTGTCGTGTGAAGTTCAAGCTCCGTGACTTTGTTTATCCAGAGCATAACGGTCTGTGTTTGTTAAGTAGCTGAAGCATGAAAATCTCCAACTGAAGTCTGTGCAACACTTGGCTGAAGGTGCTGAGATGTTGAGACAGTTTAGCTCAACTCTCTGGGGAAACCTGGGCTTGTAACATTTTCATGTCCCGCAGCGCACGAATCCACTGCCGTATAAACTTATTAGTCCGACTGCATATCGCTTATTAAAAAGTCGATTTATTTTTAGTGTCAATTTATATTCTCTACAATTGTTTTCCGATTAATGTTCAATAGTGAAAGTAAAAATGTATTAGTTCTTGTTTCCTAATTCATTTCTAGTCAAAGTATTACCGTCATTATCATTTTATTGCATTATGTTGATTTGTTACATCTCATACAGTGCACTGATAGATACTGAAGGTTAAACACCACTAATATTGTCACGTGACGGGGGGTACACGTGACTGATATTGTGAGGTCTGGATTTGATTGATTGGATTTATTAGGCGTCTCTGTCACAGTTTCACTTGATTACAACAGTTCACACATTTGACTCCTTCTGGATAAGGAATCTCTCACTACTTTCTGGATTTTGCACTGGCCTTTGTCTTCTCTTCTTTATCCGTCTGTATACTTCTGTCGTATTCTTTCTCCTGCATTCTCATCTCCAGTAACCTCTAGTAGCTTCTAGTAATCCTCTTGAGGTAGCTCTTGGCGTCTAGAATAGAAGACACAGAGTCGAACAGCTGTTTCCTCTGTTGTCATGATTGTCTAGGATAATAACGTAAAAATATCCATTATAGTTGTATTAAATTAAAATGCTGGATTATAAATTAATTCTCCTTGGCTTATGTTATTCGGTCATTTCTCTGATAATTTGCTGGCCGATGTATTCTGTTCTCGTTTAATATCAATCGAGTTGGTTCGAACATGAAACAATATTTTATTATATCGTTAATACATCAAACCAGAATATCACGCACAGGTATGCTTTGTGTTACTTTACAAAGAGTCAGTTACATTTATATGTCCGTATTACAGCAGCTACACCGCTACTGAGCTGAATATCTTAAGCTGAGAACAGTTATGGGGAATTAAAGACGGGCCTTACAATTCAAGTGATATGGAAACCAGCGTCTGCAGAAGCACACAGCAGACCACAAGATTGTGACACGCGTCCCGTCGTCGGATTTTTATGTTTTTTTTTTATTTATTTTAAATATCTTGGGGTGTGGTGAGACTGAATCCACTTGGCACGTCGGTCATTGTTTGGCCTATTGTACCAGCCCCGGATGACAGATGATTATGAATATGGTGTATTCGGTTGAATGATAATTGGCAGGGGAAACTGAAGTACTAGGAGAAAACGTGCCCCAGTGCCACTTTCTCCACCACAAATCCCATATGACCTGACCTAGGCTCTAACCTAGGCCGCCGAGGTGGGAAGCCATCGACTAACCGCCTGGGACAGTACGTTTCCTGCGATAAATATCATGACGTGAGTGACTATAGATGGGGTTTGGATTAGTAATTGGATTTACTGAACACTTATATACACACCGGGTTCACGCGGTAGCGTAGTTGGTTGAGGCACTATGTTACAAGCCAGAAGACTGCGGGGTCGAGTCCCGATGAGGTGGATTTTTCAATTTACCTAATCCTTCCAGCCGCACTATGGCCCTGGGGTCGACTCAGGCTCTAACAGAAATGAGTACCAGGAAACTTCCTGGGGAGTAAAGGACGGCCGGTGCGTAAGGGTGAAAACCTTACCGCCATCTGTGAGCCGATTGTCTAGATAATGTGGGATCCTCAACGTCTCACAACCCTATGGGCCTTCACGGCCTGTTACAGGGATAGCTTTACACACAACTAGTAACTAAAAGTGACTACAGCGCTATGTCTAATTCACTACAGCACAGTCTTCGCAGCCTGCTGTGTCTTCACCAATTTTCTGGTAACGGCTTCCAACGTCGAACGTTCCCGAGTTCCCGAACTGTCCCGTGGCTCAGCTACCAGCTTCTAAGAGCAGCAGCCCATAAGGACTGAACTAACTCACTCACTCGCCAACCAACTCACTCCACTAAGTAACTCCCAGGCTGGCAGTGATCTCACACCAACCTCCTACTTAAGACTATCTCGTAATGGCAGCTGGCTGTCTTCATATAGCCTCTGCACCGACCGCACAGAGAACACTGCTTCCAGCAACTCTTCTATTTTTGCTTACATGTCTGTCGCGGCCATTAGTTAGTAAGGACAGTTGTTTACAGAGCCGTTACATAGCAACGGTTCTTGTATAGCTGCTTATTTATTGATCATTGCCTAGCAACGGGTCTATATGCGACAGTATATTAGGAACTAAATGTAAGTAAAACCACTACAATATAGAATAGATGAACACAGACAAGTCTGGATAAACCGTTTCTATGGAACGTCCAATGAAAGGAAGGATACCGAAATGGCTCCTGAAATAAAAACCGGAAATATAGACAGATGAAGGTGTAGAAAATGATGGAATGTCTACCATTACGTGAAAAAGAATATAAACAGTCTAATTTATTGTGAAATTAGTGATAAGCTTGCAGTTCTGTTGCAGTTCTCATTCTACTCATAGTAAGTATTGGTAACGAAATCAGTGCTCCTGCCACAAATTGTCGGATATTGGAAAAGCTGGACATAATTAGGAAATACAGGACGAAATGTTGTTACAGCAAAGGTCCAGGCCGGTCGCATGGGAGATGGATCAGTGAGCAACAAGACAGAGCTGAGCATTTCGTTTAGGTAGCAAATCGGTAAATGTGAGGGGCATCGAGTAAAATTCACGGGATCTCATCATTAAAAGAGCAATTAAAAGAGAGAGCTCTTGGATGTTAAGGAAAAGATTCTGTTAAATGAAAATTCGTAACTTTAGGAAAGGGAAATGCAAATCTTAAATCATTTCTTATTAATGCAATGAGAAAGGACTCATTAAAAATATATTTCATCCTAGAAGAACGCCATATTCTAGTATTTGATGTGTTAGAACAGATTTTCAGAGCGAAAGCCAAATGTACGGTAATATATTCATCTATCGAAGCGATTTTCTAAACGGACTGTGTAGAATACATGCCGCTACAGATATATTTATACATTTCTCTTTCTGTGAATCAGTTTTAGGGTAAATGATCTCTGAACCCTAAACCTGATATTCTGGAGTCCTCCAAATATATTGTGACATGACGCTTGAAAGCCCGAGTAGCACAGCCAGTGTAGACGTTCATTTCTAGGCAACGACTCGCTAAGGATGTTCCCGCGAAAAGGAATATGCACGAAACAATAGAATAACTACCGTTTCTAGGCAACGGTGAGGTAAACGCACCTCTATAGCGATAGAGGAATTGTTAGAAAACGGTGTTTTCTTTTAGGGCCGTCCCGAGCCTATATAAGGAGGATCCAAGGCCAACTGAGATGTAACTGAGGGAGTCTCTTGAGACGGCAGGCGAAGATGATGGAGAAGGGAAGACATAGTGTCATAAGGTTTTGAAGTGTAGTAACAAGTTATATAAGCAATCCTGTATTTAGGCATCCTGCTGCATCACTATATCTAAAACTGTTTATGTACTGCACAGTCCTTCAACAAAGCAACAAATTGTTCCTTCTTTCTAACACTGACTTTCGACATATGTTTCGGCCCTAAATGGCCATCTTCATGTATCTTACTATGCTAAAACTGCTATACTGCGCTAATATTGTCTATTCGTCTGATATGCGACTGCACGCTTCGTGATTTAAAACGTCGTAATCGCAGTCAATTGGTATGCGCGACGTTGAATAAGTGTGCAAGAAATCCGGACATCAATGCAGAACCCGTCTCTAAGTCACCCTCCCCCCCAAATATGTGACAGTATGTTTAGAAACGCGCATGATTCGTGCAGTGAGGTAAGACCAAATGTCCACACTTTTTAATGCCACTGTACACACCGCGGTAGTGACGTGCCTGGTGACAACAAAGAAATCTTCATATTGCTTTCAAGTTCCTATTAGAACTGAAGACAGGAAATTGTATTTCATAGTTGAAGGTATGTTTCGCTGTATCAAAGAGAAAATTGAAGCAGAAATTTACTTTATGTCCTTTCGTGAACGTAGCTAGCAACAAAGAAGCAGTAACTAACAGAAACTTCTAGCTCTGTAGGAGATACCAACCTATTAACTTGTACGGTTTGAAATATTGTTGCTCAGTTACAAATCTGGAATTAGCCTCCATTATTTCCTATGAATTACAGTTTGGTCCTGTTGAAGGGAAAGTTAACTGGAGGTGAAGTCCATTTATTTAAGTAAGAATATTTGTACCCGTAATCATACGAGTGATGTCTACGGCGGGGTTTCGATTTGTGTGCGTGGAACAAGAGCTCAAATTTAAGCAAGTAAAATTATTTTGTCTTAAATGGCATCCGAGACATTACTTGTATCTCACCCATTCATGCTACAGGTTTCTCCCACCTCATCGTCCTTGATTTGTTGATTTTCATTATATTTAATATATTGTAATTCTTTTGTTTAAGTCGTGTCTTGAAATGTGCATTGAGAAAAATACAAGGAAATCGCGAGCACTTTCCCGCAAGCAAAGAGCAGTTTATTTCCATCATTCGCCTATATAATTATGAGAAGAATTCTTATTCGCAACGAAGAATAAATAGCACCATTTGACCCTGATAACTCCCTTTCTCTCTCTCTCTCTACAGCCTTTGGACCTTGGCCACTTTTTCAGTTTCCTAATCCTATACACAGTCTGTAGGACTCCTTGGATGGGTGATCAGCCCCTCCCAAGGCCGCTAATTACACACAGAACAACACAAAATAGAATACACGTACACAGACATCCATGCCTTGAGTGGGATTCGAAACCACAACCCCAGTGTTGGAGCGAGCGAAGAAGGTTCGTCCTTCAAACCTCGCGGCCACTGTGATCGGTCCCTAATCGCTGGACTCAGTAAAAAGCGAACTGCTTCACAAGAACATAACGTGATTCACATTCAGAAGATCCTTGGTTCAGATCCACTTCATTTCCTTACTCTTTCCATCAGAATATCTACACAGCACCTTAACATAGAAAACAGAAGCTTCCTCTAACCTCTACGCCGATTCATCAGTCAAAGTCATCATGTCTTACACATACTTGACAATATATAAACAGAATAGCTGGTTCAGCATCATAAAATAACAAAAGCCCGCTATCATATGACTTGGACACACTCTTTCTTCTGTGGGTTTCTTTACAGTAGATACAATTCATTCTCAGTATTGCACTCAACAAGAAATTTCAAAACGTCTGGTGTGCCCTGCAGTGAGCACACAGTAGACATATAAGCTGTACGAACCTTTCAGCCATTTGTAGATGCCTTCAGGTAATTTATATCACTGAAAAAAATGAACCTCGAAATACTTACACTTCAGTTTAAAGTCGAATAAGATCTAGTGAAATAGTTTAAGTTATCAGGAGATAATTTAAGGTGGATATTAGTATCTGTTTTATACTGCACATTTTATAAATACATTAAGCTTGATATTTTATGGGCTCTCTCGCCTTGTAATTGTTAACTTCGGTACAATTTAAAGGCGAATAATCAATTTCCATCTTCAGCCGTCCAACACTGAGAAGAAGCCACCAATATCCATAGTTGGTGGCCGGCAGATGTTTGGCAGTAACATCAGCGGGAACGGTTCTTCCAGTACAGGGAACTAAATAATGATTGCTCAGTACTTACACGATTGCATTAGTGGCCGAGCTGTACCGCCTGTTTTGATGTACGTGTGTACAATGTCGCAAGAGGAAAGGTCACTATTCCGGGAGGTTATAGTATCGGTCATTCTAAGCAAAAATATTTATATTGTCACTGTTTAGGGCATGACTAACAGGACAGCGTTTGGATTGGGTGACTGGATTCATTGATCACTCCTTGTACAATCACACATAATCACATTCAATCACAGTACCTCGCAATCAATCTTCTGCCGAACCCTTCTTCCTTGACTGCCTAGAACTCGCTACATTCTGATCTACTTCTGGCTTCATTCTGATCTACTTCTGGCTTCATTCTGATCTACTTCTGGCTTCATTCTGATCTGCTTCTGGCATCATTCTGATCTGCTTCTGGCTTCATTCTGATCTATTTCTGGCTCCATTCTGATCTACTTCTGGTTCCATTCTGATCTACTTCTGGCTTCATTCTGATCTACTTCTGGCTCCATTCTGATCTACTTCTGGCTTCATTCTGATCTAAGATGTCAAAGTCAAAGTCACATTGCGACTGATGGTCAGTCAATAAGTCTTGTTGTCTAGCCCCATCTGGGACACATGACCAGATATTTATTACTGTTTCACAGTTACGGTCTTAATTTGTGGGGCGCCCTCTCTCATTAAAGGACAGGTTTGTCTTTTTTATATGCTGCTGGTCCTTGCCAGCGCAGTCTTTCTGAGGTCCGAGTCCCTTGGTACTCGCGACTATATTTTACTGTCTTAGATTTGAGACTTCCCTTTTCGTCGCCTCCTACAACTCGCAGGGTCGACCCCGCCTCCACACGGGTTGGCTCGATATACTGTGCATATACTAAATTGATCTATGGTGACCTCTCCTGAACTACATAGCCTCGAGACGGAACCGTAGAAAACACGTCCTTGCGACACCTGTTCTCTTTGTTGCGTGCGTGTATTGCTTACGTTGCCTAGAAATGGGTCTGCTCTATTCTTGGTTGCATATGTGTTGCGGGGTTAACTGAGTCTTTGCCTAGCAATGGGCATATGCATCACAATATGTACATGAGTTTTATTCCGAACGGTTTCCGAGATAGAGTTATTTTACAGTACAGTTCCAAAATTGTTGATAAAGAGATATTACGTACTGTTTCTAATACCAGTATTTACTGTTCAAGTGACAAAGTTGGTATAGTTTACTTAGTATAATATATTTTCGAAAATTCCACCGTCAACATCAGTGCACTTTGCAACTCGTTTGAGGACATGGCGTGTTGCCCGTCTGAGAGCATTCCTTTATGCCGGCGATAATATGAAATTGCTCTATCTCGGACCGATACTATAACCTCCCAGAATACTGACCCCTCCTCCTCGGACACTCTGTGTATGCATGCGAGTGCATCTGTGTTTGGAGGATTCATGCCGTGAATTACTTTAACTCCATAGCAAAACAAGTCAATTCCCAATCCATTTTTAGTCGAACTTTGACTTGACACAGTGGGAGATGTTTACAAATTCCAAACACAATCCTGCTTGCTGCCCCATGACCTTCCGGCTACTGGAACTAACTTTCGTGCACTGTTTTGAATGCCAATAAGCAGAGGGAAGTGACGTATATGATTGGATTTTACGAAACTAATGACATCTAGCGAAGTGTCGAAATGCAACTTCTCGTCGCGCCAATAACAACTCCATCTAACTTTTTGTTTCTTGGATGTGGTGATATGAAATGCAGTGATCTGTGTGTTTTGTGTACATTCTCTTCGCTAGGGGACAGCCGGAGGATTTAAATTTCAAATGTAGCGGCCTATTGACGCTAACTCATACCGATGTCTCTTAGGTGGCGATTGAAACTAAATAAATTGTTTAGCTTAATTATTTTAGATTAATCGAATGGGCTTCGAAACTGAATTTCACGACATACCATAGAACATATGTATATATAGTATAGTATAAATTTATACGATACATACGGAAGCACACACTGTGTAATCAAATGCATCTTAGAGACTTACAGAATTAAGGGAAAAATTTATTGACTGTATGGAATTGTGAATCGTTCTTTTTAATTCAATTAGAATTCTGAACAATATGAATAATTTCCATCGCAGCATTTATAACATTATTTATGTATAAAACTCAGGAAATATCTAAGCCGTATTTGTGCAGATCCTCGTGCTTATATTTTGAAGGGTGCAGAAATAATGTTGATATACGAAACAACGTCACCTAAAAATCTGAATCTATGTTAAAAAGAAACATTCAAAAACTGATCATCAAAATACCCTGTAAGTTTAGAGACAGCCAAGCAGTTATTAAAAATTATCTGAAAATACAAGTTAAATAATTTATTTGAATTTTTATTAAGAAGTGCATTTTGAAAATTTGTTACCTGAATTTTTCCAAGTGCAGAGAGTAACGCCATTTAAGGCCCGAAATATTGCAAGGTTATGAAACACCTGAATGTTAGAAGAAACCTTACGGAAAATTATATACCCCAACTGACGACAAACCGTAATAACTGAAAATTTATGAAGTATCATAACACGTATAATTTATTAAAAAAATCTTTTTCTACTGCAGTAAGTACTACGAACTTTAGGTGAGTGCCCTATATAATTGTGCCTGATCATTATTAACATTTGAAAAGAGGCCGTATTAATAAACCAGACCGGAACTTAAATATGCATTGTTCCTTTGCAGTAAGGTTTTTGTATTCTTGGTTGATGTGTACAAACGTGGGGCTTAACAATGGATATTCCCAATGATGGCGCTGTTGGGGCACACTGCAAATTTCTCTTCCATATAAGAAAATACACTATGCGTCTTGCACAAGAGTAAACACGTCATGCTCCATGGAAGCCCAACGGATGTGCTACGAAATTATGGTAACTGTTTATTGCCATGGACAGTGGGCAATTAAGAACTGCAGCTTTTGGTGTCCGTTAAATTACAGGACTCCAGTTACGAGCAGGGCGCCGAGAATGAGCAGCTGTTACAGGAAGGCAGTAGCCTCTGCAGACCTGTCAGCCAAGCCGTACTTTTCACTGGTACCCTAAGGCACATGTTGCTGTCGAAATATGCCGGCTGGCATCAAAATCACTTTCAGAGGAACAGTCTGGCTTTATGGCAGACGTGGCGTTATGTTGTCTACCTATCTTTCGTCGGCCTTCGTTTATCCTTGTGTAGTGAGTATTCTTTTTATTGCTAGTGGGGTGGGACTAAGTTCCTTGTACTGCGGCCACTTCTGGCCTATTGTACCGGGCCCCAGATGATAGGTGAGGGTGATTGTGGAGCAATTGGTGGAATGAAGATTGGCAGCGGAAACCGAAGTACTCGGAGAAAACCTGCCCCAGCGCCACTTTGTGCACCACAAATCCCACTTGACCAGACCCGGGATCGAACCCGAGCCGGCGCGGTGGGAAGCCAAGGACTAACCGCTTGAGCTATGGCGCGGTCCCTCTGTAGTGAGTAAGGTAAATTTGTTCCTGTGCTCAATTAATTATGCACTACGCCCTGAAGGCGTATGTGGAAGTGGATGTATAGAGCCACATTTTCTTGACCTCAGAACTGGTTGGGGGGAGTCAGATTCACGCCCCGACCGCTTTATCCCTGGGAAGGATCCCACGGTACCCATTGGATAGTAGTCTGGCCGGACCACAGAGCCGGTCTGGAAGACGTGGAGAAGAGAAAATTCTTGACCATACCGGGATTCGAACTCCGATCCCTCGGTCGTTCTGCCCATAGCTGGTAGCTAAATTAATTATTTTGTAGTCACATATTGTGATTTTGTCTCCCTACTTCATAAAAACGCACAAGCTATTTTGGAAATAAGTCAGACGTTCCATAAAGGAAGAAAATATTTTAGGCAAGTCCATCGGTTGATTCAAGATGAGGTTTAAGACAGAGACGTGTGACACTCATCCTCTGGATCGTTGTATGCGAAGCGATCACTCGATCACTAAAGAAGTCTTCACGGAAAACGTCGTTTTATCTGAATGCGTCTAAGTCGTCAAAGCAAGCAGTTCTGGAAACTGAAGTTTTAAAGTATTTTAAGCCGTGAGCAGTAAATGAACCAAATGACAGGGCCATGAATAACCGACGACAAGCCTGCGTAATTTAGTGAAGGAATCTGCTTACCTCGCGCCTCGTCGTTTTGTGCTCTTCTCTTTCGAAATTGAAACTAATGCGCGTAATCATTCAAGAACAGGGAAGAAAGAGCGCACCACTATGGAGACTTTCTGAAAACCTTCCCTTTATGACCACATGGGCAGGAGCTCCCACTAAGTCGCCATCGGCGCTTACATCTCCAGATGATTGTGGCATTACAAAAGATGAATGCTTCAAATGCCAGGACACTGATGAAATTTGAGCTGATGAAACGTGGATGGATTCCTTATTAATGAGGGAATTTCTCAGATCGTAAAAATAATTTAGATTCTAGAGGGTTCTGACTGTGGTGTATAATACTCAGAATTACTGGGGTTTTTGGACTTTGTCCATCATCCAGTCTTCTAGAAGATAGAAAACGTTTCGGAACTTGGATCTGCTTCCTTCCTCAGGTGAGGGGGGAAGACACCTACTCTGTTCGGTTAGCTGTTTCCAATAGACACTAATCATTGCTAGGTAAGAGATCTAAACAATGGCTATTTCTCTGCAAAATTTTCCCTATCTGTTTCATGGCAACGGATTCTAACACAAGAACAATAACATTCACAGTCCATATATCACTGCACTACAGCACACGTAAAGTCTTCAAATGACACGTTAAGTTTTCAGAGGCCGACTTCGATGATTCTTCTTCCACTGCGAACTTCCCGTGGCTGTCTCCTGCCGAGAGATGACTGACTCGTAACGCCGATTGTCTTCAAGATACCTCCTCTGCATGGACCCACGGAAAACACCGTCTTCCTTTGTTAAGGATGCTTGTTTACAGCTTCTTGCCTAGCAATAGGCGCCCTATTGTTCCATGCGTTTGCTTGGAGCAGACTGAAAAGAAAACAATTTGTCCCATATTTTTTATTCATTTCATGCATCCTGTTGTGTTATAATATACAACTTCTTTATTAAAACCGTAACAACACAACTATATCAAGGCCAGTGCCTAGTTTGATATAGTTCTGTTGTGACGGTTTTAATAAAGACATTATCCCATATTGTTGTCACGTTATTAAGCGGGGTTGTTTACCGGCCGTCGCATAGAAACTGCAGTTCTTCTATTGTTGCCTGTATTCGTTGCTGTGAGAATGTTTACGGACATTCCTCTGTTATAGAAACGGCCCATATGTCACATTATATTCAATATAGCGGCCTCCGTAGTCTAGAGGTAACGTTCCCACCTCATCACTCGTAGTACGCGGGTTCAAATACCCGGCGGAGGTCGTCGAATTTTTAAGGGCGGAGAAATTCAGGGAACAAGTCCTCCGGGAGGGACTTTAAGCTGTGGATCCCGTGTCGTAGCTTTACGGCACGTAAAAGAACCTCATATCTCCAATCTAGGTCACTGAGCCAAATTACGGATGTTTCCTGCCCAACAGCAGTCTCTAATACCTCTGGTAGATGGGGGAAGCATTATAGATACCTCTCAGCTAGTAGAGCCGGTCTCGCTGGCTGGGCGGGACTGATGGTAAGCACCAGTACCGGTAGGATATAGAGACTGGTAGAAATCATAGAGGGAAGCACAATGGACCAATACAGGTGTCAGTGCATGGGGAAACCCACGCTCTCCAATAACTAACTAACTAACTAACTATATTCAATATAAAACTTGAATATTTTTATATACGAATTTATTCTAAGCATTTTTTACGATAAATATCCACCGAGTTCTGCTTGAGATACTTGAGGAAATGCGTCTTTTATTATTGCCTGATTTTACCCTGACTTGGAATGCGTCGACAAAACGTAAATGCAGTAACACTCATGAAAATCCCTAGAGCCCATATAGAGTTAAAACGTGCCAACAGACAGAGATGGTGAAGATAGTTGACAATTTTTTTCCAACTTTCCCTTACAGGCGTAACAAAATCCCCGCAAAAGGATCACGCCATGTCAAGAATAAGCCTCAAATGTAACACAAGTACACTAGTACGATTAATGACCACAATCCTTTCATAATATTATTTTAAAAAGGATATTTCCATTTTATACTGAAAATTGCATCCACGCTCATGGTTTACTATATAAATGATTACCACCGAATCATGGTTAATGTGATAAACAGACGAAAACTAATTATAAAATGATTTCGCTTAATGAAGTAGAGCCTGTATTGTATCATTGCCATACTTAATGTGATTAAAATTTTGCGTTTTGCTTTCCATTCCTGGAAAATTTTGTGGTATCACTGAAAGTTCGAATTATTTATACCATAAGTAGGATTATATGAATTTGGTATAAGCATTGGGATTATTGGTAAATCGAAACTATCAGTCATATATCGACAATTTATTGGTCGCTGTGAGCTAACAGTGGCGCGTCTAACTAGCATGATAATTTTAACTATTCAGAACACGCTGATGTGTATCACAAACTGTGGATAACACATGTTTCACCATTTAGCTCCCTCATAGAGATATTAGCATCACTGTGTTATGTTAATTTCATGTACGGAGCCCATAACTGACCTTCCTTGTGATTGTAGCTGAATGTAAGCGTTATTTACGGTGATTACAAAACAAACAAGAGAACAATTACAGTTAGCTTAGTCCATGAATTATTTATTGTTTGTTTGTTCACTTCTTTGACATCTCTGGGTCAATTTTCGAGGTAAAATAGCGCCAGACGATACATGACAGGGGAGCTGTGATTTCTGATGTTGATGTAAGCTGCCGCTACTGATTATGAGAGGCTATTGTGGTACTTACCTGGAGGGACTAAAGCAAACAACATTTTATCACGTGTTTATGGCTGCATGACTAATAATAACGGGGTTTAGAGTTTACGAGTTTACGGGTTTACGAGTCATTGTACAAGAAGGTGTTAACCTTCTTGTACAATGACTCGTAATCAAATTAACTTACAATAACTCACAATAAATGACTGCCTAGGACCTGCTCCGTTCTGACTGGTTCCATTCTCTGTTCTGCTCTGAACTATGACTGACTTCTCTTCTAGCGTGTCTTCTGCTTATGAGTCGGCCAGTCTGTCTTGGAATAAAGCACCCATCTGGGGCTTACTACCAGATGATTATTACTGTCATATAGTTGCGGGTTTGTTGATATGGGGTGCTCTCCCTGGCGAGAGAACGGATCTGTCGTTTGCAATCACTGCTGGTGCTCGCCAGCGCAGTCATTCTCGGGTCCGAGTCCCGTGGGACTAGGGGCCATTGTTTACTGTCTCAGTTTCGAGACTTCCCTTTTCGTCGCCTCCTGCGACTGGCAGGGCTGCGGTGGAGGTATTTGATCCCGCCTCCACACGGGATTGATCTGAACTCAATTCTGTTCTCCTCTTATGTATATATACAGTGTATAGCCTATCCCTATACAAGGAAACTTCTGTTGATCAAACGTATCCATGGAAACGTGTTCAGTAACGAGTTGGTTTCCTAGAATCAGTCTCTACGGAAACGTCACCCGTTCCCTAACAACGGGTCTACATGTCACAGTGTTCCTACATGTTTCACATAACGTTTAGGGAAGACATACCGTAATACAAGATGCGGAACTCTGTGAGGCAGCGCTATCGACCGCACCGAGTGACTGACAACGGACAGTATACTGGCTTTTAATTGGTAAACTGAGATCTAAAGACCTGCTGAGTTCCTGACTGCTCTGTTTAAGCGATCCTCTCCATTGAGGCTAACGCCGGAAGACCCATCAATGTCGCTCCTTCCTGCTCTTCTGTCTCGCTCAGTTTATAAAATTATTCTTCACTGGACGTTAGCATTTTCTTGTGAAGTCGCCGAAAATTTCTTGTTCCGAAACATAATTCCACTTCTCATGATGAGATTTTTGGCTTATTTTTGTGTTGAATTAAGTTGAAGATCAAACTGCAGAATGTTGATGTTGATACACGACGGTCGTGGGACGGACGGCATTCTAGTTTGTCTTAAGATCGGAACAGAACTATTCTTCATATTGGTCCACGTATGTTTCTGTAAGCTTCTTCTGGTGGTCAGTACTTCAACGAAACCTATCCAACATATTGTCACGTGTAGGGGCTGCATGTGTGGCTTATAAGACGAGTTCTTGGATTGGATGATTGGATTTATTGACACCTTACACACACCACTCGGAACTACAAGCAATGCGCCACTGTCACTCTTTCCATATTTTACACTTCACGGTTACTCACACACTAGGGCTCTCAGTCTTCACTAGTCGAATCCTGGCAACGGATTTATAATGGTCTCACAGTCACTTCAAATTACACATGAAGTCTTTGTTCGCTGCCTAATTTCTTCCTTGTCATTTCTTCTCAGTCACCTTGGACTGCTATCTCCATAATTCGACCTAAATGAACATTTCTTCAGTTGAAGTCTCTCAACTCCTAGTAACAATTTTTTTTTAATTCGCTTAGTGGGGGTTGGGGTCCAACTGGGTCCACTCGGCACTACGGCCACTGATTGGCCAATTTTAGCCTGCCGCGGGTGTTTATGATGATGGGGAATTTGGTGGAATGAAGATGTGCAGGGGAAACCGAAGTACCCGGAGAAAACCCGCCCAAGTACCACTTTGTCCACCACAAATCCCACTTTACCAGACCCCGGGATCGAACCCGGGCCGCCGCTTTGCGAAGCCAGCGACTAACCGCTTGAGCCATGGCGCGGCCTCTGGTAACTAACTCAAATGACCTTTGTCCCTTTATAACCCATTGGCAAGGACCAAGAAGGAAACGACTTTTCTATTGTTGAGAAGGCTTCTTTACTCATCCTTTGCCGAGAAATGGACTCCTATTGTTGCGCGAGTTGGATGCTGCGGGAAGGTGTTTATCCAGTCGTTACCTAGCAATGGGTCTAACGTCACAATATTATGTAATTATTATGTAACGCGTCTAGTTTGACAAGCTCCATGGTAGTTTCCCATGACTTAAGAACTAGGTATGGAACATCGGATTTGATTAGAATTTCTCGAGAATGAATGGCGTTATTACGTACGTACGTAAGGACACAGAGAAGAATACATGAAGTGTTACGAAAACCGCTTAAACTGTATTTAGACCGTGAATGTAAAGATGGATCTTCGTATTATCATTTCGGTCCATAATCGCTACTGTATTATTATTACAATTATAAACTGTAACTGTACTCCTGAGCGAGATTTGAACTCAGGCCTCTCGAATACAATGTAGAAGTGCTGATCACTCCACCTCGACTTCCGTTCGGAAGAATGAATCTGACCATCCACTTCAACTGCCGTGGGTAAGAATGGGTGGAGCTAGGACTCCTTTTTCCCATGCGTTTTCGTGACGTACTACTCAATCAAGTTTACAAACAAAGTTAAGGATCCGGAAGGTTCAGTACTGTGTCAACAAAAGCCTGTCAGCTGATCGTATTGTAAGGAGATTCATTCGCAGTCGCACCTTCACAGCTTTTCTTGTAACATCCTCTTTAATAAGTCCTTCGCTCTGTTCTGCTCCCAGATCTTGCAAGTGGTCTCGTCCCTTGACGTTCACGAAGCGAAATATTTTATCAATTAATTCACGTTTCTTTCTTTTATTCTGCAAGTTCCATACCCTTTGTTTCTCTTGCTTTAGCCCTTCATCAACACTAGTTAATAAAACGGAAGTGTCAGTACTAGACTCTGTGAGATTAACTTCCGCATCACTTTGTCATGCGATGACGTGTCAGGTGGTTTCACTCCAGATTAAGAACATGAAGCCGGGCCCTAACTGTTCGTGTAATTAGTGACCAGATATCTGCATCAGAGTCGCCAAGTGGGATTGATGCAGCAGAACGAACTGATCCCTCCTGGGACTACTGCGGAATTAGCGGCCATAATACTGGGTTCCATGTGTGCCTGTGCAGACAGCACCGGACCTGTCGCATGCTAGAGGCACAGGGACAGCAGAAATAAGTTTGATGTTATCGGGTAATCGATTTCTTCCTTCTTTGGCCTACATGTTTAAGAATATAGAAAGGAGAGAGGAAAGATGGACTGTCGCAATCATGGTCGAGTGATTAACACTCATATTTTTTTTTTTAGTTCCTAGGTTCTAATATCATACTGCACACCGATTATAATTACGGAAGTTTTTCGTGGTTTTCTCGGTCCTTGCAGGCAGTTTATATGATGAATCCTTATGGGCCACGACCGCTTCCTTGAACATCCCCTCCAATTAATTTTCACTAATCATTTTATGCTACATGTTTTCAACTCGCGACAGCGTGTTAAATAATTGAAGGTAAATGTACACATATTTCACATACATGCTCTTTGTAATTTTGTATGTCTCTTTGAGTTTGAGTTTCAGTAGTTGAGAATACAAACATTTTGTTGCAAACCTAATTCACTACAGATGCAATCAGGCATCAGTTCTTGTGTTTCATAGAGAATTACGAGGTGGGAAAGTATTTTTAACACAAATATAGGCCAAAACCGTAATGAGGCTTGATTTCTGTACTCTTTCTCAATTCATTCTATTGTTCATTCATTCATTTACCGTTCCGTTCATTGTTTCATTCATTCATTCATCTGTGGCTCTACATCCCTTTGTTTGACTTCGGGTGCTCTTTTCAGTTTCTTAATCTTTTACAAAGTAGGTATGATTCCTTGGGTGCGGGGTCAGCCCATCGCAAGACCGCTACCTGCACACAGGACAACACAAGCACAGAATAAACCCACAGATATCCATGCGTGGAGTGGGATTCGAATCCACGATCCCAGTGTTTGAGCGATCTAAGAAAATTCATACCTTAGACCGCCCGGTCACTGTGATCGGCTACTATTTCTCCAATTACTGAATTATTTCTAGAGACGCCGTCGAAGATCGGGCCCATATGTAACACTTTCGAGACTTCTGTTTCCTTCACAGCCAGTGTTTTTATCCCGTGGCTGTACCCCAGACTGGAAGAATGCCCCTTATTGGCTAACTACCGTATTTACGCATGTATAGGCCGCAGCACAATTTTCAGACAGAAATTATAGAAAAAATAATTTTCTTGGAATATTATTTCAGGAGTAGAACACTCTGTATTACTAATTATGAATATAATTTTTTTTTAAATGAAGTGTGATTTCGAATATTTCGAATATAAGCCGCACCCCAGTTTTCCTCTTGAATTTTTGGCAAAAAATGTGCGGCCTATACATGCGTAAATACGGTAT
>NW_019721518.1:819206-987326 GCF_002891405.2 Cryptotermes secundus | reverse complement strand
TACTTCAGACAGCTATTAAATGCACACGGTGTTAATGGTCGGATTGGAATCCGTACACTTAAGCAGTTGGTGTGCAGTCCTATTTTTATTGAGAACTAGATTACTGTTGGTAATTATAGAAGTTATAAGTAAACAGGTCTTAATTACATTTCAGCGGGATTGATCCAAGCAAATGAAGTGAGGAAAAACTAAGAACCTGTTCTTATCTCATCACCGGAATATGGAAGAAAATCTTAGAAACTGTGGCAGAATTAAAATTTATGGAAATCTTAGTAACATCTAAATTAAATTCACGAATAAACTAAAAGCTGGATTAAATTCATATGACCTAATTTTGGGTCCTTTTGATTACACATTTCCGGTTCCATAAAATACAAGGAACTTCTTGACTAGCTGGGACACTATTAGCTTTTCAAGTAAGACAGCTGCATTGAATGTTATATTGTTATCAGTCGCCTTTTGTGAAAACGAGCAGAGTTTGTTGTGAACTTCGTAGAGTTTATTTGTTGGTATATGTTGAACCGATACTGACCAAAATTAACACCAGTAGCAAAGTTTTTTTGTGTGTACCCTCTCACCGGATATTACTGAAATTCGTTGAGATGTTTCATCAGGACTGACGGACAGAACCTGCCGATTCACTTTCTTTTTTGCCTTTACGTTTCATGCTTATGAGGCATAAAAAGTTACTTGTATCCTAAAAGTACTCTGATGGCATGCGAACTGAAACGGGCCACCTGGCGCCCAGTTTTCGCCTCTAGACTAAGTGTGTCTGGAGAAATATTTTTTCTCATGTTTTTCATTCTAGAAATTTCTCTACCTCTGGGCTTAGTATTTAAAGCGCGGTGGTTTTGAGGCTTTCACAACAGTTGTTAAGTAGAGTTCTACATTGTGAGACACTGAGCTGTGTAGTCCGTTTGAAGTCAACAGAAGTTTCGGAGAAACATATCTTCTCCATCTTCAGGGTTGAAGAATAAGCCATCGATTATTGAGAACAATAGTTTTGACGTCTTAAAATGGGTTCTTGGTACAAACTCGTTAAGAAATTTATTTGGAACTAAGTAGACGGTGTCCACCTTTCATAACTGACCCTCTCTGTGAGACTTCAAGCCCCACACGTTGGTCGTCACTTATAACCGTCCTCTTAGTGCCCTTACGTTGGGCTCCACTTAATCTTTTGTAACTGTCCCTCCTTCCTCCCACCTGCCGCTCCGTCTGAATAGTAGTGCAGGGTGTGGGAGTCGATGGCGATCGGCCCCTCTGCTCCGATGACCACTTTGACGCTGCCCTACCTGGTGTTGCCGCTGCTGAAGTTGCTGGGTCGTAGCTGGTTTCGGCTTGACCTGGCTCCACCGCTTCTTCCCTCAGTTGAGATTATTGGGGGTTGGATTTCATGATGGGATCCGATAGTATGGGCGCCAGCAAACAGTTAGAGACTATTAACGATTCATAGTAAGTGGGGAAGGAGTGAGCATGTGGGTTTGACTAGCTAGTGGAGATGAGTCTCTCTTCATGTCGGATACGGGTCAGGCTCGGACAAGTGAGGGTGAAGCACCTCTAATCAACACAAGTCACTGTGCCACCACAACACTTTATTGTTGTTCTTCTTAGGGACAATCGGCTGCGTAAATTCTCACAGTATGATTTGGTTTTGGCTTACAAGCAACTGGTGTTACACTTACACTGAAATGCACTCGATCAGCTCGCCTAATTCCTTTTTGCCGCGCTCTTGTTAATTAAACTAAATCTCAATATGAGTCGTTATGAGAGCAGAATTTTGTACTTCTTAGAATTATCTTCTAGCGCGTGTGATGCGGGGTTTTGCCTCCGCCGAGTTCAAAAGTTGATAGACGACTAAAAATCTTCGGCTGAACTCTGCCGAGCCAGAGGTTCTAACTGATTTGTATCTGCCTATTCTCCTCGCCTCCTAATTTCCCTGATAGGCTGATTCAAATAAGGGGAGGCGGCTTAATTTTGGTTCCGGCCAATGACAGATTATTTTAAGGGAATTTCGCCCTAAAAGACCAAACGGCGAAATTGACAGCGATGCAACTTATGAGGGGCCGCTAATGATCTCCTGGCACTCCCACTTTTGACTTACGGCTGGTAGAAACTGTCACTACTCGAATTCTCAAAGTGTCTTGCCGCTGTAAGTCTAATTCTCAATTTCTAAAGAAACTTAGTGGGGTTTCTTGAAGTATCATTTTTCTGCCCTTTTGGAAAATAACACCAGATGCTTGGACGCAAGGACTAGCAGATGTCCTTGTTCGCGCAAATTTGGTCTATCTGCTCATCGCCTATTCCCGGTTCTTACATTGTGTTTTAAACCTTTGTTTGTTCATAAATTCTTATTATTAACTCTATCAGCTACTGAAATAAAAAAATGGGGGGGGAGGATTTCGATGGAACGGTTACACCTTATCTGCGCCCATTTACAGCCCTCTTTTGTAAAAGAGAATGTTACTGACAACTGGCTGTATACTTTTCCAAAGACAGGGAATCTGCTTTTCGCTGGCCCATATTTAGCGCTTTTTGTCTTAGTGGGAAAAGGGGGAACTGACAAATGAAGCATGAGATATGATGCAAAGAACTTGCTAGGGAAAGTCATGCGTCATACATCATGTCTCGTGGTAAGAGTTTGCTTTGTGAAGAGTAATATAGTTGTTAGCATGCACACAGAGAATGTACAACACTATAAGGAATCTGGCTAAAATAACTTCGTTTGGAAGCACCGTTCATTGTAAGCAGCCATACAAGAAGAGTAAGCCTATAAATCACTTCAGAGGATCCAGCCTTCCTTTACGTCAGGATTAACAAGAAGCCAAACAAATGACGTTGATAAGCTCGAGATGAAATTCATGAGCAAACCTGCCAGTTGTTTCTTATTGGCCAGAAAGCGAAACGGTGGCAGCCCAGTGGAAGTATCCACAGATGCAACCTCATTTGTTCACAGTGCTAATCGCAACCCAAAGGCAACAAAACAACAGAACAATATTTCCTACTGAATAATAATGTCCTTTCCTAGATAGCCGAGGCACTATACTACAAGCCGGAAGGTTGTGGTTTCGATTCCTGAAGACGTGATTGTTTTTTTTTTTCAATTGACTAATCCTTCCAGCCGCAGTGTGTCCCTGCGGCCGACACAGCCTCTAACAGAAATGAGTACCAGAAATATTCCTGGGGGGTAAATGACGGCCAACGCGTGAGGCTGAAAATCTCACAGCCATCTGTGAACCGATTGTCTAGAAAATGTAGGAGCCTTGACGTCTCACAATCCTATGGGCCTACACGGCCTGTTACAGGGATAGTTTTACCTTTTACATTCCCCACAGACAAATGAAAATATACGTTTATATAATTTTATTCATTTATTTATCCTCATATCCGAAGTAAGAGAGGGAGAGGGTTTTTGGGAACAACGATAACAGATCGAAATCTGATTCAGGAGGAAATTAAGAGGCGATTGAACTCGGGTAATGCTTGCTACCATTCAGTCCAGAACCTTTGTCTTCTCATCAGTTGTCCAAAAACATAAAAATTGGAATATACAAAACTATAATTTTGCCTGTGGTTCTGTATGGGTGTGAAACTTGGTCTCTGACATTAAGAGAGAAACATAGACTTAGGGTGTTTGAGAACAGGGTGTTGAGGAGAATATTTCTACCGAAGAGAAATGAAGTGACAGGAGGTTGGAGAAAACTGCATAATGAGCAGCTTCATAACTTGTACTCTTCGCAAAGTATAATTAGAATGATCAAGTCAAGGAGGATTAGGTGGGCAGGTCATGTAGCACGAAAGGGGAGACGAGGAATGCGTATAGGATATTGATGGGAAAGCCAGAAGGAAAGAGACCACTGGGAAGACTAAGACGTAGGTGGGCGGTCAATATTAAAATGGATCTTAGAGATAGGATGGGATGGTATGGATTGGATAGATCTGGCTCAGGATAGGGACCAGTGGAGGGCTCTTGTGAACACGGTGATGAACCTTCGGGTTCCATAAAATGCTGGGAAATTCTTGAGTAGCTGCAGAATTGGCGGCTCCTCAAGAAGGGCTCAGCTCCATGAGTAAGTGAGTAAGTAAGTGATGAGCCAATATCCTTGGAAGTAACAGTGAATGCGGAATAATTATGAGCAACTAAAAGAAGAAATGCATAAAGAATTTTGATATCAGTATCTTGTAAGAAGAAACCGATGTGAGAGAATAATAGTGTCACGTATCTTAGGAAAGGAAATTATGTGGAAGGCATAATACCTGACTTTCCCTGGTGGTGACTACTCGGCTGTACCATAACTGCTGCGAATTTCTTGAATAGTTCCGTTACTGGTTCTGCTTAGAGGATACTGAAACATTAGAAAATATACCGCGAATCTTTGGGTGAATTTGCATTACAAAATGCTGAATGACACGTTTTGCAAAGCAGACGGTTACATACGATGACTCGTGCAAATAGTGCAATAGCTGAAGAATACAGCCTTCTGGAATGTGACGCCGTGCAGATCCTGTGTGAACTGACGTTGCTCCGAAACGTCGGCGCACAGGATCTACACGGCGCGACATTCCAGAAGACAACATTCTTCATAGTCACCTCCGTGAACACCTAAAATATTACATACAACAGGTGACATCCAAACCGCTACTGCATAGGAACGTCCTTCCGAGTTTACTGTGTATTTCTTGTACTCCGCCATTCGCTTAGACTAGCACGGACATGTGTAACTTCCGTTTCCTTGGCTTACATGTGAATTTAATGAAATTAGAACTGTTCCCAGGGGATAGATATGTGGAATAAATAGCATACTTGGTCATGATCTAAAGCGAGCATCCTTTAGGAGCAACTGTAGATCGTTGAGAGCAAATATATGTTTTTCAAGGGCCAAGTTTGTACAGACAGTCGGTGACTTCCCATTGCGGCCCGGGTTCGATCACGGATCTTGTCAAGTTGGATTTGTGGCCGACAAATTGGCGCTGGTGCAGGTTTTCTCCGAATACTTCGGTTTCCCCTGCCAATCATCATTCCACCAATTGCTCCACAATCACCCTCACCCATCATCTGGGGCTGGTAAAATAATCCAGAAATAGCCGCAGTACAAGGGACTTAGTCCCACCCCACTGACAATAAAAAAAACGTTTTTACACACATCTTTGTGAAGAGTCTACAATGTTCGAAGGGCTTTAGTACGTGACACGTAGTAAAGTACTCTAAAATTAAATAAAGTGATTTGTAGAAGAAAGGACCAAGGGAATATGAAATGAAGATGCTTGATTTGTACTCTCGTGCTGCCATTATAAGCCCTGATCGGAGCTTCCTAGTGCCTTTCCAGTGATAGCAAGTTATGTCACGGCGGGCATTTCTTTATATAATTCGTCCTGTCTCGTGTCATAGGAGTAGTTACCCTAACCACAAGGCCGCGCCATAACTCAGGCTGTTAGTCGTCGGCTTCCCACCGCGGCGGCCCGGGATAGAGCCCAGATCAGGTCATGTGGGATTTGTGGTGGACAAAGCGGCAGTGGGGCAGGTTTTCTCCGAGTACTTCTGTTTCCCTTACTAATTCTCACTCCACCAACTATACTCCATAATCATCATCTATTATCCGGGGTTGGTACAATTGGTCAATCAGTGGCCGACATAACAAGTGGAGTCAGTCTCACCCCCACACCCCACGAAATTAAAAAAACTAAAGGAAGCTACCCTAAACAAATGCTATACGCTTTGATTTACATGTATTTGAACTTGAGCCCCTGTAAGTATATATACACCAACAAGAGAATTGTTGTCTCCTCTCTCCTTCCAAATTTGGGGCACAGGGCTCATTTCTAAGTTTCTGGGTCATTTTTTGCAGACGGTAGGACGCCTTGGACGGGTGATCAGCTCGTTACAAGGCCTCCACCTAAACACAGGACAATACGGACACTGAAAAATGCGCGCGCGCGCGTACACACAAAACATCCACGCCATAAGTGGGATTCTAACCCAGGATCCTGGCTTCGGGGCCAGCGAAGACAGTGCGTGCCTTAGAGAGCTCGGCTGCCGAGTCCGGCTCAAGACAATTATGTCTATATAAAACCTAACATTTTAAAGTAAGAATATAAGATTAATATTTGTTTCTAATTCTGTACTTGGCCCAAGGGATAACAACTGCGCACATTGAGGTAAAAGAGAAAGCGCCATATTTAATTTAATTAATAAAACATATCACGTAAACATATATATATATTGATTTGCGCAAAGAGAGACTTTTCAACATGAAAGTTTTTGTAATATTTCAGTTAACTCATATATTATGGAGGATATGAAGGCGTATAAAATATTTAGTCAGTTCGATCGATTCGTTAGAGTGAATTAATTCACAATTCACAGAGGTGTAACTCATGCCATCTACATAGTGTCTACATAAAGCATACCCATTTGACAGAAGTTATTTAGTCACGTCAGCAATTCAGTATATCAATAATTCTTGCACTGTAACTGCTTATTTTATTTAAACCGAATTTTAAATTTTATAACCTAGATTACAGTTCGTAAAATTCTTGAATAGATACGTTTGGTTAATTACACTTTGCCGAATCTGATAATGGTAAGGTAAAATTGTCTTTATGCTTAACTAATTACGCACTAAGCCATGAAGGCGTATGGGGCAGTGGATGTATAGATCCACATTTTCTTGACCTCGGCACTGGTTGGAGGTGAGTGGTCAGCTTCACGCTTTACACTCGGAGAAAGGGCCCCCGGTACCCTTTGGCTAGGAGGCTAGGTGAACCCCAGAGCCGGTCTGGAAGACGTGGATAACAGAACATTTTTGGTCCTACCGGGACTCGAACTCCGACCTCTCTGTCGTCCAGCACGTAGCTAGTCGGTATACCTACTACGCCATCTCGCTCGGCTCCTAATAAGGGCTAAATATAAACAATAAATTCTAGTTCTGCGTAATATAATTATCATTTGTTAAACCAGACTCCCTTCAGGCGAAAACATTTGGTATTCGCCAGTATTTTCAGTGTCCCCATTTTTATTGAAAGAGATGAATATGGAATATTGTTAAGTGATCCGTGAATTTTGCCAGAGTTGCGAAATTATTGCATCATAATACATAATGACAATATAATGAATACAACTGAAATGAAAATATACAGTATTGTCAACAAACTCAGTCGTAAATCTAATTGTATAGATAAGAATTCTTCTTTATAAGCTACNCAGTGTCCCCATTTTTATTGAAAGAGATGAATATGGAATATTGTTAAGTGATCCGTGAATTTTGCCAGAGTTGCGAAATTATTGCATCATAATACATTATTAACAATATAATGAATAAAACTGAAATGAAAATATACAGTATTGTCAACAAACTCAGTCATAAATCTAATTCTATAGATAAGAATTCTTCTTCATAAGCTAATTGTAGCTCATCTATTCAGTAATAGTTCATGCCTCTTATACATCCCAGAGGTATATTACCGTGTTCGCTAGAGCTCCTTATCCTGATGGTGAATACACTTCACATTCTACATCATTAAATATAAAAATCCACATAATATTATTCTACCGATAAAGTCTGGGTCTCTTACGTGGTTTGTTCCTTAAAATTTTTCTGATTAAAATTCTGAATATCACATTCTAATACATATTAGGTGCTCAGTAATGTCGTACTCTGTGTCTGATCAAAGGAAACAAATTAGTTTCGATAACCCATGTAATTAATTCTGATATTATGTGCCTGGGTTCAGTACGGAATCCACTTACAGGAACATGCAAAATGCAAAAAGTAATTGAAAGACCGAATAATAGCTTAGGAATGACGGCTTTGGTATTCAGTCAACGTCATCGGTTTCCATCACAGAACTATGACGTGCTCACAAAGCCATTGCATTGCAAGGATCACGTCCCATTCCGTATTTTAATTGTGACAAGATTAATGAAATAAATTTGTTCCTTATTTGTCCCAAGCCACCATAGATGTCTCTGTGGACTGAAAATAAATACAAGGAATTGTAATGTACAAGCTATAAATCAAACGTTTCAGTGCTTCTAAGTTTAGGTTACCAACACGGAAATGTCAAAAGTATATTCGGTATTTTAATGAAAAACATACACAACAAAACAAGCTCCACGGCCTGTAGTCTACAAGCGAATTGTACCGACCGAGCCACCGCCGCTTGTCGGCGAACTTTAGTGCCAACTTTTGCGGACAGAGGGTGTCGCGCGGTCAGCGGAACAAATCCCCACCGCCGTTAATTTCGGTTATTTCCTTGAAATGGCTCCTCTGTTATCATTACGAGGCTGAATGGAAGCCGTTCCAGAACCACTAATTCTCAGAAAGAAATCTGTTAGTGCCGGGAATGGAACCCGGACCTCTGGATCTGTAGCCAGGAATGCTGACCACTAGACCACAGAGGCGGACTTTAATTAAAAATATAGAAGATAAAATGTGAGGAGTGGAGAAAGATTTTCCGATTTTACAGTCGTGTAATCGTTACTTGGCGGCTTCTGAAACTTATTTCTAACCATCGTCACATGCATTCCGGCCTCTCTGTTGGTGTTTTAATTATCTTCAACATATTGGGATGCATATACCCATTGCTGCCGGTCACGGTAGCCGAGCGGTCTAAGGCGTGCACTGTCTTCACTCGCTCGGAAGCCGGGATCGTGGGTTCGAATCCCACTCAGGGCATGGATGTTTGTGTGCTGATCACTGGCACAAGGAGTCCTACCTTGTGTGTAAGATCTAGTAAACCGAAGTGAAACGGAGAGTCTCATGGAGGTCGGCCTAGGCCCAAATTGGGGCTGTAGCGCCACAGGAAAAAAAATCATTGCTAGGCAACGACTCATTATACACGTTCCAGTGATCAAAAACAATTGGAGCTGTGGACTCTGTGGACCATGCTACAGCTCATTGCTTGGTAACGCAACAATTCTGACAACAGAAGAGGTATATTCTATGTGGTCTGCGCCATACCCAGTGCTAGGCAACATAGCTATAAATACGCATCCCTAATAGAAGAAAGTGTTTTATATGTGGTCCGTGCCGTGGTTTTATAACGCGTGTCTATTTGAGCTAGAATAGATTAGAGAATTAGAATTCGAGAACTGGGTCGAGTTCTGGAAGTTCGGCAGTCCAAGGTGTCTGAACAAGAATTGACAGGAAGGTTCGTAGAGATTTGAAGTGATAGTCTCTGTGATAAATCCGTTGCCAGGAAACGGATAGAGTGTCCTATTCATTTGTGGAAAGGGTAGATTAACGGTTGCCCTATAACTGATTGTGAATAAGAGAGATTGTAAACGAAGATGACAATAAATCCAATCTTCCGTTACTATTCTTCATGGAATCCCGGACATATGACAATATTTATTTCTCCCATTTAACCTCCGTTGGACTGCCAGTAATCATCTGTTTAACACGAGAGCGACCTAACCATATTCACCATAGAGCTTAACACATTTCAGAAGGATGACAGTTTGACAGTAGGGTCATTTTTTTCGCTAGCTGCCACTTGCGTTGAACACCTGTAACATGTGTTATGTACAGTCTGACCTCTGTGGGGGTAATACTGACTAATGTTTCACAGACGTGCGCAGGCGGTGATCATCATAAACAATTGGATCACACGAATTTTTTATACTGTTATCGAAATAAAATGTATCGCTTTGCCTGCGAAGCTCACTGCCTGCCTGAAGTTTGTCTCCTTAATAACGGGCAGTTAATGTCACTGTCGAAGCATGGCATGCAATTTGAAATTCCCAACTCAGCATTACGCAAAATGTGGAACACGAATTTAAATGTGGCGGGAGAATGTTCGATGTGATTAATTTTCGTATAATTTGGGCTTATAATTTCAGTCTAACCTAACGTATAAGTTAAATATCATAGTTGCCCTCATTGAGGAGTCGCGATAGCTCAGTCGGCATAGCGACTGCCTACGGGCGGGACGACCGAGTTTCGAAGTACGAGTCCCGGTAGGGTCAAGAATTTTCTTTTCTCCACCTCGTCCAGACCGGTTTTGGGGCCCCCCCAGCCCCCCATCCAATGGGTACCGGGGCTCTTTTCCCGGGGATAAAGCTGTAGGGGCGTGAGGCTGCCCACTTACCTCCAACTAGTGCTGAGATCAAGAAAATATGGATCGATACATCCACCCCCCCCCCCATACGCCTTCATAGCTTAGTGCTCAATTAGTTAGGCACGGGGACAGCTTTACCTTTTTTTTTACTCTCTTGTTGTCCTCATTAGGTTTTCCTTCCAAATAGTTTAGCATGCAATAAATAATTTGTTTTTATCCTTCTACGCCAAACATAAGCCATCACATTATGCTGCTTTTGATGAAACGATTTATGGATGTAGACCCATAATAATTCTGAAGGAATTCAACCAGTCAGAATAACATTTTGTGTTTACATCTTTACAAGATTTACCTCAGACGTTTCAGAATTTTGTTAATTACAAAGTCAAGTCGTCATCAAAATTTTGTTATGATTTTCTGTTGCTTAATATTATGCCCACTTATATTCCTGTAATCTATCATCTGACGAGGTGAGTTTTGGTAAATTGGTACAAAAGTTTCGGAGGAACATACTGTTTCCTTCATCAAGGTTTTATTCTTTGATCCCTAAGTCGGAGGCATCATATTCTTACGAAAAATCGAAACATATCTGAAATTTAACTGTCTCATAACACAGAAAACAATAATTTCACAGTCATAGTGGTTAAACCCCAATTTTCTGAGCAGCTCTGCCTTGAGAAAATACGAAAACGTCCTAGAAGTTGGTCACATGGGCCCGAAGGTTCTGCCCCCGAAATATGGGCCCTGGCTGGAGTTAGAACTTTGAAAGCGAACTAGCAGTAATGTATGTCCTGGTTGTATGTTTCATCTGAAGTGAATTGCACCATTTTCTATCATTCTTCAGTGTTCAAAGGAATGCGATATCAGGACGAGTTTGTTTCTCAGTGACAGGAGAAAATGTGTATAACATATAGAATGATTTTCCTGCAACAATTTAATTTGTATTCTTCGGCACTTGAGTCTGTGATCTTGAAAAGTAGGTCACTGATTTTCAAACTGAAGTCTGCACACCGAGAACAGAAAGCTGAAGGATTCCTTTCATGTGGATTTGTCTGAAAGGAACAATTAATCAAAATAAGATTTTATTATTATTGTTGATTTGCAGTTTATATAAGGATTCTATTGAATGACTGGAGAGTAACAAACTTAATAAAACGTGGAAGGAAGCGGTCAGGTCCTAATTTAAGTTAAAATCTTTGCATTTGTTTAGAATGACTGGAGAAACCCACGGAGAGTCAACGTAGTCGTTATTATCACCGATGTTCGAAGAGAAAACCAACAGAACACAAGACTCAAGCGTTACTATCCTCATCTGAACAGACAGACAGCAGACGTTCAGAATAGATACTCGTACGATTTATTGATATTGTAGCGTGTACACCCGTTGCTGGGTAACGGTCGCGAAACAACATCCCTTGATACGGCAGGAAATTCTTAATAAACTGGGTTACGCAACCCGTTTCTGGGAACAGTTCGGTAAACACGTTCCCGCGGCAATAAATACGCATGCAAAAATAGAAGAACCGTAGCCCTGTGAGTCGTAGGAGGCGACGAAAGGGGAACCCAGTGCCTGGGGCTATAACTGGACCACCCTGTCCCTGGGGGATATAAATATGGGATTTGGCTTCCCAGGTTGGGCGAGTCTCGAATCCGAGACAGCAAAATATGGCCATGAGCACCACGGGACTCTGACCAGAAAATGACTGGGCTGACGAGGGCCACAGAAATTGTAAAAGACAGACCCAGCCTCTTGTCAGTGGAGGATGTTACATAAGGACTATAACCGCAGGGGTTCAGTTGCAAATAATTGCTGTTCGTGAATCTCAAGAGGTTTGTCGCCAAGGCGACCTGATTGGCGGTAAACCGCCAGTCTAAAGTAACTCTGACTCTGACTGGTGAGTTCAGTTGAGTTCTGCAATGGAGGCCGAGCAGAGATGGCGCTACAATTAAGCTAACAGTTCAGTTGTGCAGTGTTAACTAGCGGGCAAAGACGTGAGCGCAGAAGCTGAAGAATTTCTATTGTTAGGATCCGATACCAGGAAACGTCTAGTGAAAGCAGACTAAGAAGACAGCGTGTGCTCTAGTGATTTTTAAAATGTGTAGACCACCGATAGCGCTTAAGTGCTTATAGTTCCTAGTTGTGTGTGTAAGTTGTCAATAAATCCAGTCACCAATCGAAACCCCGTCTCTTGTCACACACCACTAAATCTTCACAGTATTTTGAAACTTATGTTCTGCTAGAAAAATAACATATAATTGTTGAAGGTTAAGAAGAAGTATACTGCAAGACATTTATTGTGCATTAGTTTTATGATAGACTTAATGATCTTTGATTTAAAGCCACAAATTATGTTAAATTCCAAAGGAGACTTTATAAAAGTCATATTTTCTACCTGCTTAAATCATTAAGCATCATGATCAACATACAGACGGCTTGAAAGTGGCAGCTTTAACCTCCCATGCTTTAATCCATTATTTGTTAGCTCCTTAGCAAAAGTGATTACTTTTTATTTTCGAAATTGAATGATGAAGACACGTGTGAGTGTTTTTATCGGCTTCATCTTTCTGAAATCTTGTGTAAGGACGTTTACCCTTGCCGCATTGTCTGACTGACTCAGGAGCTAATGAGCTCAGTGATTCATCACGTGTCAAAACATTTGGTTTTCGAGACCTTACAATTGGTCGAGGGGTGGGACGTTTCATTTTTCAAACCAAAATCGATTTTTCATTTGGGCTCATTCTAGTAACCAATATTTTTTTTGCTCATACATAAATCCAGCAGGAAGCAAGCCAGTCTCTGTGTGAATTGCTTTCTTCCTAAAATTAATGAATGCCATGTTTTATCAGCGCACCAACTCATAATCTGTTCTCCAGTTTTTGCAGCGGGACATGATGTATGGCTCACAATTGATTATTAATGTATATTCTTTGTTGAGTTAGGTACGGTGTGTTTATCCTTAGGTCACAATGGGATGTCGTCCATAGCTGGGGGCCCCATTTTCCCTACACTCCTCTTATACGGCCGGAACATGAATAATACATATGATTAAGTGTGCATTACACAATATTGCAAGGTGTCGTCTTTGCTATAAACTAATTGCTTACACAGGATATGCATATTTTAAAACGTTTTAAACATATTTAAATAACCGCTGGTGAATGACAGTTATAAACACCATGTTTTGGCATCAAAAAATTCTGTTCACCAAGAGAGAAATTGCATATGTCATAGTTTCTCAACTTGTGGTGTGCACCCCCGGGTTGGGGCGTGTAAGGATCCAAAGGATAGTGCGAGGGCCCAGTAACCTGGAAATATTTTCATCCTAAGTGCATACAGAATTTCGATTTCCTGTCGGACTCTGGAATTAATTTGAGTTTTAGAACGCAACAGCAAGCGATGTTCACAGTGAAATACATCCCGGTAAGGATTGTTCAGTGCTCAGATCGATAATATTTGAGGTGAAATCAAATATGTACGAGTATTTGTATCAAATAAACTTCAGTCTGTTTCATTATTTTTAAAGTGTAAGTTATTTTCGTTTTGGTGGGAAAACCAGACGGAAAGGAACCATTAGAAAGAATTAGACGTAAGTGGGAGGATAATATTAAAATGGATCTGAAGAATCAGAAGAGACATTGACAGCCGGCTCTCAGTTGCCGCAGTGACATCTGGACATTGAATCAAGGAGGGTAAAAACGAGTTTAGGCAGAACTTACTGCGCAGAGTGGCAAGCTCTTTCGTTACATTGAGATCTTTGCAAAGATCGGCACATGCTTTGTCATACACGACGTTACCTTGTGAATGAAATCGGCAATTGCTCGCTAGACCACTGCTGGTTACTGAATGCCGGAACGTAATGAAGTGCTTCCTCTCGGAAAGGAATTTTTTCGACAAAATCCATTTTGCGTTGGGGCCTTTAGGACGCATAATATTATTTTTATAAAGATAACAAGTCGGACGGGTTTTATTATTGTTCATTATTCGGTGACCAAGAATGGTTCACTGAGCAACAATCAATTACATTATTAGGGTCAGTCATGTGTAAGAAAGTACGTGCAGCTCCTTGTTGGCCTACTGATTTTTTCATCTTTTGGTTGTTCCTTTGTACACTATTCCACAAAAGTTTATCTGTCCTGTATTTGTTTGAGAGTATATAGAGAGGCTTACATGTTACTGTAACGTTTCACGGATGCCCTGTGTTCCAAGTGGGAGCAACAGGATAAGAAGAAGAAGAGACATAGAACTGTGATCATAATTTTAAAAGTGATTTCGTCAGAGTTCAGTGAGTTTTATTTCGCTTATCCATCCGAAGTTTCGAAGAAGAGGTTTATTTTAGATGATTCTGTGAGGAACAGATATTAAGTTTACATGATCTACAGACCTGAGCACAGACACAAGCGATGATGAGAGCTCTCGGTCTTGTGAACAGCAGTTGTCGTGTTCGGGAGGTGATCCGAGAGGAACGCAGACAAATGGGAGACGTAATCGCCGGTCCATGTGTCACATGACACTTGCCAAGTCCTTCCACATCATAACCCTAACATGCATTATGCGTGTATGCGTGTGCGGGGGGATGGGGTTCAAATTCCATGAAATTTCACAGAGGACCAGAGTGAAGGGCAGTGCTTCATTAACTGGACATGATTGACAGTTGGTGCTGATCCAGGAATTCTGAACAAGTTTGTCATGAAGAATATGGCCTTCTAGGTTATAATTCCATGAAAGTGATAGGGATCCTGACGTTTCGGAGGAACATATCGAATATTAAGACAAGCAATAAATGTGCAGAAGCATAAGTCAATATCAGCTGACCCCGTTCAACTTTGACATTTTCTTGCTTAACAGGATCTTCGACTCTAAAGATGGAGGTGATAAGTTTCTCCGAAACGTCAGGCTCCTTTCGACCTACATTCCATTTACACCCGAAGATTGTACTCATCATAGTTATGAGTACCTTAAATCCAAGTTTATCTTGAGTTAGGAAATACTGTTCTTTTTTTTTATATCCACAATCAACATGTAGAATCTCTTGCTGGAATTCGTCCTCATGACTCAGGAAGAAGGCGTTTCCTGCAAAGTCCAAGGGGAAATGGGGTACTGTAGGTTCTCTTTGGCACTCGGAGTGTCACTTGTCACGAAGGAATTACACGATAGCGCAACATCGGCAGAATGACGTACACGGATATGCTTCACTGTCTACAAAACGCCATCCACCTTATAATTTGCATATAAGTTTAGCTATTTCTCCAAGACTAAGTACAAAAGCAACAGATGTTGTTGGGTATAGACAGCGTCGCTTGCAGAGCGATTTGATGAAGATTCCTGTGGCGCTGTTCTGCCCTTGCTTTGCCGCGAATGTAGAAATACAGAGGCCGGCGGAAGAAAATAATGAGAAATAGTTATGGAAATGTACTTTCATTTCTTTTTATTGACGGAACTTGTTCTAACATTTGTCTCGTGAGTTTTATGGAAACTCTTCTTTCAAAACCAGGAAGTGGTTTTTCGAAACTTATCTGATTGTTATTTTGCACTTAATTATGATATCGAAATCAGCTGCTTCATAACAAGTCAAACAGATATTTTAGGCGTTACAGGAGTAAGTGAGATTTACTACTTCAGCAAATGACACGAACTCCTNTACTACTGCAGATGCTACATTTACTACCACTACTACTACTACTACTACTACTACTACTACTACTACTACTACTACTGCTGCTAATACTACTACGTCATTTTACAGTCTATCATACTTGTTTACATCTTTTCTCATATTTTTAAGTAAAAGGTAAAGGTATCCCTGTAACAGGCCTTGAAGGTCCATAGGGTTGTGAGCCGTCGAAGCTCCCACATTTTTTAGACAATCGGCTTAAAGATGGCGGTGGGGTTGTCAGCCTTACGCTCCGGCCGCCCATTACCCCAGGAAGATTCCAGGTACCCATTTCTATTAGAGGCTGAGTCGACTCCACGGCTATAGTGCGGCTGGAAGGATTAGATCAATTTAAAAATCCAATGACCTCATCAGAATTCTAACCCACGACTTTCCGGTTTATAGCATAGCGCCTTATTCAACTTCGCTACCGCGTCTTCCATTTTTTTAATGCTTGCCCATATTTGGTCTTTCAGATATCACACTTTTTAAATAAAAGAGGTAATAATAATAAAATAATATTATCATAATTTAAATTATCGTAGAACTGGCTGCTGTTTCTCCCTTGCAGACTACATGAAGTTTTTATTCAGACAGGTATGTACACTGCTGTGCCCGTCCTTTCGTGAGTTTTGCATTTTGTAGTGAAACCTCTTCTTTGTGAAATATCATGTGTTGGTGGTCAGCTGACATTAGTTAGACATTTGTACCACTTACGTATGATCTTTGTTAGAGGATGTCTATAATATTTTTGGATGTATTTAATTAAAAAAGTAATTAATCTGTCAGATATTTTCTAGGAAGTATACTTTGTAGAACAGCGTTCATTCGCAGAAGTTACAGCTACACTGGACATAGTCCAGTGACGGGTGAAATTATTTCCGACATAACTTGGTTAAACGCTTTGCTAGACCGAACTTCAGTACTCCGCTTGCAAAGTCATATGACATAAAGTTTAGTTTGTCTTGCGGCCATTAGACTATCAACATTGCTTTTCATCATTAAATTACCATCCACGTTTTAAAACCCTTCATCATCATGTGGATAGATCCACGAAACTCTGAGAAGTGACTTGCTGCGGAATGGATGGGTAGACTGAACACCCCGCAGGGCTATGCTGGATTTCTCTCTTCAAACTGAACCAAGATCACCAAACTCCAGTAGACCAGAGGGATGAACCGTGAAACTGAACGCTCTAGTGCCCAAGGTGAGGATATCTGACGCCTTATCCCTGTGCTTTCAGACTGTGATGTCTGGGCAGGTGGATACAACTTTGTTCTGTTTTGTTTCCGAAATGTTCAAGGACAGTTCAACTGAAGCACTTCAGTTCTGTTACTTTATTGTTATGCTGTACGATCCGATCTGACTCAAAATAAATCCTGAGCTATCAACTCATCTCTTGGACTCCAACAAATGAATCTCCATGAAAGGGAATCCGGCTTAAAAATCTGACAGTCGTTTAGCTAGTCAAGAATATCCTGTCTTCTGTAGGACCAAAAGCTTCATAACCGCGTCCACAAGATACCGCCTCTTGTTTCTATCCTGAGGCACATAAATCTATTCTAAACTCTCACACCAAGTTCCTTGAAACCCGTTTTAATATTGTCCTCCAATCTGTGCCTAAGTCTCACAGGCGAATATTTATATGCAGGATGTAACATTATTGTGACGTGGACGGCGCAACGCTCGGTAAACACCCCCCCCCACCTCCAGCGGTGACGTAACAGCACTTCCCACAATGACGTAACAGGGGACACCGCGGTTACTACGCAGCAATAAACAACTCTCGGCAGCGTTCCCCAGCAACGCCTGTAAACACGGCGTTTAAGCAAAAGTGAAGCGATGTGGGTTTTCCGCTGTCCGACTGAGGGTTTATAAGAGTTACACGTGACATTATCATAGACCGCTTGTTCTCGTGAGACAACACAAGAGAAATGCGAAAACACCTTTTTTTCACATAATGGAATTTTAACTTGTGGCACCGGTCCCCTTTGACTACTCGAAATTTAACTCGAGAAAATTTGTTTTATTTATATTGTAACGTGGAATGTCAGAGCGTTGCTAAGCAACGGCTCGGTAAATTAACCGCAACAAGAGAGAGAATGTTTTGTATGGGGTCCGCGACGCGACCGTTGCTATGCGGTGGTTTGGTAAACACTGTTCAACAATGGAAGACGGTGTTTTCTGTGGAATCCGTGCAATGGAGTTATCTTAAAAACAAACGCCGCTCTAGTTCAGTTCTGAGTTCTGAGAACTCGATAGAAGATAGCCACTGAAACTTCGTCGACCTTTGAAGATTCGAAGTGTGATTGGAAGGCTTCATTCGTGTGTAAAACTTGGAGTGTGTAATTCATTGAGACTGCTATAGTTCCTGCCTTTCAGTTGTGGTACCAGGAGAGGACCAGTGTGTGTGTGTGAGTGTGTGTGTGTGTGAATAAGTGATAGCGCTGTATTTAAATGTGATAAAGAGAGTCTGTAACTAAAGTGCTAATAAATCTAATAATCCCAACTAAAATCCGTCACTTTCGTCGCGTGTACCACCCTACACGTGACAATACAATGAACAAGTTCACAGTCAGCCAACTGATACTCTGTTAGATTATGTTCAGTGGGTTAAACCTGTAACGCTGTAGACATTCTGGTACCTCCATGATGAACCGAGCCCTCTTACGAAACAGGATTCAGTTGCTTATCGGAAGGACGAATGAGGACATAAAGGAGGAAATATTACTCCCTGCGTCTGCTCAGCTCGCTGCGGTTCCTCCAGTCAAATCTATCACCATCCTGACACGGGAAGCATTTCCATCCCCAGAGTGCTAACTAGGAACCGACATCGGTTACCCTTGCGGGACGACGGGCGGCCAGTTCCCGAAATAATTGCTTAACCGCGGGTATTCTGGGGAGAATGAAGTAGCAGGATTTGTACAACCCCAAAATCTGAGCGTTTATTTTTAAGGGAGTGAAATTAGGCGTTCCTAAATACGTATAACTCACCGGTACTGGACCTCCATTTCCTCACACGGTGGGCCGGTATTGCACAAAGAGTTAAACTGTTATATATGTGTATATATATATATACATATATATATGCATTGTTGCTTACTCATGGAGCTGAGCCCTTCTTGAGGATCCGCCAATTGTGCAGCTACTCAAGAATTTCCCAGCATTTTATGGAACCCGAAGGTTCATTACCGTGTTCACAAGAGCCCTCCACTGGTCCCTATCCTGAGCCAGATCAATCCAATACATATTATCCCATCCTCTCTCTCTAAGATCCATTTTAATATTGTACACCCAATTACACCTTGGTCTTCCCAGTGGTCTCTTTCTTTCTGGCTCCCACCAATATCCTATATGCATTCCCCTCCACCCCAATTCGTGTTACATGCCTTGCCAACCTCATCCTCTTTGATTTGATCAGTCTAATTATACTTCGAAAAGAGTATGAGTTATGAAGCTCCTCATTTATACGAAATTTGTCCATAATGCTAAAGTGTTTATACACATATTTATTTAAGATATTCCAAGTAAATTCGAAGTAAATAGGTTACAAAATATTAAACTGTTTCTTTAGAGTCATATCTAAAGTAAAGACCCCAGTTCCTGCCTAAGTTGAAATTTCAGTATAGAAAATGTAAGATTATCCTTCAGTGTTAATAAAATATAGTTCCTTTCTTTGACATACAAAATTACTATCCTTGGGCATTATGCTACTTTATGTACTTCAGAACCTTGTGGTGTCATAAAGAAGCTTGTTATTTGGCACTGATTATTAACCTTAATGTGATAAAAATACTGAGAGGAAAAAGTTATGAAATCATGATGGGTAATATCTAACTACTAACTAAGAAGCTGACTGCAAGGAATATAATCTTCATGAGAAGCTGACAGTCGCTCATTTAGTCAGGAATTAAACCCAAACATTATTTTCGTGTTCAAAGGATCACACCATTTGTTTCTATCCTGAGCCAGATGAAACCAGTTAACAGCCTCAGTTGTCACTCATAACACTGGGGATTCATTATCACGTGATCTGTTGGAAAATGAGATATGTCAGTTGATGTTTCTAATCTGAACGCAATAAATAAATGCAACTAAATGGCAAGCCAGAGGATTCCCATCCGTCAGTCCAGTTTCAAATAAGTATCACAACGAGACGCCATGATGATCACTTTGATTTGAGATTTGGAAAAGAACACAGCAACTTTACGCTAGCAAAATTATCTTGTTTATCAGTCAGGAAACTGATCATCTCCTCTCTGAGACGTCGTTTCAATGCCCAGAGAGCTGACCTGCGTCAGCTCTGTGCTGCTATCCTGTAGCAGGCCGTGGAGGTACATAAGGTTATGGGACGTTGAGGCTCCCACATTTTTCTAGACATTCAGCACATAGATGGCGTTGAGTTCGACAGCCTTACTCGCCGACCTCCCTTTAACCACAAGATTCCTGGTACTGGTGGGGGCACTATGCTACGAGCCGGAAGATCGTGGGTTCGATTCCCGATGAGGCCATTGAATTCTTCAATTGACCTAATCCTCCCAGTCGCACTGTGGTCCTGGAGTTGACTGAGCCTCTAACAGAAATGAGTAGTACCAAGAATCTTCCTGAGGGTAAAGGGCGGCCGGAGCGTAAGGCTGACACCCTAACCGCCATCTGTGAGCCGATTGTCTAGAAACTGTGGGAGCCTCAACATCTCACAACCCTATGGGCCTCCACGGCCTGTTACAGTAATACCTTTACTTTTTATTTTATTGTATTGCTAGTGGGGTGGGACTAAGTCCCTTGTACTGCGGCCACTTCTGGCCTATTGTACCAGCCCCAGATGATAGGTGAGGGTGATTGTGGAGCAATTGGTGGAATGAAGATTGGCAGGGGAAACCGAAGTACTCGGAGAAAACCTGCCCCAGGGCCACTTTGTCCACCACAAATCCCACTTGACCAGACCCGGGATCGAACCAGGGCCGCCGCGATGGGAAGCCAGCGACTAACCGCTTGAGCTATGGCGCGGCCCTACCTTTACCTTAGACATTAGGGACAGAACAGAGATTGTGTTCGAGAACAGAGTACTGAGAGGAATATTTGGAGCTTGGAAGAAAGAAGCGACAGCAGGGTCAAGAAAGCTATATGCATGAAGGACTTAATAATGTTTACGAGCGTGTAGCGTGCACATAAAAATGCATATTCAATTTTAGTGAGGCAACCTAAAGAAAGTAGACCATTGGAAGACCAAGTTACAGATGGGAGAGTAATTTGGATTCAATAACAAAAACGTTATTTGTGTGAACTCCGGCTGAATTCTTCTGAGTGAGTGCAGGGTCCATTGGGCAGGTAGGGTGAACACGATGATGGAACGTGAGGCTCCAATAATGAGAGAAATTTTGTGACTAACTTACTGGTTCTCAGCTTCCATAAAAGGGTTCATTTCTATATATTTTTTTTTATTTTCAGCACCATTACTATTATTATTAACTCACCCGAACACTCTGCTGTGTGGTCGAATTCGTTCTGCTTCCCAGAACGCAGAAACGCGTGACCCTGTATCTAACCCATTTATATCAGGAAGAGGATTTAGAATTTTATTTCTGTCGGAGGAATTTTGAGACATATATGTGCGCTCAAAGAAAGGCGAGCATATTCTCTTTTTGCTTGGTTTTTAACACGACGATCCTCATAATATAAAATATTCCTGATGGACGCTGATTGATTTATGCTGCTGGCAAAAAGACACGTCACCGTGTAAATTAAATCTTCTAATTTTCAATGTAAATTAGACCCATTTCTTCCCCCTCCCTTTTGATGGGGTATTTAAAATTTTACATCTTGACAACAATGTTAAATGTGCTTTATTCAATCTTTATTTCTTTGCATAGCCTACTGATTCTGTCAGTCATCATTTTATTGTTTCAGTGATTGTTAAAAGTGCCGGTCACGGTAGCCGAGCGGTCTAAGGCTTGAACTGGTTCCGCTCGTTCGGAAACCGGGATCCTGGGTTAGAATCCCACACAGGGCATGTACGTTTAGAGTTTGTGTGTGTGTGCACGTGCGATTTGCTGTGTTTGTATACAGGTAGAGGCCTTGCGACGAGCTGATCATCCACCCAAGGAGTCCTACCGAATGTCCTAAGATCTAGTAAACCGAAGTGAAACGGAGAGTTTCATGGAGGCAGTCCAAGACCCAAATTTAGGCTGTAGCGCCAAATGAAAAAAGTGTTAAAGCCTAAAATGACAGCTATGTTTATTTTCAAAATCGTGTCCAGTAATAAAACCAATACTTTTTCTCGTACAAATCATTGTGTGTTCGTGCGTGTGTAAACGAAGATAAAATATTATACAGTCCTGTATATGTTGTAAAAAAAATATTATCATCCTTCCTGGAATCTAAATGTTTTCATGTTCATTTTATGGAGTATAAAAATATTTCGGGTTTTACATTCAGTAAAAACCTGCATCAAATTTTCTCACGCGTGTAGAAAGCTCTACGTATAAAGTCAGTTCAAACTGAAGCGCGGTACGTAATTAAACTTTCTTCCCTGAAGAAGACCGTGTGAGACTATGCAATTAATTATCATGAAATCTACTTCAGTCTTGTGGATTTAAATTATCACTAAACCTGCTTCAGTCAGGTTGTTCTGTATTTGGGTGGGGGGTATTTCACGGTGCTCTCAGTAGCTGGAACATAGCGTCGTATAGGAAGTGTCACGTAACTTCGAACAAGGCCAAGAGTAACCTTGAATGCGCAGAAGAAATTTTTCAGACAAGGGGGTGGGTTCGAGGAGGTGAGAAGTGAGAGGAGGCCAGTATCTGGCCTCCTGTCACTTCTCATATCCTCGAACCCACCCCCTTGTCTGAAAAATTTCTTCTGCGCATTCAAGGTTACTCTTGGCCTTGTTCGAAGTTACGTGACACTTGCTATACATAGCACGATGAATTGGAAAGAAGCGGTCGTGGCCAAATCAGAGTTTTATCGCCGAAATTTCGTGGAGGCACTGAAGAAAACCGCATACAACCTCAGACATCTTTGCCAGTGTCTTGCGTAATGTTCGAACAGGGCAACCCCTGAATACAAATCAAGGCCTTTAACTTATGTCTCCCAGTTACTAGTTCTCCTCTTATTAATCTGAAACTGAGTTGATTTTTTCTGCAAATCCTGACAGAACTTTATATATTTTATGCCCTTAGTGTCGTTTGATATTCTTATGCATCAGAAGTGGATGAGCAGAAATTAATTTGCATAGTTCAGCGATAGTTTGAGAGTTTTATTTTGTTGGCCAGTAAGTTTTAAGAACATTCTTTTCAGCCCCTCTGGCTGCTTCTATTTTACATTAAACATTTCGGTATTTAATAAATGATTATCTTGATTTATATCATGTGGAATTTTATTTACAGTTTCTTAAACGTCAATACGAACTTGGAGAGTCATGAAATCGAAGATTGATTTGAAATTAAAGACAAAATAAGAAGTGTAGGTTTATGTAAACAAAACAGCGAAAGAAATGAACCAGAAAATATTCTATTCAATGAACAATAGAATGTTTAGGGAGAGGTGATTAAAGATGGCTGACTGATGCATTCATAGATATAAGCAATGGGCTGGCTTATACTTCCAACGATGATTGAAGAATTTCTTGGGCAAAACATATCTATGTCACTGGAGTATATTAAATCTAATTTATCGAAGATGATAATCAACTACTTTTACTTTGAATTTAGGGGATTAAAGTACGCGACAGAATGTAAGGCGACCTTTATTTTTCCAATGAGAAAATCAGGAAAAAATATATGTTGATTGAGAGCCGGAACAGCTCAGTCGGTACAGCAACTGACTATGGGCTAGACGACCGAGGGGTTGGACTTCGAGTCCCGGTAGGTTCAGAAATTTTGTCTTCTTCACGTCGTCCAGACCGACTCTGAGGCCCACCCAGCCTCCTATCCAGTGGCTACCAGGGCTCTTTCTCCGGAGGTAAAGCGGCAGGGGCGTGAAGTTGACCACTCACCTCTAACTAGTGCCGAGGTCAAGAAAATGTGGATCTATACATCCACTCCCCCATACGCCTTCATGTCGTAGTGCTTAATTATTTAAACACTGGAACATCTTTACCTTTTCTTAGTTCTGATTATTCCTATTCATCATTTTCATAAGTATTCATAAGCACCTTCAAAATAGGGTGACCAGACTTTTCTATTAAGCAACATTTTAAGAAACCGCACCTTCTGTTCAGGCTACTAAGGTATGCTATTAGATTCATGAATGAAAAGCTCAAAACTCCCAACGCATAAAGAAAGGGGCACGCATAGGAATTGATTTGTAAAGAAAAGGGATCACGTAGAAGACTGTACAATGCGGTTTGAATGGAAAACGGGCTACTGAACTTACTTTGGCAAGGGTAGGACAGGTTATGACGTGGAAATTACTTGTCCCGTGTTATTTCCACATAATAATAATTGGAGTTGACAAATAAAGAGAGATGAATGAAAGAAACTATAGCATTCATCGTGATCATTTCATGAAATTGAACTTGCGCGTTCAAGGAACAGCTCAATGGAATTTGTTCTGAATGGTATTTGTGGAATTTCATTAAGAGTCTTCGTATTGACACGTGCAGAGTGAATGAATTCCTTATATGATCTCCGTTTGTCTGTCGGTTGCTCCGCATCCAGACTAGTTCGTCTGTCTCTACAACCCTTGGGGACCTTAACCTCTTTTTCAATTTCTTAATCTCATACAAAGTCGGTAAGACTTCTTGGATGAGGGATCAGCCAGTCACAAGGCCGCTATCTACACACAGAACAGCACAAACAGAATAAACGTACACATACATCCATGCCCCGAGTGGGTTTCGAACCCAAGATTCCAGGGTTCTAGCAGCGGCCACTGTGATCGGCAGTCCGGTTCATAGCCACACATAATCAGGTTTACAGTTCAGTATCAATCTGTATGCATAATTGTTTCATTGCTTAACAGTCGTTAGATAGGCCACTGTGAACCATTACAGCTGTAATACCACGTGATCAATGGATTTAATGACGTTATGGTATAACAGTTCAGTACAGTTTTCTTTAAGTGGCTGAAGAGCAGAACTTTCACCAGTTACCTACGAATTCGTTTGGTTTTAATGAGTTTATCTGCTATTGTTACTTAGTCTAAACGAAACAAATCCCATAGGGAGGGGAACGTCTTCGGTTTCCGGAAAACAGCGCATCCAATGTGCTTCCTCTCCACCCCCCCTCTCAAGTTTGTTCCTCACTGCAAGCAGAAGCGAACCAATCCAAAACATTTGAATTGCAAAATGAGAATTTTAAGTTGGACCAAGAACTAGAAGAATCAGATCCTGAATTCTGTGAATGTGGCACGAAAGGTAGAGTGAGGGAAGTGGGGGAAGGGGGCGGAGTAATCCGGGAACAGAGAGAGAAAATAGTTTTTTGAGGCATGCACATAGAGTGTGTCTTGCACAGCTGTACGAGAAGAATTCTAGAAATTCATTTCATTTTTCTTATGTTGGTATGAGTGACTGTGCGATGTACAGATGGAATAACGTTGAGCAATGTTTTCTTTTATTGCTAGTGGGGTGGGACCAAGTCCCTTGTACTGCGGCCACTTCTGGCCTATTGTACCAGCCCCAGATGGTAGGTGAGGGTGATTGTGGAGCAATTGGTGGAATGAGGATTGGCAGGGGAAACCGNGGAGAAAACCTGCCCCCGAGCCACTTTGTCCACCACAAATCCCACTTCACCAGACCCGGGATCGAAACCGGGCCGCCGCGGTGGGAAGCCAGCGACTAACCGCTTGAGCTATGGCGCGGTCCCTTGGGCAATGTTGAACAAAACTTTGTGGTAACAATGTTGGTTTAGTTTTAGTAGTTTATTCTATAGTTGGCTGTTCATGAGGAAGAGGCGACAGCAATAATACTATTACTTGACAAGGTGTTCCTCAGTGATTTATTGTTCTGAACGGAACACGGTTTCCCTTGGAATGTATTTGTTCATATTTTTTTTTTCCTTGGCACTACAGCCCCAGTAGGCCTAGGCCTACCTCCATGAACTTCTCCGCTCACTTCGGTTTTTCTAGATCTTACACATACGGTAGGACTCCTTGGGCGAGTGATCAGCTCGTCGCAAGGCCTCTACCTGTACACAAACACAGAAAAACGCACACAAATATCCATGCCCTGAGTGGGATTCGAACTCACGATCCCGGCTTCCGATCGAGCGAAGACAGTGCATGCCTTAGACCGCTCGGCTACCGTGACCGGCATTTGTTCATATACCGTTTTTTAATATATAAACACACAGATGTGGCCATATGTAGATGAGATTAAAAACATACAAAGCAGAATTTAAGCACCAAAAGACTGCAATGGAAATCGCTTTAATAGTAGGGTAGTCGAGATTGGAGTTTAAATTTTTATTTCATTTAGATTAAGTAGAGGAAGAAAGAAAGAAATACGAGGTTAGAGATAGTAAGAACTCATTCGTACTTGTACAATAAAACTGCAGAAACATTGCATTGGGAAAGTGTGATGCTGAATTAACAAAGTTCCCCACTTTAATAAGGTTCTGTCTCTATAAAACCTGAAATGTCAGTATTTCAGAAAAAAGTTTTGAATTAAGAAAAAAAAACGATATATATCAGGAAAATATGAAGTCACGTGCAGTAAGTGTCTCTCCGGAGACAGGCTTTTGTTTCATTTTGTCTGATTATTATTTTTTAAAGTAGAATTATTTATAGGCAGGCATTTCATAAATATTGGAAGGAGATTTTTATTTTCACAATTCTATTAGCAGTATGAATGTGACGATTCATGTTACACAAGAGGAAAATAAAATTTAGAATTTACACATTTTATATTTCTGAAATATATAAATAGTGTCACGTGTAAGGTGTGTTCGTAACTTTACAGTAGATTTCTGGTTGTTTGTCTTTATGAATTTTCATCAGATTATAATTTCTTAATTTATTTGCAAATTCACGTTTACAAGTAGCATGTTTGTAAGCACACTCAGCGTGTCTTCTTTTCTTGTTATCTGATATTGCACTTCATTTCCTTAGCCATTCGTGTGTTGCGTCTTGATTTATAGGTCTTTGGGACGAAGGTGTTTTCGACGTATCTGTGTTTCCTATCTTAGCACTGTAGGACTCATCTTTGAAATAAACACGATAAGATACTTTTTACCTTCCAAGGAATGGTGTTTCTGAATTCGGGCCTAGGAAAAGGGGAAGATCGAACTGAAAATGATTGGTGACGGCCTGGTATGTGCGTCACACATCTCTCTTCATCGAAATAACGTTCATGTTTTCTTTGTTCCTCCTGGCCAGAGATTCAAGATTTGATGGGAAATTATGAAAAATTCTCTGTATCGGGAACTTCTCTCATGTAGACTACGGGTGATGTCGACTTCATGAAACCCACTGTGCCTGGGTTCACAAATTTCTGTTCGAATGTCGTACAGAAATATATTTGGACGAAATATGATCAGAAAACATCTTGCTGTAAGGCACACGAATCAAACAAACCATCAGTTTCCCTTTGTATCCATGTTCTCCATTATTGTTATTATGTTTCTTATTGCTAGTGGGGTGGGACTAAGTCCCTTGTACTGCAGCTACTTCTGGCCACTTTGTCCACCACAAATCCCACTTGACCAGACCCCCGGGATCGAACCCGGGCCGCCGCGGTGGGAAGCCAGCGACTAACCGCTTGAGCTATGGCGCGGCCCTCATGAGTGAGTGAGTAAGTAAGTAAGTCACTCTGTTTAAGATATTCGTTTACATTGCCCGTTCTTCCATATGTTGAAACCATGTACATAGTTCTCTTAGGTTGAGTATTTAACGAAACTCGATGTCTAGACGGTGCAGCTTTGAATGATAGGGTGACTGACGAATTCAAAAGAATCTAGAATGAAGCGGTCACGTCCTATCTAGAGTTGCCTAGAAAGATAAAGGAATATTACGAACACCCTCAGTCAGCATAGACGGTGCCGAGATTTGAAATGAACACCTCCCGAATACAAGTCCAAAACTTTATCAATACAGATATTACATACGTTGCTTGTCCCCTTCTTCCTTTTGTTTGTTGTCTGATCATTAGCGTCCTTTCTTTCTCCAGAGGATGAGTCTGACGTTTGAAAATAATAACTTGCCAAGTTGAACACGATACCACTTGCGCATGCGTGTCAGGGGTGAGAAAGCACCATCTGCTTCACCACTGCAACTGAACCCGCTGTACGTGCGTTTTACTACCTGCAGCGAACTTCATGACGATCTTCTTGAAGGATCCATACCATCCCACGCGAATTGAACATTTCATTTCTCTGTGATTATCTGAGATCATGTTTGCTTTTAATGTACTTCGAACTGAATTTACGATCCTTAGGGGGAAAAAATACATCTGAATCAGAGATTAGAGAAGCCACTATGGAGGTGATTATGCTGTAGGAGTTACATTTCCTTGTAAGCATTCTGTCTTTCTCTTTGGGTACTGTATTTTATTTTCACCAGTAACTGGAGTGCTGTAACGTAAAAGAATAACAAAAGAAAACCATGAATAGAAATGTTCTTAAAAGGAAAGGAAAGAATCACCGAATATGAGACGATAAAATGTACATAAAAGAGCACAAGCATTTTGCAGAAAGAGAACGCCACAAAAGTTCCCCTCAAAGTTTATTTTTCTGGAACTTTGTTATTTCTAAAGTACCACCAGTAGCTGTCCTCTCTTCCTCTTCTCCAGAGTCATTCTGTTTTTCTACCGTGACGTCATCATCTTGGAGGTGTTGAGGAGTACTAGAGCAGAAAATTGCATAGATTTTCATCATTGCGTTAAGTCGTTTTTGAGTACAGAAGTTCCTTTCGAGTACCACATTCTCCACTGATGACATTTGAAACTTACGGAAACCTGCAGGATAAAATTTCTTCGAGTACCATTCTGTGAATGTTACAAATCTTGTTCTAAATTTCGTCATATATTCAGACATTTAGCACAGTTGACTTACGCGTAAATAAGGTCGATATGATCAGATAAGGTAAAGCTCTTGCTGTAGCACTACGCCATGAACACGTATAGCGAATGTGTATAGATCCATATTTTCTTGACCTCGGTACTGGATGGAGTTGAGTGGTCAGCGCACGCCCAGGCCGCATTAACCCCAGAGAAAGAGCCTCCTTGAGAGTGTGATCAGCTCGTCCCAAGGTCTCTACCTATACACAAACACAGAAAAACGCACATATGCCCACAAACCCTAAACATCCATTCTCTGAATGGAATTCGAATCCATAGGCCCGCGTCCCGAGCGGGCGAAGACAGGGCACACGCTAGACCGCTCGGCTACCGTGGCCGGCATACACTTGTTAAGTGCTCGAAATAATTGACTAAGGACAATATTCTTTAATTTATGGACACCGTATTTTGTATCACTACTAATAACTACGGACAATCATTGTGATAATTAACCCCGCGGGGCAGAATTACTCCTATGGTATTTGATAGCCTCGCATCTGGCTAAAATATTCCGCGCGTTTATTGGAATTGGAAGTTTCGTTACTGTAACCAGAGATCGTCATTGGCCCCTATCCTGAACGAGATGCATATAATTCGAAACTTCATATCCTCTTAGCTTTAGAGTCTGTTTTAATATTATCATCCCATCCACACCTAAGCATCACAATATGTCTCTCTTTTCCAAGTTTTCCTACTAAAGATTTTATGAACTTATAATCTCTCTCATGCATGCTATGTACTCCGTCCATCTTTGATTAATCAAATAATATTAAGTGAGGAGCGTGAGTTACGAAGCTCAGCATCATGCAGCCTTATCCGGTCTCATGCTGTTGCCTTCCTCCTGCACTGAAAGAATCGTCTCTGCTACATATTATCAGTTTATGTTGTTCCCTGAATTTGGAGATGCATATTGGCGTCCACATGAAACGGTGACGACAATAAATAATAATTTAATTAAATTCATATTTATTTACATGATAATTTAACAGTACAAATGTCGTTTGTATATAAAAAGAACTAAACCCACACAAACAAAATAAAAGAACAAGGAAATTTATTAGATTCTGAAAGTTTCTGACAGAATTACTGGATTTTTTTACTTTTTCCATCGTCCGGAATTCTGGGAAATAGAAAATAGTGTAAATAAACTGAGAAGACTTAGTATTGCGTGGTTTGTAATGTGGAAGTCAGCAATAGTGTAATACTTTTTTTAGTTACGACCTGTAAGTGGTCAATAAATCTATTTAGCAATCCAAATCCCGTCTATATTCACTAATACAGATGACAACACATTTGCAGTTAATACAATTAATAACCCAGTGGTTTGAGTAGCTATGGCTAAGAAGTGACAAAGAGAAACACTTTAGTTTTTAAATATATCAATAAAATAAAAATAAATCAGCGGCTTTAGTCCGTAAGCGAACTATACCGACTGAGCTACCGCCGCTTGTCAGCGAAATTAGTGCCAACTTTAGCGGATAGAGTCACGTAGTCAGCGCAACGAGTCCCCACGGCCGTTAATTTCGGTTTTCTAGAACAATAACAATAATTCAACCAAATTATTTATTTATGTACTTGCACATTATTCCAAAGGGCAGTTATAAAGGAAGTAGGAGCAAAGATTCAATGAAACACATACACACTAACAAAACCAAACCAAACCAAATCATTGCAGCTAGGACAGTGATAAAATATCTATAAGTTCAATCTTCCTAGCTATTATTCAGGGAGAAGAAATGTGCATACATGTATTCATATTGCATAGTAATAGTAGTAGCAATAATAATTGTATTAATAATAATAATAATAATACGAGAGTCCGTTTTTTTATTGTGTGTAACACATCGGCCACAAGGTGGCTGTACTAGTATCTTGCTGATGCAGAATCTTCTGGTCACAGCAGCAAGAACCTATTATAAATAGTTTATTTAATGAATTAGTTGATTAGTTAATTAGTGATGCTCTTAGATGGTCTAAAATTTCCTTAAACACAATCTCGTCAACTTGCTGAAGGTACTGAGAAACCCACGATAACCCTGGGTTTTCTCAATGAAATCCACACAAAATCCCAGAATTCTCTCACTGTTTGCTTTCAGTTCTCATTATGCTGCAGTTTTAATGCCGCTGTTAGTACATCAGCACAGCCGATTTCCCCAGGGATAAATATCATTATCTGCGTCCCAAAGCAGGGGGACTGTGGTGTGAGAATGCAGTCGAAACAGCCATGATTGGGCGTGCAATATTGTATGTCCTCTCCCACTGCAAAATTGAGGTGTACTGTAGTGGTTGTACATACTCAAACAAAAAAATAAGTAAATAAATTACATGTACTATTAGTTGCCATGCATATACTTTCCACGTTATATATGCATGTTGGTAACAATTGCGGGCTCAGCAAACACAGCAATGAATATCCTGGTTCCATAAAAGCAAAAAATCTCCTCCATACGAAAGGCTATCAGCTTCCCAAAATAAGGACTGATCTCCACGGAGATGGTTAGATAGATGTCGTACACAATATCACAATGAATTGCCACAAGAGTTTTAAAGTACTGATAAAAAAATAAAGGTAAAATTGTCCTTGTGTGTAACTAGTTAAGCACTACGCCATGAAAACTTATGGGGGAATAGATGTATAGATCCACGTTTTCTTGACCTCGGCACTAGTTGGAGGTGAGTGACCCAGCTTCACTATCCGGCCGCTTTATTCCGCATAAAGAGCCCGCAGTACCCATTGGATAAGAAGTTGAGTGGGCCCCAGAGCCGGTCTGGACGACATGGAGAAGAGAAAATTCTTGCCCCTACCGAGAGTAGAACCCTGAATCCTTGTTCGTTCAGCCTGTAGACAGTCGCTATGCCGACTGCAGTATCCCAGCTTCTAACCGTATTATGTTACTGTAAGGGACTTTTCTTCCTCATTCAGAAATCTTCAGCGCATTTTTCATTATACTGTCGCGTATCGGGCGTATATCGCGACAAATAACTTCACGATGTATTTTATATAGCGAACTTTATTTCACATTCGCTCTTACAATCACCCAAATTACAATCTGACGATTACTGCTATCTGCAGTATCACAAATAGTACACTCCAAATGCCACAATACAACTGACTGGTTGCTGGCTAACTCGACGATAGGTCCAGGACTCGCTGACTGACTCAGTACAGCTGACTGTGAATAGCCTTCGCTGCTCCCTATGTAGCCTCGATCGGACCATACGGAAAACGGCCGCGTAATAGGCACCCTTTTTGCCTGGCGCTGTGTTGCTATGTAACGCTAGCGGAGGTAACCGCTGTTACTATCGTAACGTCGCCGCTGTTGACTCGCGTTGCCTAGCGACCGCGATATCCCTCGGTGACGTCACCGCGGAGGGGAGTGGCGGGGCGGGAACTCGCCTATTACCGTAAGAACGCGAGCGTTACGTTACCGCCACGTACCGCTGGGGAGGTAGGGGTCAACATGTCACAATACTATACGCACTTCAGGCCTAGCTGTAACAGCAACACAAAGCGCAACAAAAATAGTAATAAAATCGGCTTTACTATTCAGTTGATCAACATATTTATGTTGGGCTGTACACCATTTAGACCTGTTTGTTGAGATGTACAGTTTCCTTCACGTCTAGAATATGGTTTAAACCTTTACTTTACTGTCTAAAATCTGACATTTTCCCTCACATTTCTGTTTTGCATTTGCGACGCTGTTTAAATATCATCCTATTTTATTTATGTGTATTCTGTTTGTACAGTGTGTCTTTCTGTGTAAACATTCGTCATTCATATTACGACTTGACTCATGAAAGTCGAAATAGTTCATTGCTAGGCAACGACTCGGTAAACAAATTCCCGCGGAAGCGAACGCTCGCAATAATGAAAGATCGTGTTTTCTGTGGTCCGCACCGCGCTCATTGCTAGCAAGAGTGAGGTGAACACATCTCTTCGACAGTGAATCAACACGTAACAATGGAGGAAGCGGTCCTTTCTTCTGTGGAGGCCGCCTCTAGGCTTTATAAAGAGGATCTTAAACAGCTAGAATGAAAATTTGGAGAATCACATGCATTGGACGACTACAGTGAGACTGGAATCTGATTGGTCCTGAAAGCAAAGGCCCCTCTTCTCAAGGAGCTTTGAATTGGCTGCTTAGCCGGTCTTGGGTGATTCATTGTTTTGTAGGATTTCAGGTTCTCACAGCGATAGTAATGAATAGTTCTCTCTTGGGATAATTTAGTTTAGTTTCGTGGGGTGGGGTGGGGTGAGGCTGAGCCCACTTGAAACTTCGGCCACTTGTATCAAACTCGGACGATAGATGATCATGACGAATGTGAACCAGCTGGAGGAATGAGAATTGGTAGGGGAAGCCGATATACTCGGAATAAACCTGCCCTAGTACCACTTTGTCCACCATAAACCCCACATGACCTGACCTGTGCTCGAACCCAGGCCTCCGCAATGGGAAGCCGGTAACTAACAGCCTGAACTATGGCACGGCCAATTTCTGGGAGATAACACCATATAATTCGTTGAAGGTCAACCGACATTTCGGAGGAACTCGTCGCCTCCATCCTCAGGGTCGAAAAATAAGCGAATCAAGTAACTGTCCTGAAGCCGTAGCAAGCCGAGCTGTGGATTACACAGAGTTTCATTCTAGGAGATTCATTGGTTTGCTGTTTTGCCCTCTCATCCGGGCGGGTGCTGGAATTGTAACAGCTTAAACAGGTTATGTCTCACTGCCCGCAGTTACAATAGCAATAATCAGTTTAACTATCACGACTGTTACTGCATTCACATAATCTGGTACACTAATCTGGAGAAACATACAAGAATAATGCACAAGAAAGGCAAGAAATCTGTTTGTTGTTAACGATTTAATGGGGCCGTTGAAAACAAAATGGAAATAGATTAAGAATTTAATTAAATTGTAACAGCAGGAAACTACTGTATATAGGAAATTACAGTTCGCGTTAAATTTTCCTCTGCAAACTGAGGCTTAGTTTTGTTGTATGTGCTAACAGCAAATGAATTCATAGCCGCTATTGTGTGCCTACGTTTGTTTTTCGTCTGTCTTCTTCCTGTTCCTCATATTTACTTATTTCTCTCACAAGTTTCAGCTGTGTTATAGTAATAATGTTTTGCAACGTTAAGTGAGACTGATTACGGTAAGGATTAGGAAGGAAGCCGTTCGTTGTGTGTTTGAAACGAGCATGCCTATGACATTCCCGACAAGCTTGAGTGAGGACAGTGGTTTCTCTGTCCGAGATTCTGAATTGTTTTGCACGAAATATAGTTTAGAGCTGAAGCTAACTTTTCGGTTTATTTTGCCATATAATTGTCCCTATTTCCACTTCACTTATTTCTGGGAGGGTTCTCTAGGGGTGTGAAGCTTGGTCTCCGACATTGAGGAAGGAACATATTGTCACGTGTTTGGAATCCGGAAGAATTACTTCCATGGGAATGCAATAACAGACCGTTGCATAGGAAGTAACAATAGCAGCATTGTAATTCTAACAGTGAGTCTCCACGGCTACAGCGAGGGTTAATTGCATAGCAGCGGCCGAGGTTATAAAAAGGGTTGAAGGCATTCGCCAAGTTAGTCGAAACCTAGCAGCAGCGATATAGTTGAAGACAGTTGTGATCCAGTCACGAACAGAGACAGCCGCAGCATGCGGTTGTAGTGCTACTAATTGTACTTGAGTGTGTAAGAGTGAGTGTTCAATAAATATCCGATAAATCCGAGACACGCGAAGTTATTTGTCGCGCGTCATACCCAACACATGACAATAGACTGAGGGCGTTTGAGAACAGGGCGTTGAGGAGAATATTTGGACTGAAGAGAGATGAAGTGACAGGAGGTTGGAGAAAACTGCATAATGAGGAGCTTCATAACTTGTACTTTTCTCCAAGTATAATTAGAATGATCAAGTAAAGGAGAATGAGGTTGACAGAGCATGTAGCACGAATGGGGAGAAGAGGAATGCATATGGGATATTGGTGGGAATGCCAGAAGGAAAGAGACCACAGGGAAGACGAAAGTGTAGGTGGGTGGACAATATTAAAATGGTTCTTAGAGAGATATGTTGGGATGGTATGTATTGGATTGATGTGGCTCAGGATATGACCAGTGGGGGCTCTTGTGAACACGGTAATGAACCTTCCGGTTCCATAAAATCCTGCAGAATTGGCGGCTCCTGAGGAAGGGCTGAGCTCCATGCGTGAGTAAGTAAGTAAATATTGCGTGGAGGATTGCGATCTGACTGTTTCGCTACCGAGGGGAGCACAGACGAACACAGTCTCAACTGTTTTGTTTTATGGCGCCTCCACCGAAGACACTGCATGTCATAATTATACCATTAATGATTACCAGGCAGGAGCGTCCTGCCCTGACACCGAATTTTACTCTGAGCTCTGAAACCGTTAGGTCCTGAACCTATCTTTTATATAAGCCCATACGAACACTATAAGAAATTTATTTGACAGTAGCTTAGTCATTTTAACGATGTTTTAGAGTCCCATTGGGCTTCGTGGTTGTTCAAGCCCAGTATATCTATTTAGCTAGCAAGGCTTTTTCTTTTTGTCTTATTCTGGGTGTGGGCATTATGGCCGGGTCGTTAACTACTAATCTTATAATTTAACCCTATATTTTGGTGATATAGTTCCAAAAAGTCTATACTAATGGCCTGACATCCTACTGTAGGCTCCCTGTAGACTGGCCTCACTCACTCACTCATGCAGCTGAGCCCTTCTGGAGGAGCCGCCAATTGTGCAGCTACTCAAGAACTTCACAGTATCTTATGAAACCCGAAGATGCATTACCGTGTTCACAAGAGCCCTCCACTGGTCCATATCCTGAGCCAGATCAATCCAATCCATATCATCAATTCTCTTTTTTTTTACCCACCCACTTCTTGGTCTTCCCAGTGACCTCTTTCGTTCTGGCTTTCTCACCAATTTCCTATATTCATTCCTCTTTTCCTCCATTCGTGCTTCATTCCCTGCCCACCTAATCCTCCTTGACTTGATCATTCTAATTATACTTGGAGAACAGTATGAGTTATGAAGCTCCTCATTATGCAGTTTTCTCCAACCTCCTGTCACTTCATCTTTCTTCGGTCCAAATATTCTCCTCAACACCCTGTTCTCAAACACCCTCAGCCTGTGTTCCTCCCTTAATGACAGAGACCAAGTTTCACACCCATACAGAACCACAGGCAAAATTATAGTTTTGTATATTCCAATTTTTATGTTTTTGAATAGCAGATGAAAAGAAGAAAAGGTTCTGGACTGAATGGTAGCAAGCATTACCCGAGTTCAATCGCCCCTTAATTTCCTCCTTAATCAGGTTTCGATTTGTTATCGTTGTTCCCAAATATCTTAATGGCCTCTAATTTAAATATTTCTGTAAAAATTCGGAGGCTGGTCCTCCCTCTGCTTTCAAGAAAGGAAAAATTTAATTTCCTAATTCGTTCTTCTTAGTAGATATATTGTTTGTCTCCTTGCATTCACTAGAAGAGTCTGAAGGCCCTGCTTTGAGATTTTATATACACAACTCCAAGCAGTGGACAAAGAACACGTATCGTCCATACATCCTGACATGTGGAATACTAGTGAAAATGTCTTAAGACAAATTTCGGGATGAACTGAAATTAATTATCTTTGTTATGAAGTTATAATCCGAGCGAAATTTCTTTATAAATCCGCTCAAAATTTTAATTGCTGTAATATTTATTGAGCAAAATCTGAACTTTGGTTATTTGAGTAGTTTGAAATCAGTTATTATCGGTCCTTACGTCTGTGATCATTATAACTTACAAAACATGCAGGTCGTATAGTTTATACAGTAAAAGTAAAGTTGTCCCCGTGCTTAACTAATTAAGTACTACACCACGAACGCAGGGGAGGGGATGTGTAGATCCACATTTTCTTGATCTCGGCAGTAGTTGGAGGTGAGTGGTCAGTTCCACGCCCCGGCCTCTTTATCCCCTGGAAATTGTCCACTGTACTCATTGAATATGAGCCTGGTTGGCGTCGGAACCGGTCTGGACCACGTAGAGAAGAGAAAATTCTTGACCCTACCGAGATCTGAACTCCGACCCGTCGGTCGACCATCCCGTATCCATTCGCTATACCGACTGCGCTATCTCGGTTCCCATAGGTTATATAGTATCGAATGAAATTGGAAGAAAATTATGAGTGGTAAGTGGATGAGGACTTGGAAGGAGGCGGCCATGGCCTTATAACTAACACTTCCGGTAGACGGACTGAGGTAATCCATTAAAATTACCACGCAAGAGATCCCGGCCTGTTACTTCCTGCATTCTCGAACTACAACTAGACCAAGACTTTTCAGTTGACCTGGCGTTCTTAAGCAGAAACCTGTGCTTTGCGGTCGAAATCAGTCCCTTTAATATGCGTAGACGCTGGAAATGTGCTTGGCCAAACTAAAGTAATTTAATTTTTTAATGTGGGAGCAGAGCGTGATTAATTTTGGAGAACCCTTACTGGAAAATGAGCCGAGGCACCAATTGCAGATCCTCCTCAATTATCCCCACCCGTCGTACTACAGAAGTGGAATTCCGCATAAACTAGGGTTTCTCGATCCACAAAAGCGACGAATTGCTAACCCCTCTGAACAACCATCAGCTGCTCAAGGAAGACATTGCAACATGGAGTTGTTAGTGTTCCTAAAATTGCCTACCGGGGCAGGAGAAGCGGGATATTAAAAAATATTAGAACCCTTAAATTGAATTTAACACATTTGAATTGAATCTGGTAAGATAAGTATTAATCCTTAATTAATTAATTACCAATAATTATAAATGATTCTTGATTGAAATTTTCTGGAAATATCTCTGGATGTCTTAAACATGTTACATGTACTGTAATTATGGCTCTGAGGGCGTGATTGTGAAAATAAGGTTAATTTTAATTCGCTTAGTGGAGGGGGGAGTCCAGTTGGGTCCATTCGGCACGGCGGTCACTGATTGACCTATTGTACCAGCCCCCCGGTGATTATGATGATGGGGAGTTTGGTGGAATGCAGATTGGCAGGGGAAACCGAAGGACTATGAGAAAACCTACCCCAACGCCACTTTGTCCACCACAAATCCCACTTGATCAGACCCGGGATTGAACTTGGGCCGCCGCGGTGAGAAGTCAGCGACTAACCGCTTGAGCTAAGGCGCGGCCATGAAAACAAGGTTAGTATGATTCAGATCTCGTCGAATTTACCACGAGGGAGTAGGTCGGTAAGGAGACTATGTGAGCGACACTGATGTTCTGGTCTCAGTGCGTAGATCCTGCCCGAAATCGAACTCCTGTCATATTTATTTGCTTATTTGAAGTTTATTTCCCAATTCTGTCAGTAAGTCAGATGGTATGGCGTTGAATGTTAGGATTATACCGAAGAGTTGGAAGGGATTTGGAAGGAAGCTATCGTGACCAAATTTGAAGAGGCATCCCTGAATATGCCTAGATAGGCTAGAGAAAACGGCGAAACGTGGAGCAGATGAGTGATCCTGTGTGGTGCCGAGTCACTGCGTGGTCACCTGCTGGGCTGTGTTATTGAGTTATATTGTGACATGTGGGCCCATTGCTAAGGAACGCGTTGAAGAACACTTTTCTATGGAGGTGGATTCTTGAAGACCAAATCGGTACGAAACATGTTTCCGTGTAAGCAAACATTCAACAGATATTGATTAGGGTACCATGACGCTATATAAGCGGCCGTTCAGATATGACCCAAGTCAGTCGCAGTAGAAAGAAGAACCAGTTCAGTCGTAGTTCAGATCAGAACTGAGCTGAAGATGTATTGTGAGTTTTTGTAATTGATTGGACTAAGAGATTATGAAAATGGTGTCAATAAATCCAATCAACCAATCCAGTCCCCCATATTATTAGTCACGGAGTCATAAAACGTGACAATATATAGAATGTGTTCGGGTAAACATTGTTCATAAGCTAACATAATACGGCACGTCAATATTTATAGACCTAAGCCAAGCCTTTGATAAGGTTTGGCATGATGGACTCCTATTCAAGATCAAAAAGGTGCTCCCTATAAAATACTTCAGAATACTCAAGTAATATCTGTCTGACCGAGAATTCCGAACACGAGTTAACGAGGAGGTATCCAGCAACGTCACCGTCCAATCTGGAGGCCCACAAGGGAGCGTTTTAGGCCCCATATTATACGTGCTTTTCACAACAGATCTCCTAATGACTACTTACACTACAACAGGGACATTTGCTGATGACACGGTCATTCTTGCCAGCAATGATGGTTCAGTAACTGCCTCGCAAAGACTACAAAGTCATCTAGACCAATTAGTAATTTGGTTAAAAAGTGGCGAATCCACATTAATGAAACCAAATCTATACAGATCAGCTTCACAATGAGAAAAGAGCAGTGCCCAGCCGTACACATAAATAATACTGAAATTCCACAATCATCAACAGTAAAGTTGCTTGGACTCCACCTGGATTCCAGGTTTACTTAGAAGCAGCATATAGCCAAAAAGAAAAAAAAAGAAAAGGAAACAGGTAGACCTAAAAGTAAAAGACATACATTGGATCATTGGAAGTAAATCCAGCACATCGCTAGATAGTAAAGTACTTCTATACAAGACCATCATAAAGCCTATTTGGACCTATGGAATCGAACTATGGGGATGCGCCAGTAAATCGAAGATAGCCAAAATGCAACGAAGGCAGTCCAAAATACTGCGGATGATCACAAATTCACCTTGGTATGTGACTAATCAGACTCTACATGACGATCTCAATGTACCATTCATCAAAGAAGTCATCCAAGAAAATAGCATAAAATATCATAAACTAGGGCACCATAGCAATACATTACTGCAGCCCCTACTGGAAAAACAACAACGAAGAAGGTTAAAGAAATTATGGCCAGCAGATCTACTTGATGGTTGAAAAGGATCTCTCATTGGAGGAGCCCTCATTACGACACAGCAAGCACACGAGGACGGTGTTTAAATTAGCAAATTAGCTTAAAGCATGTATTTAATTCTGATTACTAATAAATAAATAAATAAATATATATATATAGAAAAAGCTAACATGATCGACCGACTTGCAGTTAAATCCCTAATTCTGTTTGTGCCGGATTTTTCAGTCGCATATGTGACAGTACGCTTGCTTATACGATTGAAATAATATTTCTAAGGAAAATGCTCACTAATATTAGTCCACAAACGTGACATGCTCCGTTATATTTACTGCTTAGAAATTTGTAGGCAATTATATGCATCATTGAATTAAAATATTTTCCGTTATGTTTATGCAGGATACGGAAAAAAAACAATAAACGAATAAGTGAATTAAAAGCATGCAGATTTGCTCTTCGCGATTTCTGTACTGTGCAGAGTGAGAACAAAGTACGGGAAGAGTGTAATAAATCATGCTATGTCTTGCTGTTTGTAGCATTAAAGCCATAAATTTAGACGTATGGAGTTAGTTTGCTTGCCTGCCCGAATACGTGTTTTTCGTCTGGAGAGGAGAAGAAGGAAAATCAATAACTTACAAGCGGATAAAGGCCCGAGATTATTGCCACAGAGCTCTATCATTTGTCATCATAAATTTTTTCCGACAACTGCATAATCTCTGTTCTAATATATTGTAAAGTGTATCGTAGTCACTGAAGATGAGATTCGGATTGGTAACTGGATTTATTGACCATTTACAAGTCGTAACTACAATTAATTATTACACTGTTGTTGATTTTCAAACTACAAAACACTCTACACTACTCGCTTCCGTCTATGTCTACTAGTCTTCACAGATTTATAACACAGGGACTATAAAAGTCTCCCTAAATCAAACACTCGCAATATCACTGCACTACAGCACACTTAGAGCCTTCAAATCACACGTTAGATCTTCACAAGCTGACTTCTTATAATCTTCTGTAACCTTCTGTACTCCTCGAACTTACTGCTTGCTTGCCTGTTCACTCCTTTCTGCCCTTACTACTACTCTTAACTGTCTTGAACGAATTCTGTCACTCTTACTTATATAGCCGTGGAACGGACTTGGACCTACAGTAAACACATATCACGTGATCGCTACCCCGCCAGTCTATTGGCGCGTCGGTCGGATCTACAGAAAAAAACAGCTTCTTCTATTGTCGCGTGATTACTGTGTTTACAGTGCTGTTGCCTGGCAACGCGTTGATCAAATCCGTTACAATATATTTCTGTTAATCTACATCTGCTGTTTATTTGTATCTCTTGGTGCTACGTATCAGAGTAGCTTAGCGCTCCTTGGAAATGTCAGTTATCATTGAAGTAGGCGAAATATTTAAATCAGTTTACATACGGAGAGAGACGTTTTAACAAAAGGACATCTTACTCGAGCTGAAACTAACCCTGAGACCAGGAATTGTTACTGTGACCATTCTGCTTCACACAGGCTCATGAACATATCTCGCTGGACCATGCCATGCCTCACTTACCAACCCAAAGTCATTCAATCAATCAGCAATCGTACATTATGCTTGTGAGTATATTGTATGTCGGTATTCACTCAAAGGACCGCACTTCTAATATGTTGCAATCAAAGCTACTTAAGCGATCATTTGCAGCGATGGGCCCTTTATTAGTTCATATGCGTTATAGAGGCCCACTGGTTCTTGTTCTTCTGAGCCGCAATGTCCCATCAGTCCTCAGTTTCCCACACCTGTATCCTTCCTTTGCTTGTTACTGCTGGTTGCATTTCAACTTATTGTAAGGTCCTGCATTTTTACTGCACGTTGAAAGTGAAACGATTGGTTGCGAGTTGGCCTCAATTCCTTTCTTACTTGAGGAGCCATTGTCTCTCCTTCAAGGCGTTCCGGCCTTATCTGAGACCCGCTCACTGTCAGTCCTTTATCTGGTGATCAGCTGGGGCTCTTCCCTCTGGAGTGAAGCGGCCGGAACATGAAGCTCTTCTCACACTGTTGTCTATTGCCGGTGTTAAGAATACATGAAGGTCTTATGGTGTGGTGGTTATGACAATGTCCGTATGTGTGTGAAACTTGGTCTCTGGCATTAAGGGAGGAACACAGACTGAGGGTGTCTGAGAACAGGGTGTTGAGGAGAATATTTGGACCGAAGAGAGATTAAGTGACAGGAGGTTGAAGAAAACTGCATAATGAGGAGCTTCATAACTTGTACCCTTCTCCAAGTATACTTAGAATGATCAAGCCAAGGAGGGTGAGATGGGCAGGGCATGAAGCACAGATGGGGGAGACGAGGAATGCGTATAGGTTATTAGTGGGAAATCCAGAAGGAAAGAAACCACTTGAAAGACCATGACGTAGGTGGTTGTACAATAATAAAATTGATCTTAGAGATACAGGATGGGATGGTATAGATTGAATTGATCTGGCTCAGGATAGGGACCAGCGGAGGGATCTTGTGAACACGGTAATAAACCTTCTGCTTCCGTAAAATCTTGGGAAGTTCTTGAGTAGCTTCACAATTGACCGCTTTACAAGAAGGGCTCAGCTCCGTGAGTGAGGTTACAACAATGAAAATTTTTAGCTTATTTTTGTTGGGTTTCATGTTTCATTTTAGTTTCATATTCAGTAAGAAGCCTCTGGCAAAAACAATTACTGATTATGTTGCTCTTTCTCCACGGTCTGGTAGTCCAGAGCCCTGTTGTATGTCACACGAAACAGAAAGTGGTAATCTAGCTCAAAAGGCCTCCATAGCCAGTTTTATGGCCTGGAAAACAATCCACGGGACATTATCGTGACGTATGATGGTTTTGATATCGTTTGGCCTCAGCAGACCGTAAGCATGACGTTGTCGCAGGGTGTAGTGAGGAATGGAACAGGGGCATGGAAAACTTGGTATAGAACTAATGCCTGGAGTCATTATGCCGGCAGATCCCATTCCCCCCTCTATCTCACAAGTGAGATATTAGGATGGGATCAAGGCAGGCAAGGTCTGTTTGTGTCGTTCCAATTTCCGCTTTTCAAGTCGCATACTCGATTCCAGGCTGCAGTTGAGTTCCGCACAAAACTCGGAATACGACTGGAGCCTCAATTCGATTTACTGCGTTATTCCTCCCAATAATTATTGCATCTGATCCTTCGTATTCTCTCTCCTTTTCAAGGCAGCATTTGAGGTTTTGGTGGAGGCAGATTACTTACCGAACTGTCCTTTTCTCTCCGACTCACATTTCATTGGCAACTTTCCCAAGGAACAGTTCCACCCGCTACGGGCATCACGCACACAAAAGCATGTTTATTTTTTGTGACATCTTTCTGCTAGTATAGAAAGCCGCCTATAGATTGTAATCTTTTATTTTTATTGCTGATCTGGATAAAAGTTAAGTATTGATTGCAGTTATGTACAGTATTTTTATTAAGAAATGAATAAAAAACACAATGAAATTGTAGATCAGTAATAACGACCCACGTCTTCATTTGATTACCTATACATAAAATGAATTGAAATCAAATAGAGTCTAATTTATATTATAAGATGAATTGTCATTAAAAGGTAACGTTTCAATATTTGAGTTCTAATTGATTTTCAATAATAAAAACTCCTTGGTTTTAGTCCGCAAGGGAACTATACCGACCGAGCGACCACCGCTTGTCGGCAAAGTTAGTGCCAACTTTAGCAGATAGAGTGTGTCGCGTGGTCAGCGCAATGAATCCCCATGGCCGTTAATTTTGGTTTTCTAGACTGGAGCAGCTATTTCCTTCAAATAGTTCCTCAGTTATTCTCACGAGGCTGAGTGGACCCCGTTCCAGACCCACTACTTCTCAGAATAAAATATGGTAGTGCTGGGAATCCAACCCGAACCTCTGGATCTGTAGCTAGGAACTCTGTCTCCACACAGGATTTTATTTAAAATCATTGGCAAGCATATTCTTCGCATTGCATTACGTGAATAAATCCTATGCATAGTGAATATACAAAATTTATCCGCTCACTTTAATGGATTTTAGGCATGAAACTTCACTACACTCAGGTGATGGAAATTCTGGCTCTTCCTCCTGAAGTGTTTGCACGCGACAACTGAATAATATTAATACAAACGGTGTCAGCGAGGCGAGGTTTCCAGATTTGTTAAGGAAACAGTCACGGGTACAAATAAAGAGCTATTTTTTTAAATTAAGTCGTATTATAGAATAACTGCTTGAAATGTTAGACGCTCTTATTATGTAATGTTATTTGAAAATGAGAACAGAGTATTCAAATACGTGATCTGTAGGAGCCGGGATAGTGCAGTCGGTACAGCTACTGGCTACGGGCTGCATGACCAGGAGATCTAAGTTCGAGTCACGGTAGGGTCAAGAATTTTCTCTTCTCCACATCGTCCAGACCTACTCTGGACCCTACCCAATGGGTACCTTGGGCGCTTTCCCCTGGGGTAAATCGGCCAGTGCATGAAGCTGACCACTCACCTCCAACTAGTGTCGAGGTCAAGAAAAGTGGATCTATACATCCACTCCCCCATACTCCTTCACAGCTTAGTGCTTAATTAATTAAGCACGGGGACAACTTTACTTTACTTTACTTTTACTATGTATATGGAAACCGTTGAAATGTGCATTATCGCTAAATTTTTTTGTCTTTTACGAGTATTTAAAAATACTTTACTGTCACCAGATATTAGTGAGTATTATGAGATGGCCATGGTACATAGCAGGCATGGGATAATCTTACATGTATATAAACATCAAGTTTGGAAGCCCGAAAATATTAGACGTTTTTTGAGAGATTAATTTCTTTACGTAAATGGAAGGACAATATTATCATGTGTATTAGTGACTATATATGGGGTTTGGATTTTTGTATAGATTTACTGATCACTTACAGGTCGTAACTACAAATAACTATAACACTACTGTTGTTTTTCCACACTACAAATCACTCCACGCTAAATCTTCTCAGTTTGCTTTCGGTAGTTGTTGCTTACAAAAATGGCTATTTCTTTGCATTTTATTCACTAGACTTTTCCTGCTAACGAATCTTAACAATGGAGATTCTACAGTTTCCGTGATCACGACGTTGCCTGCTGGTTAACACTCCACACCTAAACTGACAACTGAGCTATAGCTGCAGTTGTCTTGAAGATAAATCTTCGCCACGAACCAAGCATAAAACACAGTTCCCCTGTTGATGTAGAGGTTTGTTTACTGCGACGTTGCGTAGCNTGAAGATGGATGGTAACCTTCCCCACTTAACCTGCCAGTGGCGTGAGCTGCCTCTACTGACGTTCCCCCCCTTCTTGCCCACCATCCGCCTTCAGGATTCAGTAAGGCAGTAGGCCTAGTTAGTGTCACTGTTATAGCAGGGATATTTGTACTATCTCTCACTTGTCAGAACACGAAGCTAACACTGGAAGAAGCACAGAATATTCGAGCTATGTCTGCAAATATTATGCATGGGTGGCAAATGACTTTATTTTTGATGCCCTGAGCAACGGAAATAAATTGCAACGTTTCATTCATTCGTCCGTGAACTTAAGCGCTCATAGAAAGAAAATTCTGGGCACATTATTTCTCAAAAAGGAAAGAGAACCTCTCAAATCAGATACTATAACTTTCGTTCTGTGATTCAGGTCAATGGGAAATATCATCAAAGATTAACTTCATTACAATCCTATCGTGGAATGGTTCTGAAACTCAAGTAGCAACAAAGTGGTCGTGCGGAAGCAACGGACAGAATTTGAATGGATTCAAACGTAAATGTAGGCTTATTTCTTGGAAGATAATAATATTGTAACATGTCAACGCATTGCCAGGCAACGGCTCGTTAAACATCCCGCGATACGCGCATGCAACAATGGGACAGATGCTTATAGCTCGTTGCTAGGCAACAATCAGCGAGCCAATGAACTGCCGATATAGCTGTCAAGTGACTTATCTTCTGTGTGGTCTGCGCTACGCAACAATAGAACTGTGTTTATTTCTCTTCATTTGGTGTATCCCGTTGTTTCATTGTTGTGTTACGACGGATCTCAATGAAGAATTTTATATTAATAGAAATGTGTTTTCTGCGCGTGGTCCGTGCCGAGAGGATATAAGTGAATACGGAAAGGGGAATTGACTTCACTTGAGTTCCGAAGTTCCAAGGGAACAGCAGAGAGGTCAGAAGAAAAATTAGAAACTTAAGGTGAGGTTAGAAGAATTTATTTATGTGTGATATTTGAAGGGGTTGATTCCTATGTTGTAAACCCCGTGAAGACTAGTGGAAATAGACTGAAGAGATTAGTGTGGAGTGACTGCAAATTGTGTAAATCAACAATAGTATAATAATTATTTGTACTTACGACCTGTAAGTGTTTAATATATCTATTCACCAATCAAAATCCCCGTCTACAGTCACTGTGACACGTGACAATATTAATGACACGTGATATTCAGTAACACAAAGATAACCCACTAACCAAATTCTTGAAAGTATTTGTGCCCTCAGGTTTTCAGTGTTCCATATTTATAAACACGAAATTCCAATTATAAAAAGTCAACGAGAACATACATAAATACTCATTTGAATACTGTAGTCATCATTTCCTCCTTCCCAAAGTCGTTCAGTACTCATGAGAAGCGGTAACAAAGTTTCAGTAGTAATAAACGCAGAACACGCATTAAGACGGAGGAAATGAATTCTGAATTACGACCTCCTTTCACTTTTATTCGTTATGAATCATCTTTATAGCACGTTTTACATTCTCTTCTTTCGCATCTTTCGCTCGTCCCCTTTTTTATATATCAGAAAATTCCTCTCTTCTGGCTTTAAATGTATAAAGACGTAAAACAGAGTAACGTGTTTTCGTAATATACTCTTCAAATTTGTGGATAGAGAGAGAGAGGCAGTTACGTCAGAAGGATAAATTGTGTGTTGAATGCGGAAGAAGAAAGACGTGTCTTTGTTTCTCCTTCCTCTGAACTTCAGCTCCTCACATGTAATTCATGATACAGTCACTTTCAACCCCTGTTTTATCATCTTCCGTTTTATATTACTCTGTCTTAATATTTTTTAGCATTTCAGGATATTATATTTCGTGCGGTTTGTCGTGTAACTTCTGATAGGACAGTGTAAATTAAGAGAACTCAGATGCGCGGATGTGACATCAGTGCACCGTAAAACGAGAAAGAACTTCAAGAAAGCAGTGTCACAAATTGAGAAGCTGACTGCTGACGCGATAACGGGAGGGGAGCAACTGGTGCTTACTTTCACAACTTTTTGTACTTATTTCAGTAGGTGAGTTCACCAGCCAAGTTGGCTCGAGCCGTAGCGTTTATCAGTTGTGTTCGGTACTCCACTGCTCCAGTACTTACTGAGATTTCATGGTTTTCCTTAGTCTCTCAAAGTAGTAGTAGTGAAATGAGATCAGGCCGCGGTGGCTTCATTTCTTGTCCTTTCTAATTCGCGATTCACTTAGCACCTTATCATTCGAAAATATACCGTATAATTTTCTGACTGAATTCTTAAATGAACTATAAATAAACCATGTAAGTGGAATATTAAAGACCGCCTCTATGGTCTAGTGGACATGGCTACAGATCCAGAGGTCCGGGTTCGATTCCCGGCGCTACCAGATTTTCTGAGAAGTAGTGGGTCTAGAACGGGGTCCATTCAGTCTTGTGAGGGTAATTGAGCTATTTCAAGGAAATAGCGGTTCCGGTCTAGAAAACGGAAATTAATGGCCATGGAGATTCGTTGCGCTGACCATGCGACACCCTCTATCCACAAAAGTTGGCTCTAACTTCGCCGATAAGTGGCGGTCGCTCGGTGGGTATAGTTCGCTTGCGGAAAAACCACGGATTATTTTTAAGTGGAATATTAAGAAAATGTGTTTTAATGGAGTGAGTTGAAGGCAGTAGGTGAGGCAAATGGTGGTGCTTACGTAACAGGGATAGAAAAGCTAATTCTGAAGAAACACACATGTTTTCCAAATTCGCTCTGTTGCGTAGATTATTAAACTTGGTGTGTTTTTGCGAACAACAATGTAACACATGAAAAGCTAATCCTATTACAGAGAAGCTTAGCGTACGGTGCAACCAGAAATATGTTTTTTTTCCTTGACACTACAGCCCCAGTGGGCCTAGGCTTACCTCCATGAACTTCTCCGTTCACTTCGGTTAATATTTTCTTTACACTTTACAAAATATCGATTATATGACGAAATTGTTCGAACGAGAATCGAGGCTCTATAATTTATGTATATTATATTATATAATTTATGTAATTTTGGTTCTATAATCTCTTGAATTGTGGTCTGTGAAAGGGCAAAGGGTTAAGCAGGGTTTTAAGTTCTTAAAACCATAGGTTATACGTGTATATCAGGGCCGGAATAAGATTTGTTTTATATTTGTCGATATGGATTCTACTTCCAAATTAAACCCATCGCCGTTCAGTAGTAACTGAGAACAAGCGATCGGACGCACCAAAACGATCTCTGATATGTCCGTGTACTCTGTGAGCATTGTGCGGAGAGAGCGTACAATTTGACGTACTGTGAGGCATGCTATTGTTGTGAATGACTTGCTTACTTGACCGACAAAATGGATGTTATTTAAGACCTTGATAGAGAGTGATAAAAATTATCCTGCTGACAACTGCAATTATATCTTCGATTATAGGTAATTAATCTCATGGTGAAGTTTCTTTCTGGAGAAACAAATATTTAGCTCAGCTGCTCAAGAAAATATACACTTTTTATGCAACATGGAGTTGTATAACAGTGTTCACACCTGCCCGCCACTCAACCATATTCATAAAATCATTTGAATCCGTCCTTCAACCTCACACCGTGTTAATTTGCGGTTTATTTAATGCATTTAAAGGACGTTACCAACTATATATATATATCACTTGTTTGATATTAAAATGCTCTTCATTTTGTCCACGAGTGTATCCATGCTTCTCTTATGATTCTCAATAAACAGCGATTTTCTATCTAAACAGTATTTAATTATTTTTGTTCATAATCCAGACGCAGAATTTTTTCTGTATGGAGCCGGGATAGCACAGTCGGTATAGCGACTGGTTACGGGCTGGACGACCGAGGGGTCGGAGTTCGAATCCCGGTGGGAGTAAGAATTTTCTCCTCTCCAAATCGTCCAGACTGGATGTAGGGTTCACGCAACCTAATATCCAATGGGTACCGGGGACTCTTTCCCTGGGGTAAAACGGCATGGGCGTGAACCTGACCACTCACTTCCAGCTAGTACCAAGATCAAGAAAATATGGATTTATACGTCCACTCCTCCATACACCTACTTGGCGTAGTGCCTAATTAGTTAGGCACAGGGACAATTTTACCTTACCTTTATGACTCGTACTTAATTTGTAATATAATTAAATGATCTTCAGGCCTATAAGTATTGGCATTATGTTCTTTGGTTATATCCACGATTTCATTTTCTTTTGTTTAAGTTGATATGAACTGGTTCTGCAGGCAACTGGATGGGGCGCCGTGAGGTACGCGTTTCCGTAAGTAAATGCTTTCCGTTGCCCCCGAGAAGAATTCCGCCCGCTTCATCAATTATTGCAGCTGTTCGTGCCACGTCGCTTACAATTTGCCCAATTGGAGCGAGAGGTCAGGTTTCCCTTTCTGCGACCCTAGGCTTCGATGGTACGAAATGAAGCGAAGGAGTCCCCGTTTCCTGCGCTTCCAAATCATTTCCATTGCTGTGCTTACCTTCTGCTTTTCCAAGTGTAGACTGGATATCTGTAATGGAAGTAAATTATTTGATTCTTCCGTCTCAAGGGTACAATGCACATCAGGTGCGAAAAAATAGTTCCATATTTTCTTTTCCAGACATATTTCCATTTTATTACCTACCTAACGACTCACAAATATTAGTTATAGTGTCAAATGAGAATGGTTATTAATTATGCATTGAAATGGTCGAAATAGCTAAGGACGTGGCCTGTTTTAAAGTTCCATCTTAAAGTTTATTTGTAGGAAGTAAGGAAAACCGAGAAGCATCTGTTATTTTGGATATCCGAGACAAGAAAGAAACTCGAGACTTCCGAAGTACGAAGTCAGATTGTTATCATCTCAGCCGTGACTTCCGGTTTCTCTCAAGTGCTGGTTCAAAATTTCGGCTGGATTGGGGATCTGATGACTGAAATAGTTACTTAATTTCCATGCTATAGGAACGTCTATATTATTCTTGTACTAATTAGAGATTCTTGTGTCGAGTGAATTTTGAAAATATTTTTGTCGATTCGTTCTCGCTCCTATAACAATTATTGAAATTCAAATATGTTATAATAATGAAAATAGGGGCCAGTTGTGGACTTTTAAGGAAACATTAATGAACCTCCAGTTTTCATAAATATAAGAAGAATTACGTAAGAAAGTCTTTCTAAGGGGCCCAACTGAGTAGGTGTCTTCCTTTCTCACCTGAAAACTGAAACAGATCCAGTTTCCAAAACGTCGTGACCTCTGTTACCTAGAATTCCGGATGATGGAGAAAGTCCAAAACCCCAGGAATTCTGTGTGTCATCCACCATCGTCAGAACCCTTTAGAATCTATGAGTCTTAGCTTCTCAAATAGAATTCTGGTATTTAGCACTGTTTAGTTACTTGATACCGAAAACTTCCCGCGAAAGAACTTTCGAACATTTTTCGTAGAAACTGACCCCAATTTATCGATACTTAATATTTTTTGTATAAACAATACATGGTATTTTCTCTGACAGATACTCTTTAGTGTCTTCAAAAACTTCATGACGGTCACAGTGGCCGGTCGGTCTAACGCATTAAATATTTTCGCCCGCTCGAACACTGGGATCGTGAGTTCAAGTCCCACTCAAGGCGCCGATGCCTGTCTTATGGTGTGGTGGTTACGACAATGTCCGTATGTGTGTGAAACTTTTTCTCTGACATTAAAGGGAGGAACACAGACTGAGGGTGTTTGAGAACAGGGTGTTGAGGATAATATTTGGACCGAAGAGAGATTAAGTGACAGGAGGGTGGAGAAAACTGCATAATGAGGAGCTTCATAACTTCTACTCTTCTCCAAGTATAATTAGAATGATCAGGTCAAGGAGTATGAGGTGGGCAGGTCATGTAGCACGAATGGGGGAGACGAGGAATGCGTATAGGATATTGGTGGGAAAGCCAGAAGGAAAGAAACCACAGGGAAGACCAAGGCGTAGGTGGGTGGACAATATTAGAATGGATGGCATGGTATTGATTGAATAGATCTGGTTTAGGATAGGGACCAGTGGAGGGCTCTTGCGAACACGGTAATGAACCTTCGGGTTCCATAAAATGCTGGGAAATTCTTGAGTAGCTGCAGAATTGGCGGCTCCTCCAGAAGGGCTCAGCTCCATGAGCTAGCAAGTCCACTATCCTAACTACAGGAGAATTTGAGTGCTTGCCTTGGAGACGTGGAGTCCCACTTGTGTTTGGGTCATGTGTATGCAATTTTCTGTATGACTGGGTTTGTTGGTGTTGAGTCAAGACACAGAACAGACGATGGTAAGTATGCGCTGAAGAGTGTGGCTCTTGGGGACATATTCTTGCTCTTCCAGGAATAATGAAATTCCTGTCTTCCAGTTTGGCAACTGACAGATACTCGAGTGTTCACCTTTACAGCTAGTCAGAATCGACCCTTTCCTCTCCGTCTGCCTCGTGTCGTCAGCAGTCATTATGCTCCACATATCCGACTATTGTGTTATGCTGGAAGAGTGGTCCTGCCCTTCGAGCATTGCAAGATGACGACCATTATAGACAGAGTTCCAAACCAATTATACGAGAGAAAAATATTTCCGATACAACCATCGTAATATATGCAACCTAGTTCAAGACGAAACAGAACGTACCAAATTAAGTCTGCGCCGCTGAAGAAGAAAATAAATTTTAAATTAGATATTTTTATATATCGGTGTTTCTATGATTAGTTTGAATACTGATTCCATGAATCAAGTATTAGACGAACCACCAGACAGAAAAAATCTCTTATTTGTTGCAACGTTAATCCGGGATAGCCATGGGTTTGAATCCCGGGAACAGTTCTTCCAGCATGTCACGTTTGTATTTTAGGTGCAATATAAGATATCTGAATAGGCTGCTCCACCGCTCTGGCTACTCGACACTGGCTTCTCACAGAGAGGGCTCAGGTTCAGTACCGGGTGGCTTCACGTGAGATGTGGACGAAGTGGCACAGGCTTTTTCTCTGAGTGTCTTCAGTTTTCTGTTGGTGTTTATTATTCTGCTATTGCTCATACTCAGCAACCACCTCCGTCTGAACTTGTTTCACGTCTTTGGTCTCAAAGTTGGGGGCTCATCTCTGTTCCGACACTTGTCCGGTCTCACAGTACGGGCTTCTTTTTGTTATGATTTCAGGAAATGTCGAAAAACTCTGAACATCTGTCGGGTGGCGTGGGAGTTCGCACGTGTTCGCAGTTCTTAACAGAAAATCGACTTCTTTACATGCGGCCAGTTACGAGCTCTCAGTATCAGAACACACAGATAATTAAGCTTAGTAACTTACTTATACGTATGTGTGTGCATATGCCGGTCACAGTGGCCGCGCGGTCTAGGGTATGAACCGTCTTCGCCGCTCGAAAGCTGGGATCGTGGGTTCGAATCCCTCTCGAGGCTTGGATATCTGTGTGCATTTATTCTGTGTCTGTGTTGTTCTGTGTGTAGGTAGTGGCCTTGCGACGGGCTCATCCCCCATCCAAGGAGCCCTACCGACTGTGAATAGAATAAGAAACTGAAAAATCAGCCAGGGTCCACAAGGGCTGTACAGCCATGGGTGGATGGATGGGTGGGTGGATGAATGGATGGATGAATATGTGGATAGATAGGTGGATGGATGGATGGACGGACAGATAGATAGATAGATGGACAAACTGCCCGGCATATAATCTAGCAAAACACTTAAACCCAATATTAACAAATACATTACAATTAGCTAATGCCTTTAATGTGAAAAATATTAGTACGCTAGCACACTCATTACAACTCATTGAAATAAACAACAGTACACAAATGTGTCAGTTCGACGTTGAAAAGATGTATACCAATATCCCCACAAAAGAACTTTTCAATGTTATTGAAAATATTATAGTTAAGAAAGAAAATGTGTCACATGAAACAAAAATTGAAATTAATAATCTGCTAAAGATAATGTTAGGACAAAATTATATTGAACATAATGGCAAATAGTTTAAAGCTCTTTCTATGGGAGCACCAACTTCAGCGATTCTTGTTTAAGTATTTATTCAATACCTCGAACATACAACTATCATTGATATTTTGACGAAATACTAACTAATTGATTATTTTAGAGACGTTGCTGATATTTTAATCATTTATAATTCCCATATAACTAACATCGAAAATGCGTTGTATGAAATCAACAACATTCACCCTAATATAAAATTGACAATAGAAAGAGAAACGAATAGTAAGATCAATGTCTTAGATTGATCTATTGAAAAAAAAACACGAAAACCTACAACTACCGATCTAATCATTCACAACAATTCATGTCATCCATTTGAACACAGAAAAGCAGCTATAAATTTTCTCATTAATCGATTGAATCAATATCCCCTTTCGCATAACAATAAAAACATAGAAGAAAATATTGTTACAACTATTTTAAATAATAATAACTACCCACTAAATACTATACAACACAAAAACCCTCCTCAAAAAATACTACGCTGAAAAATAAATGGGCCACTTTTACCTATTTTGGACATGAAATCAGATCTATTACTGAACTTTCAAGAATACTGAGGCTGGTATCTCATATAAGACAAAAACAATATAAAACATCTGTTGAAAATAAATGATGACAAAAATGATATGTATAATCTTAGTGGGGTTTACCAACTACAATCTTCTGACTGTCCATTAAAATATACAGGACAAACTGGACGTACTTATGGTCAGATTCAAAGAACGCATACGAGACATAAAAAATAACGGACAAAGTTCCAAATTTGCTCAACATATATTGGACACCACTCATGAATATGGTACGATAGACAATATATTAGAAGTTCTATATATCAGCAAGAAGGGCCGAACCTTGGATACATACGAAAGATTTCACATTTACGAAATCAGCAAACAAAACTTAACTGAATGATTATTTTACTGAAATGTTTAACCCTATATATGATATAACAATTGAAGCATACAAAACATAATATACGGTTATACCCTCTTCCCCCCCTACCTTAACTCCCGCATACACCTTATCTTTACCTCCCCCTTCCCCCCCCCCCAACATTGACTTTAATCGTGCATCACCAAATCAGTCGTTGTTTACTTTCCATACAGTACGGACAGTACTTTGTGAGATGAGGCACTGACTATACAGTAAGTAATAATATGTACTATACACTACATCTTCAATATCAAAATCAATTATTAATTATGACAAAATTTAATACTATTATTTTCGTATCATTTTCAGATTAATTAATTTGCAACATCATGGGTCTCCTATGCATTCTTATATAAAAGAAATACCGAACTTCCAATTGGTCCATGGAAACGTATGAAAAGCAAAAAATCGACGACTGATTCGATCAATTAAGATTTATATTGTTTTATACAATAACTTTTAGTTTTTATATAATCTGACTTACTGTATTTTTACGCAAAGTATTTTAAATGATTGTATCCAATTTAGTGTACAGTAGTTCAATGGTATATGTTTGTTAGTATGTATTTGCCTGATAATGGCCGTCAGTGGCTGAAACATGTAGCGAAACCATAGCTGGGCGCTAACCTTGATTTTTTCTGTTTGTTGTGTTGTGACAGTCAATAAAAGAGTTGTAGATAGATATCCTTGCTGTTCTTGAGCAAATAGATTTACAGGCTAGAAATGAAATACGCCGGTCACGGTAGTCGAGCGGTCTAAGGCATGTACTGTCTTCGCTCACTTGGAAACCGGGACCGTGGGTTCGAATCCCACTCAAGGCATGGATGTTTAGTTTGTGTGTGTGCGTTTTTCTGTGTTTGTTTACAGGCAGAGGCCTTGCGACGAGCTGATCACCCGCCCAAGGAGTCCTACCGAATGTGTAAGATCTAGAAAAACCGAAGTGACCGGAGTTCATGGAGGTAGTCCTAGGCCCAGCAATATGCATTGCTGTTAAGAGGACAAGTTGCGGGAAGAGCATGAAGAAATGAATAAGATTATCATTATGTTGAAGACGTATGAGCTTTTCAGTACAGTTTTGAATGTTCTACAAATTGAGCCCCAAATGCATTAATTTGAAAGAACTTGTATACTTGTATAATCAGTACTAAGGCCGCGATAAACACTCCTTGAATAATAGGCATATTCGATGCTTAAGTACTATACAGCTGATTAAGCGCAGTTATATAAACAGTTTGAGGGCGTTCATCTTCAGGCACTGCGCTCAGATTCACATTTCAACTGCAAAAGTTCTTGCGCGTGAAGTGGAAATATTTTTACACATTGAATTTTCTTCAGACTTCAGCTGTTTACGTTCGGGAATTCATGAAAGGATGCAACACTGTAACTTCAGAAGTTCTCACTTTCTTTGTTACGTTCGGCGTGGGGGGGGGGATACTGTGACGTAAAGCGACAGAAAAAGAAACCGAAGCCTTCAGACGTGGGAGCTAACGTTGTTTTCTCTTTTGGTGTCTCAAGCTGAAACTTCAATTTCCTTTGCCGTTTGTCCAATATGATTACAAAAATTTGCAAGCTACGTGTATAGAGAGAAGTGTATAGTTGACATATTTTTGTTCTTTGTCTTTGAAGCATTATAAAAATTTCAGTAATTTTAATTACGAATTATATCATTGCCCCTGGACTTAATTAATTAAGCATGAATCCATGAAGACGTATGGTGGAGTTGACGTATAGCTCCACTATTCTTGACATCAACGCTAGATGGAGGTGAGTGGTCAACTTGACGCCGCTGTCGCTTTTAACCCTGTACACATTTGGGAAGGAGGCTGCGTGAGCCCCAGAGCCAGTAGCGACGCTGTAGAGAAGAGAAAAATGTGAATTAATAAACTGTGTAAATCCAACTTCTTTTTTCAAATGTACCGAACGATATCACCATTTTATGTTTATTCGACGCTAAATAAACGTTTCAGTTCATAAGACGTCGTCACACAACCGCAGTTCATTCATTAACACAATTTTTTCACATACGAGTAAACAGTTTTATTACAGATATTTTCTCTTTGTTACAGGTAAGTTCTCTATATTGATGATGCATCATTCTAGAATCTGAGGTCTGCACACCGTCCTTCTCAACAAAAGTGAGTTGTTTTGATGCATATGAATCTACTTTTGGAGTAGTCATATAGAATAGCTTACGTGTTGTAAAGTTGTTGCACGATCTTTGTCGGGTTCTACTACATAATTCTGTGAAATTTCTCATGCGTGCAACACCTTCATTATCCGTCTTAGGTTTTATTGATTTACGGTCGTGTAGTATTTCCTAATGACAGGTCAGTTGAAGTAAAATTTGTAGATAAATTAGATAAAATCGTTACATAAGTAAAAATGAACGGACTTATGATCATTAAAGCCATTTATCTGAGAAGCTTGTTAGTTATAATATACATGGTGATTTCCGTGGCCCATAAACGGAAACCCCGACAATAATTTAGAATCACTCTGTATATTTCATGGATGAAACTTTGTTGTTGTTGTTGTTGTTCTTGTTGTTGTTGTTGTTGTTGTTGTTGTATAGTCCCATTTTATTTGAAATCTGTACTAGTACATTCAGAAAATGTGGATGAAACCTGTATCCTATTTAGCTTTGCTATTTTAGCCCTCATGAATTATGCTGCTGAAGTAAAATTACGTTCCATGCTGACAAACTACCGTTTTATTTAGCAAAATAAAGCGCTTTCACCTATGAAAATAAGTCGGATTTGAGGTTCTCACATCGGTGACTATGGAGAACGCTGTTTTCAATGTTATAACATCGTGTAGATTGGTAGAAGTCCGCCTACATTTTAGAAGAAAGTATCACATTCTTCTTCAAGTTTTAAGAATAAATCAGTCCAGTGAAAGACTGATTCTGTACGTTCCTCCGAAACGTCCGTGTACTTGTTCTGAACTACATGGTGTTGCATATGACACGATCATACATTTCAGAATTTATCTTGTACCACACGTTCGATGATTCAAAAAATGTGATGGATGATTTTTATAAATATAATTTGAACTGATGGATCCCAGGTCTAAACCGATCACAGTGGCTTCGCGGTCTAAGGCATGAAATGTCTTCTTCTGCTAAAACACTGGGTTCTAATCCCGCTCAAAATTTGGATTACCTTCTGCAATTATTCTGTGTTTGTGCCGTCCTTTTTAGGTAGCGGCCTTGAGACGGGCTTTATTTCCCTGCCCAAGGAGTCCTACCGACTGTCTGTAAGAGTCATAATTTCAACATTAGCTTTGAGTGGGAACAGACCAGAGAGCGTAATCCATCAAGGTAGGAGAAGAAGGAGAAGGTCCCAGAGCTGTGAAGCCTAAGAGGAAGTCACAAAGTATCGCTTCGTATGCAGGATCCTTATCGGGAACAACAGTCGATGTTCCTCATTACGTTCTAAATTCTGAAAAAAAAAAAAAATAAAATTGTTTCGGAAATGTTTTTCAAACGGATTTCCAAAATAAGGGATTCATATTTCTTCCTACTGAAGGACAATAGTTAAGTGTTTCCTACAGTTTCTCGTGTTCCAGCAATTCTTGTGCAAATGTTTCGAACTTCACGAGGAGGAGCCTGTTGCGACTGTCCGTTAACCAGAGCACACGCGGCGCGTCCTGTTACAGGAGTTCGCGACAAGCAGTCTTTAGGGGACGTTTGTGGTTTATTTTGCAGCGCTATCAGCATCTCAGAGGTAGGGTGATTTGTGAACAATGAATTGGAAAGGATTCGGAAGTAGCGGTCGTGATCTGATCGAGTTATTTTAAAGGAATTGCTTTGGGATGGTTTCCGAAAAACTACGTAATATATCTGTCAGGATGCTTGGAGTACGGGACGAAATACGGACCGAGAACCCCACGAATACAAATCCAAAGCGTTATTGTTGCACCGGTTTTCTCGATAAAATCGTAATCAGACGTTTCGTCCTATCTCTTAAGTTCTTAATCTTCTTGTCTTCAGTGGTGAAGCGGGATGTGTGTACCGTCTTGGTAGAGAGATCTGGAGGAAGGAGACCACTAGCAAGACCTAGACACAGATACAGAAATATTTAAATGGATCTCAGAAGAATAGAATTATGAGTGAGGACTGGATTAATCTGGCTTAGGATAGATATTAATGGCTGGCTGTTGTGAAAACCCTAATTAAATTTAGGATTCAATAAAATACTGGTAATTTCTTGAGTGGTAGAGTAAGTATTGGTTTGTGAAGGAAGGATTTTAAACGAAATGATTCTGTTAATAAAAAGTTGAAGAAATGCCATTACACTTATTCTGTTAATTATATTTTTATTTTGTGCCGTAATTTAAATTATCATAAAATTGGAGAGATTCGGAATTTATGCATTCAGTGCTTTGATTCTATTTATTTCTGTCAATGTTATCTGAAACGAAAACACCCAGAAACTTTTCTTTCTGGATTCAGTTTCCAAATCGCATTTTGATTGTTGACGTAATACGAAATTAATGACTTTCGGCAATAAGAATATTTTTTTTACGCAGTTATTTAACCGATTAATGGTTCCTTCAGTTAATTATTTGAAATTTATTAATCAGTTAAACCTGCTTATAAAATGACATTTAGACTAATTAATGTTGGGAACAGACGGTAGCTGTAATCGTTTTTGAGTAGTTTATCAACTGTGTTGACTACCCTTCCTGTTAGTGTTACGCATGCGCAACAGTGTTGATTTTAACGTTAACGGTGGTTTTGTGTCCGTTATGGAGGTAGCAGTAACCTCTGATCCTCTCCGAACCTACTTCCACATAGCGTTGTTACTTTAATGTTAGTGCGGACGATTACGGTACGCACATGCGCAGTGAAGATAAGTCGAAAATTCTTACTCATTAGCCTGTAAATAACCACATATAGCAGCTCTCCACCGAATTGTGTTCTTATTTACATTATCGCATATTTGTTTCTTCCTCTATTCCCCGTTCTTTGCCTTCAGCTAAACAGAGACAACCTCAATTCACTTGAAAAGCAATATTATCTTTTTTAATAATCTTTCTTTATTTCTCGTTTTTCAGTTCATTTAAATAAATCTGGGCGTTCTTTTTGTGATTCATATTCGTTGTTTGCATGATTTATCCCTTCAAGCAATGTTAGTTCTTCCGGCTGTACTGTCGAGAGCTGAAATTCGCAAGAAGAGAATTTAATTTGGAAATATTTCACGTGGAGACATCTCAACGCAGTCCGCAATGTTTATAGTTTGCGACGTCCATATCTGGATTAGGGAGTGTCGAATGGGAATACGAAAGATGAACAATTAATTGGAAGGGATACTATCACACGGTAGCGTAGATGGTTGAGGCACAATGCTACAAGCCGCAAAGTCTTGGGTTCGAATCCCCATGAGGTGGAATTTTTCAGTTTACCTGATCATTCAAGCCACATTATGGCCCTGGGATCAAGTCAGCCTCTAACAGAAATGAGTACCAGGAAGATTCCTGAGAAGTAAAAGGTGACCGGCGCGAAAGGCTGATAACCTTACCGCCATAATATCTAGAAAATGTGGGAACCTCGACGTCTCACAAACCTATGAATCTCCACGACCTGTTACAGGGATAGCTTCCTGAGATGTAAAGGGTGGCCGGCGCGTAAGGCTGACAACCTTACCGCCATAATATATAGAAAATTTTGGAGCCTCGACGTCTCACAAACTTATGAGCCTCCACGACCTGTTACAGGGATAGCTTTATATTTTTACGGAAGGAAGAATTTGTGGCCCAGTGCAAGTACAATCTTGTCGTTTTCCTGGACAGGCTCTCGAAGAACACAATAAATCTCATTTGAGACACTCAGGCCTGAATTCGAACCAATCACCTCCCGAATATAAATCTACATTGAATTTATCAGCTGTGTGTAATTACCAGTTTCACTTTACGCTCATCTGGACAGATCTGTAAATGTAACTGGATGAGTTTCCCTTACTAGGCTTTTGTGTACACATGAAGAAATATTAGGTTGTGGTAAATTTCCATCGTAAATATATGCAACGCCGGTCACGGTAGCCGAGAGGTCTAAGGCATGTACTGTCTTCGCTCGCTTGGAAACCGGGATCGTGGGTTCGAATCCCACTCAGGGCATGGATGTTTAGTTTGTGTGTGTGCGTCTTTCTGTGTTTGTGTACAGGTAGAGGCCTTGCGACGAGCTGATCACCCGCCCAAGGAGTCCTACCGCATGTGTAAGATCTAGAAAAACCGAAGTGAACGGAGAAGTTCATGGAGGTAGGCCTAGACCCACTGGGGCTGTAGTGCCAAGGATAATAAATATATGCAACAGTGGACTTGTTCGTAGGGCATCAGCTTTAAGCACGAAATGTCACAATAGCGGAACTATAACGATAACTACAGGTACTGTAGGCCCATGTATTTTGTGTAAGGGTGGACGTAATTACTCTCTGTGTGTCCCAACATTTATTGTAAGCTACCAGTCATTCTACGTACTTCAACCTAACGGATACAATGTGAACAGTCTGGAAGTGAACTAACAAATTTCACAAGGTGTATAAGAATAAACTTCACTGTTCATAATTATCTTGTATCTCGTATGTACGGAACATTTGGAATTTCAACAGTTGTCTTTGTTTACAACTTGACTTCACGTGTCTCTTTGCGCACTTAACTCTCATAATAAAAAGACAGCTTCGATATGAATGAACATCCTATAGAACCATCTTAAAGCATTAAACACACTTATGTAATCTATATTAGAGTCAATTTTCCCGACCACACAACATATTTTTATTATTATTACACTACATGTTTCGACCTCAAGAGGTCATCCTCAGGTGTACGAACACAGCTGTATAATTACACGCAATCACATTCGTCTTCTCACTTATTCGATCCTGTATCTTATTCAGGCCCACGCTCAATAATATATCAAGCTCTCTCACAAAACACAAGTTAAAATATTATTCTAAATGTCAAAATTTAAAATTTAAAATTTAAAATTTGTGAATCGAATTTCAATTCAGATCACTAGTTATGCTTACACTTTCACTTGCTATTCAGTCACTGTTGTGTGGGTGGTAAAATTGACTCTAATATTGATTAAATATACAACAGGATGCAAGAAACAATTAAAGTTACACTTATGTAATGTTAAGGTAAGTACTGTGCTATTGGGAATGAGTAGGCTAAAAAAATATAAGAAATTAAATACGTATTTCAAATTTGCGAGACTGATGTCTTAAATTATTCTCACTGAGTGACTGTTAGGCACAAGTAAACACGACACTATCTTTCTGTGAGCTGAAAATGATGTTTGCCACACTGTACCACACAATGCCCTTTGCAGAGCTATTCACTTCTGAAAGGCTTTGTACGTATAAGCGTATGGCTTCATTCTGCCGCTACTTGTACTGTGATAACCACTTAGTAAATGTCCATTTACCTTCCAACAGGAGAAATTATACTGAAGTCCTGTAATTATATTGAAAATTGCCCTGTTATTTCATGGAAATGACGAAGAACAATTGCCGGATTTTCACATTGTGAATATACAATACAAGCTGTTTCATAACTAATATTTCCTTTGCAACATTAACATATAAGAAGCACAAAGATTTGAATATTGTACTTTACGGTTTATTAATAACATTTCGGGTGACTGAGAGCAATAAGATATACACAGTGACACGTCAGCTCAAAACTATAATTGTAGAGCCAGAGAAGACGTACGTTGCTAGCCAATGGCTTGGTAAACACGTTTCTACGGAAACCAGATCACGTGACCGCAACAATAGCTATACGTTCATAAATAGAGGAATAGGCTGTGATCTCTGCCTGGTCCGTACCGATGCTCTATACTAGGAAATCCAAGACGAACTGATTGGAACCCAGTGGCTGGGGGTATAGCTAGGCCACCCTGTTCCTGGGGGATGTAGATATTTCAGGATGGGAGTGGTTTCGAATCTGGGGCACTAAAATGTAGTCATGAGATTAGTGGGACTCGGATCTGAGAATGACTGCGCTGGGGAGACCAGCGACAATTGTAAATGACAAACACATCCTCTCGTCAGAGAGGGTCTTATGTAAGGACTATGACCGCAAGTGTTCAGTTGAAAAATAAAATTACTGGTCGTAAGTCTTGAGGGGATTGTCGCCAAGACGAACTGACTGACTGTAAACCGCCAGTCTTAAAGTAACTTTGACTTTGATTTATTTTAATTATTAGAAAAAAATGGCTCTTGTGGAGAAGGGGTTAAATGCTTCCACCGTAGCCCTGTGAGTAGTAGGAGGTGACGAAAATGGAACCCAGTGCTTGGGGTTATAACTGGGCCAACCTGTCCCTGGGGGATATAAATACGAGGATCTGGAACTCAAGGTTGGGAGGAGTCTCGAATGTGAGACACTAAAATGTAGTCATGAGTCCCGCAGGACTTGGACATGAGAATGACTGCGCTGGAGAGGGCCAGCAGCAATTGTAAACGACAGACACATCCTCTCTCGAGAGAATATTACATAAACAATATAACCACAAGAGTTCAGTTGGAAAATAAAAATTTGCTGGTCTTGAGTCTCAGGGGGGTTGTCACCAAGGCGAACTGGTTCGCGGTAAACCGCCAGTCGTAAGGTAATACTGACTCTAACTCTATTTAATCACTGCATTCGATAGTTGCATTTTCCAAAGCCTTGGAAGGGAATAAAAATCATAACCATACTGAAACCCGGTAAGAACCGGAAATTTACTCAGAATTTGAATTCCATAAGCCAAACTTTTCGAAAAAAGTAACTCAAAGAGTGGTCAAAAGTCACGATGAGATGAGAGACCCGCTTAATTCGAGTCAGTATGGTTTCAGCACAGAGCATAACACAGCACTGCAATGTATGTGTTTTACGTACCACATGACCTTAAATTTTCGTTGTAATTGCTATATCGAAACGGCTGTCCATATGAATCTCCGTATCTGTACTAGAGCGCGCTCTGATGCTTTGCATTTAAACTTATGCTAATTTATATTATAAATGTTACACGAGTGTTTTCAAGTAGCAAGTCGACGATAATTAAAATGTCCTCAGTTGTTGGGGTGTTGTTTTTGTTGTTGTTACTGCTGCTGTTGTTGCTCGTAAGTTATTATTATTATTATTATTATTATTATGTTTGTTTCCCCCTCTGCATTTCTCTGTTTTTCTTCCAGTGCTTACCTTTAATTATTCTTGAACTTTGTGTTCTATTTGTCCAGTATGTAATTACTTTATCTGCATTGCGTTGTGTATGTAATTGGCCTTGTGGCTGTTGGCTCGGCAAGTAAATATTAAAGAATTGCATTGAGTGGAATGAAATTGAATTACTTTCACTCCTTAACTGCAGATTAACTCCGCAATACCGTGAACGTATTTTGATATTTTTTAATATTAGTATATAGTTTTAATTGNGTCCAAGGGTCAATGCCCTACCCTCCTCTTCGTCAATGACGTGGCCGGAAATGAGTCATAAAAGTAATCCGGGTTCTTTATTGCCACACCTTGTATGTACTGCTCATCAGAATATCTTGCGTTATGTATTGTTTTGTCTTTCTTTGGTATTTGTTTATGCTCACTCCGTATTTGGTCACTGTAATTGTTGAGGCAGAGCATTACAGAAAAAAACTGAATCGATTTATTGTTTTCTTGTTATCTCTCGTGAACTCGTAGTTTCGCTGGCTAGTCTCATTTAATAATTGCACATTTTCGAAATAACTTAGCATTTTATGAAGTGTTATTCTTGAAGGCTGAAAATTTGGAAGCAGTGTGAATAGTTCTAAACAATGTTGCCCCTCGGATGTTGTCGGAAATGCCTTCTTTCAGGTTTATAAGCTTATTATTACTAGAAAATTTGTGATTTTCCCAGTTTTATTGCGAATAATATTCCAAAACTTGGTCCTTCATGAAAGTGTGTAACCGTTTCAAACCACATATTTTCTCACTCCTCTCGTTGTTTATATTCACGTGTTAACATATTGCTAGTTTCGTTTCAGTTCTTACTGCAAGTTAGTTTTTGATTTGTAATTATTAATTTTGCTGGCCTATTCTATGCTCGTTGCTTTTCACAAGACTTAGAAAAAGTATTATTATTATTATTATTATTAGCAACATTCGTAATATTTCATAAATGTATGTATATATTTCAGTCTTCTTTAGATTTATGTTCACAGATTTATTTGTCATATTTGTATTTTGTTTTAATTGTTTTCTGTACCTTATATACTCGTGCTAACTTTGTAATTGGCCACTATGCTGTTAAGTTATTGCACGTAAATAAACATGAATTGAATTATTCGAGTTGAACGACTGTGAACGATAGTTTTCTCTCTTTGCTTGTGCATGTATTATTGCAGTCACGTTGCCCCAACCGTGCGGGTATTCCCCTGCTGGCAGGAGGTAGATACTATCGACGCTATTAATTAGAACTGTTCTTTGCTTGAGGGTGTATCATAACGTGGTTGTTCCATCCTTATGCCTTATTACATTCGCGAGATGCTAGTCTGAGATAGTGCCACAAGTTCCTTGTGCAGATCATGACTGCCAACATGACTACGAACATGACGCGATGACACAGATATGCTTACCAAAATGTATGCTGAAACATATAGACATGGACGCTGTCTATGCATTTCAGCAGAGGAGCTAATGTTCTTTTTCTTTCTTAGTGGGGTGGAGTTAGTCCTCTTGGTACTGCGGCCACTTCTGGCCTATTGTACCAGCCCCAGATGATAGGTGAGGGTGATTGTGGAGCAATTTGTGGAATGAAGATTGGCAGGGGAAACCGAAGTACTCGGAGAAAACCTACCCCAGCGCCACTTTGTCCACCACGAATCTCACATTACCAGACCTAGGCTCGAACCCGGGCCGCTGCGGTGGGATGCCAGCGAATAACCGCTTGAGTTATGGCGCGACCATAGCTAATGTTCTTCCTCACGGTGATTTTGAAGCCCTGCATGTATGTGTTACGGATATATTGTCTCAGCAGCAGTGGGCCTCCATTTGTTTCTTCCGTACGCAGAGGTTTTGGACCTCGTAAGAGAGATGTACGTTGAGAGTCACTCGAAACTTGTGAAAATCGCACATTTTCTATTCACTTCTAATTCACTGCATTTAAATTATTTTTATCTCTCTCAGTGCTTCATGTGACCAGCTGGATCCTGCAGTGTGTAAAGTCACTTATAGAAAATCTACCGAAAGCGCTCAGTTTTCGCATGGGAATTTTTTAAATTTATCTATACCGGTGTAATAAAATTGTTTATTTTTTATTGATAATCTGATAAATGTGTATTACTATTGGCCACTTTATATATTGTCACGCATTCTTGGTTTGCGTGACTAATAAGACGGGTTCTGGATTGGATGATTTGATTTATTGACACTTTGCTTTAAATCACTCGTAATCACAATCCATCACCGTAAATCACAATCTTCAGTCGAACCCTTCTTCCTTGACTGCCGAGGACTCACTCCAGTCTCATTCTCCTTCTACGACTAACTTCTGGTTTACGACTGGATTACCTATATAGTCTCGAGATGGATCCATTGGAAAAAAATCTGTTGCCCAGCAATGGATATATGCAAACCACACAGAAAATATCTCTCCCTCTATTGTTGTATTGGGTGGAATATTTTTACCTAATAACGGCTGTTTACCAAGAATGATTTTCCGCAGGAAGATGTTTATCGAGCCGTTGCCTAGCACTGGGTCTATACATCACCATATCTTACCACATTGGGATCATATAGTGACTGATGCACTAACTGTTGCCAAACATCTGAACAAATGGGACTGCAAATCGCGTATAATTATGCATAACGGGTGCCAAGGGATGAAGCATCAGTGGGCATAAATCGATCTTTTTGCTATTGTACTCGTACATACGAGTATATAGGGTATGGTCCCATAGCAACCAGACGGAAACCGATCAATGGCGACCACGAAACTGCAGTATTTGCTATGTATATAATTTGTTCGTTGGTGAATTTGGTGAATTGGGATAGCGTAGTCGGTATAACGACTCTCTATGGGCTGGACGGCGGAGGGGTCGGAGTTCGAGTCCTGGTATGGTCAAGAATTTTATCTTCTGCAAATCGTTCAGACAGGGTCTGGGACCCATCCAGCTTCCTATCCAAAGGGTACCTGGGAGCTCTTCTCCGGGGTTAAAGCGGCAGGGACGTGAAGCCGACCATTCACCTACAACCACTATAAAAGTCAATAAAATGTGGATCTATACATCCACTTCCCCATACGCCTTCATCGTGTCGTGCTTAATTAGTTAAGGACATGGACACCTTTACCTTATACTCTGTTAGTTGAAGAACAAAATTGTAAATATTTCTTCGACGAAGAACTCTTCAGTCACAGTACGATGTTATGTTGCTGTTCCCAAACAAAATTCCTAACATAGACCAGTAGCAGTGATGCATCTGTCGAATTAATTACATTTTATGAGTATAGAAGATCTATAATCTCCAGTTCACTTGCGTTCACATAAGAGAACTCGAATATGGTGGCCAACCCATTTAAGACCCTCGAATATTTCACTGGCAGACCGGAAGGGCGAGAGGTAGGGAACATTTGAAACATTGCACCCTTCCCTTCCCTAATAGCACCTCTAACGGGATTAGATTAATTCAGCGTCTCCACGCTCGCAATGTTTCCACGCCTATCCTTCAAGCCTGTAGTTCCGAATTCTATTTGTAGCCGCCTCTGCTCAGTTACAAGAGAATAAAGTGAGCAGGTTGGACGAATGATAAGGTAAGCCGCACACCGGCATACATCAAGACATGTAACATTCAAGACACGATGTCTGCGACATGACGCAAAGAAAGGAGTACAGTTGAAACGATCGAGATTCTGAAAACCGCCGCACGCCGGTCTGAGTCATGATGCTGACGTCAGATTCATGCTGCAGACACGTGCAACAAAACTCGGCATGTTCCTTTTCTGTGCGTCAAGACTCAGACATCAGTACTCATGTAACACCACCAGTGTACGTTATCGGCATGACGTCATGTCATCAACTAGAGAAGATGTGATAAGACGCAGACACGTGCTATTTTGGTGTGCGAACTCGAGTCTGAATCATGAATGAAGCAAGACTGTGTCTTTTGTCTCATGTCTTGAAGTTTGTGTGCGGCCGCCCTAAGGCTACTGAAATTCAATGATTGTACTGAAGATCTCCTTAGTTGTACTCAGCCCCTCTAGGGTAATTCAGAGTATTACGCCCACGTTCATTTCTCTATCCTGTGTAATTCGCTGTACATAACTTAAATAACAGTTTAAATAATTCAAAGTCTTCAAAAAAATGCGTACATTAAGGTAAACGACGACCGTTTTTACTTCCCAAGATCTCCCACTGTAGCTGTTCCTTATTGCAGGTTGTGTAACAAGTACACTAGATGCAGCGCCGTTAAACCAACATCAAGACAGAAACAACAGGAACTCTGATGTCGAAGAGCTCTCTGTAACTCTGAGAGGAATTTACAATAGAGCTATATCCATCAATGTTTGCCCAAGAAATGCACCAGGAAGTGGGACGTAGACCAGTGCTACCACCAAGACAAGAGTAGCGGGTTGTTTGTGGGGCCCGAAATGCAAACACGGTAATGATTCCTGCACCAGCAGTAACGTCCGAATTAACTCCAGTACCGTCAGCTGGACTTTTGAAAGTACCACGGTCTTGGAATCTCATGAACAGAGACGTAATGACAACAAGCATCCATATGTGTAACTTCTGTGGGCTGTAGGTAAGGCTCATCATGTAACCGTACATCAGTGTTGCGTAACCGGTGTGATGCTATTAATTATACATTAGCACGTTATTTATAAATATGCGATATTTTTAATTAAATATAAAACTTTTATGGTTTGTTCCGATAAAGCCTTTTATATTTCTCTAAGAATTTCATACTTATCAAATTTAATCTCAGGAGGAAATTCCCCCTTGAGATCGACGAGTCTGGTAATGTTAGTGTTCACGCCCTACGTACGATCACGTGTATCGGGTTACGCGTGACGAAAATAACTGGTTCTATGTATATCGGATGGTTGGATTTATTGGCACTTCAATTACGATCTCTCCTAATTACAATTAATACATCTCTATAGCTTAGCTGTATTTACACAATTTACAGTCCACCGTTGCACACGAACTAGGATTCTTCGTCTTCATTAGTCGTCTCCTGGCAACGGATCTCAACACAGAAACTATAAAAGTCTCACTGAATTACATATTAACGATATCGATATACTACAGCACATGTGACGTCACACTGTCTTCTAATTCTTCTTCTGGCCACATTGCTGTTCCCTTGGAACTTCGGAACTCAAGTGAAGTCCATCTATTACTCACTCCTCCAGGTTGCGACTGCCCGCAAACAACCTTTGCTGTCCCCCACAAACCTTCACCGTGGAACTACAGAAAGCACTTCACATGGTCTCTATCCACTGTTGTGTGACGTCACTGCCTACGCGGAAGTGTGTTTACCGAGCCGTTGCCTAGAAACCTGTTGCATAACCCCGCTGTTCTACTGTTGCGTGCAATGGAGGGTGTTTATCGAGCCGTTGCCTGGCAGTGGGTTGACATGTCAACAATATATATAAATGTACTGTGTAGGACTTGAGGTTCTCACAGAGGTGGTTCTGAAGCATATTATCTTCTAAGATACAACGCCGTGTAGTCTGTTGAAACATTGATCTCATCGGGAATCGAATCCGCGGCCTTCCGGCTTGTAGCATAATGCCTCAACAAAATGCACTACCGCGTGCCCCCAAATGAACGGATAAAAGCATACAGAACTATATAGAGTATAATTCAGGGTGCAAGGATGCCTGAGAACAGAAAATGAGGAGAACAGTTGGACCCAAGAGAAAAGTTGTAACAGGAAGCTCCAGGAAAATTGGATGGATACCTTTCATAATTTACAGCTTTTACATAATATTTTCTTGATTAAATCAAGCCTTAAACAAAGGAACCACTTAAGAGACTTAGATGAAGTGATATTATTAGAATAGATCTAAATGAAATAGGATGATCACCGCCTTCATCTGTCCCGACACAATAATCAAGCGGTGTGAAAATGTTGACTAGGGGTTTCAGTAAACTGACCTTTCTTAACTGGCCGACGGACCAACAGTTCTCATGAAAACATCTCTTCCATGGGGTCAGTTATTCCTTCTTAACTCTCTACGCTAAATCATTCATAATGGACTTTGTGAGCCGTGTTCCTTAACGTAAGAAACATATTATGATATTTTGAAATAATTTTTATATTTTCACAGGATTATTCCCGCATTACAAAGCATGCTTCAGTGCACGTAGTTCATGCAACTTCTTTGACAATTGATCCTACACTAGTCTAAGATCTGAGGAGAACATGTGATCAGCTTATAGACTGAAGACGTAGAAGCAGTGCAGTAGTTCTGTGCGATACCAGTTCTTTTCTTTTGGTGTGCATAACAAAATCCGTTCCCTGTTCATGAATATTGATGTGAAATTCCTGGCTTAAGAATGGAACGGGGTTGTGCGCCTCAACAGAATAGAGCGGAGAACATAGAAAGCGACTGGCGGATCTCTAGAGGTCTCATGAAGAGCTGATGTCACGGGAGATTTGGAACAAGGGAATAATGACGCAACTTTCTAAGACAAGGACAGACGAGTACTGGGTGTAACAAACAACAAGGAGATGTGAGGTTTCACTCAATTGTTTTGTTAATAGCGCTTTCATCGTCAAGAATATATAGTGTCAGATGACTGGTGAATGATAAATTTTACAGGGTTTTGCAGTAAACGTTTGTGGTCAAATCAATGTATTATTTGCCTGAAGGGACTGAGGAAAAACACAAAATATATCTGGAGCTTTACCTATAAACCATTGTGTTCGGGATGCTCAAGGCTGTCAATTTTCAGATTACGTTCTCCTGGGGTGTGACACCGTGTAATTTGGTAGGTAGCTTAGGAGAAGCTTTTTTCCTCCACCTGCCGTCAAAATGGATGCTGCTCAATTTGACACATTGAATCTCCTTAAACTCTGATAGGACTACTTAAACTGCGGGCCGACAGAATGCAAGGCCTTTACCTACACAGGACATTGTAACGCAGAGATATGATCTGAATTTTAGAAAAAAAAATCAAATTAATCCGAATTCTATATTTTGTTTCCCTTGCAAAGAACATGTATTCTTTTATTAGGATAAGGCTCTGTTGTTCGACTCCCGCAAAACAAAAGGTGAGATTCTGTAACCAATCACACTATAATGTTGAAGTACAGGGTGATTCATATAGAACCGGCCCGACGAAATGAGCTGTAATATAAAATACACCATACAGATATTAAAGTAATTTACACATATCTTATCTTGGATTGTGTGCCGTGATCAGAGCAGGTGTTGAAAGTGTCCGCCGTTTTCAAGAAGGCACTAGAAACACTCGCTGTTCAACAGTGTACTCCATGACTGCGCCTGCGCACTGCAGACGCGTTTCGGCATTGTCCTTGACCTTGCAACATAAGGGCTGCCACTTGCCGGATCATGCGCACACCATTCGACTCAGCACGGCCCACGGATTATTATGTCGTAATTGTGAGCGGTTATATGCATCACCTGCGGAATTATTAGCAAATTCATCGGGCCGGTTCTATACGATTCACTCGGTACTTAGAATGTGGTCATTAATGAGCTGTTAGACTGGCTGCTGCTTCAGCAACTTAATTCAGACACAGACTTACTGGGGTTTTGGACTTGTTCTATCCTCCGGAATTTTAGGTAATAGGGGACACGACGTTTCGGAAACTGGATCTGTTTCCGCCTTCAGGTGAGAAAGGAAGACACCTACTTAGTTGGGCCCCTTAGAGAGAGCTAATCTCAATCACTGGTGTCTTCCTTTCTCACCTGAAGACGGAACCAGATCCAGTTTCCGAAACGTCGTGTCCTCTATTACCTAAAATTCCGGAGGATGGAACAAGTCCAAAAACCCAGTAATTCTGTGTGTCATCCACTCTCGTCAGAACCGTTTAGAATCAACTAATTTCAGGAGGGATATTAGAGATTTTTTCTGTCGATAACTATTAAAATCGGTGACCATCTCTTCTAAGGTTTTCGTTACTTTGTACAGTGTTCGAATTCCATGAAAAGCGAGGAATTTCTTGATTACCCGAGCGAGCGACTGTCAGCTTAGTATCCACCTTGACCAGACAAACAAGTTTCAGGTGCTCAAGCGAAAAGCTACATAATATAGAAAGTCTGTCTTAATATTATTCAAATAGCAAGCGACATCACCTTTACAATATCAATACTCACAATTGCTGATGTTTTAGAACAGAAACATGTCAACTGAATGCCTGCATGACAGTAGTACGCCACAGGGTTCCCTGAATTGTCATCAGTGGCTCATACTGAGATTTTTGCTGGACCCATCACGTCATTTGCGAAAGGCAATTTCCTTATATCTGTTCATTCCATAAGCATTGATCGTTTACCTGTCAAATTGGAAACACGTTCTGTGTCGTCATCATTATTTTGGCAAAACAGCCCTTTTTTAAACCGAGCCGTCCTTAGAAGATTCTGCCAGATTTGCCATCTGGGTTTCACTGCTTTGGCTTAGGTAACAATATTTTTACAGAGAAAGGTTGTTAGCCTTGCATCCAACCCCCAACCTGGAGGATAAGGTCTCTGTATCTATGTTTCCCAATGACAGGAAGGCCCAGTTATACCCTCAGGCACCGGGTTCTATTTTCGTCGCCTTCTACGGCTCACAAGGATACGGTGAGGTGTTTAAACACGCCTCCACACGGGACATGTTTTGCACGCCGCCAGAAATAATCCATTATCCGTGATCAAGTGCGTTGATTATATATTCACACTGTGGTTTTTATTGGTCGTAAACTGAAGGTGCAAATTACTACTGAAAATGAAGTAATTCCGTTCCCTTCTCTGCTGCTGATGTCGTGTGGGTTTTAGAAAAGGTCGCGGAAATGAGATTGAACTTATGAGATATTTTTATAGGCAATCTGGAAATTTTTTAATTTTATTTTCATTTAACTTTAAAACGAACTGAGGTCATAGTTTTATTTATAAATATAATTTTCTCTTAGAATTCAATCTTTATATTATGGCAAATTGCAAGAAAATAACTATTAAATAACCAAATTCTACCTGTTTCTATAACACTAATTGTTATCCTTTCAATATTTCATTCATTCGCAACGCGGTAACGTAGTTCGTTGAGACACTATGCTGCAAGCCTGAAGGTTGCAGTTTCGATTCCCGATTAGATCACTGGATTTTTCATTGACCTAATCCTTCCAGCTCCAACGTCGCTCTGGATTCGACTCAAACTCTGACAGAGACGAGTACCAGGAATCTTCCTGGGAGTTAAAGGGCGTCCGGCGAGTGAGGCTGACAACCTCATCGCCGTCTGTGATCTGATTTTTTGCAGAAAATGTGGGAACATCGACGTCTCACGGACCTATGGGCTTCCATGGCCTGCTACAAGGATAGGTTTATCTATTTTTCTGGCCTTTTGCCAGTAATATCAAAATCCAGGTACCCGTGATATTTATTTAAAAATTATTACGAACTTTACAGAGACGGCTGTGTATACAATTAAGCATACAACGTAAGTGTAATTACATTATGGCCATATTTAATATACAGGTTGTTTCAAAATGATGAGCCAGATTTTAAAATTCTATATATCTGCAACCTCAAAACGTCCATGAATGAAACTCTTACCATTTGAAAGGGTGGGGGATAGAGTTTGCAAAGATTACCGCCAGGTGTCTCTTCCAGCGTATTTCCTAAATGCACCACTGCCTCAATATTCGATAGGGCGCATGGGGCCCCAAGACTTGGCAATACAGTTTTGGCCCCCAAGATCTGCAGACATTACACTCTGCGACTTTTTCTTGTGGGGACACGTCAAACACTGTGTTTTTGTGTCTCCATTAGCGACTGACCTCGATGACTTCAAAAGCAGGATAACGGTAGCGGTGACTTCAGTGGAAGAAGACACTCTGAGAGCCGTTTGGAATGAATTCAGCTGTCGTCTTGACGTTGTCCATGCAGCAGGTGGAGGGCATATACAGCATTTATAAAAAGAAGTTAANAATTGGTGATTGATAGTGTAACGGACCAAAATGAAACAATTCAAAATAGAAGTTAATAAACCTTAATAACTTGTTAGACCGTTTGTGACCTTTCGTGTAATTGTAGCAGTGTTGCCATCGTGAAATATACGGCTCTGAAATTGGGTCCATCATTTTGAAACACGGTGTGTATAAGGCTATTTGAAGGTTTTGCAGAATTTTGTTCAGAGTCTATAAAACGATTACATCCCTCTGGTTTCGCTGCACAAGGTGAAGACACTTGCCGGGGCCTCGTGTTTCAATCTGTTTGGGGAAGCGAATCAAGTTTTGTCCATATCCTTGCGCGTTGTCGCATGTAGTGCTACAGGCCTTGGTGAGCTGCTTCCCTGAAACGTGAGCTCAGCTGTGCCTCCGTGTAATTTGTTTTCGCTGCCTAATTCTGAGTCCGAATGGGTTGAAGTGATTGGCCATGAAAAACGGAGATAGATAAGGAGCTGGAAGCTAGATAACCCAAAAGATGGCAGTTCATCACGGAGCTTTCTCTTGGACTGCTATCTGCTTCGGGTGAAGGTCCCACAGGCTTCCTTAACTTGTATATGTGCCCTTAACTTTGTTAAAATCCTGGAATTAATCAAGTCATTTGGCCACACTGCAAACAAAGATTTTTTAAATATTTTTGTTACGATTGCACTTTTTATAATTTCGAGGGGCTCAGCATTAATTAATTGGGCCACTAAATAACTGCGAAAGGTTTACATTGTAGCAAGTTTTTCAGTCAGTTTAAATAAGTGGTTACCTATCGTGATTGAGCGTTAAATCTGGTATCCATGAAAGGGTACTTATATGTGAGGTCCTAAGCAAATCAGTTTAGAAATACACACATATAAAAATATAGCATTGTAAGGCTCGAAACTGAGTATACTTCCCATCTAGCACTAACAGTTGTAAATATATGGTATTTACGCTATATTTTTAATAATTGTGGTACTGCCATCGATTCTTGCTACCATTCAGTCCAGAACCTTTGTCTCCTCCTCTGCTGTCCAAAAATATAAAAATGAGAACATACAAAACTATAATTTTGCCTGTGGTTTCGTATGCGTGTGAAACTTGGTCTCTGACATTAATGGAGGAACATAGACTGAGGGTGTTTAAGAACAGGGTGTTGAGAATATTTGGACCGAAGAGGGATGAAGTGACAGGAGGTTGGAGAAAACTGCATAATGAGGAGCTTTATAACTTGTACTCTTCTCCAAGTATCATTAGAATGATAAAGTAAAGGAGGATTAGATGGGCAGGGCATGTAGCACGAATGGGAGAGAAGAGGAATGCATATAGGATATTGGTGGGACAGCCGGAAGGAAAGAGACCATAGGGACGACCAAGGCGTAGGTGGGTGGACAATATTAGAATGGATCTTAGAGAGACAGAATGGGATGGTATGGATTCGATTCGATGGATTCATGATAGGTATCAGTGGAGGACTTTTGTGAAGGCGGTAATGAACCTTCGGGTTTCATAAGATTCTGGGAAGTTCTTGAGTAGCTGTACAGCTTGCAGCTTCTCAAGAAGGGCTCAGTTCCATGAGTGACTACTATCGATTGCTTGTGAACAGTGTCTTAGAATACCTTGACCACAATACAGAGGGCGGTTTATGGCAAGTTAACTGTTGCTGTACCTGTATTGCTATGCTATTCTTGGAGATCCTATAACCGATTTGATGGAGAAGAGCAATTTTATAGAGATATTGTGCTTACACCGAGATCATCATGGAAATGAAAAGGTTGTGTGCTTTAAGGCAAATATAAATGAAAGGTAAACATATGACGGTGTTGGTCCGCTACGAAAGGGTTATCTTTTGATTAAAATGTAATCCTATGAACTGGCGTTTGCAATATTGGCGTCTAGTATTTCCGTCAATATTTAGACGTTTTCAAATAAAGTTGAATCTCTTTTTTATTTTTTTTGAAACGTTAAAATTAGAGAAAAGGGGGAAAAAGAAGTTCAAAGGCATTCCTCGAAAAATGATGATAGTGATACATAAGGGGAGAGAAGTGAAGCTGTTTTGTGTGCGCGAGAAACGACAGAAGAAGAAGATGAAGGAGGAAGAAGAAAGGGGTGAGGATGATAACAATTGGCTGCATGTCTGTAGGCCAGAGGCGATGGTACATCAGAAGGAATCATATGGTACACATAACCACTGCAAGACTACAGATATCAAAAACCGTAAACTGAGAAGCAATCGTGTATCACGGAATCACAGTACACAACTAATCCCTCGACAGAAAGAAAAAAGGATATTAAAAATGGAAAAGAAGAAAGCAACTTTCCTATGTAGAAAAAAAAAGATGCGTCTCCCATTTGTACAATAACAAGTTTTCTGCCACCCTCACCCCCAAAACAGGGAAGGGAAAAGAGCCACGAAGAATAAATATAAAACATCTGCACGAAGATTCAACAGTAAGTACTGCTCAGGAGTACAAAAGAAGACTCCATTTGCTTTATCTTCTAGCATCTTTTGATCGCTGTGGTGTGCGTCCCAGCTTGTGGAATGGGCAAACAGCACGAGAGAGCTGCATTACGCCACAACAAATACGCTATGAGATCAAAGGTTTCTGGTCTTTCTGCAACATTAATCTTTATAATCTTTTCAACTCCTACTTGAAAGGCGAAATTATGAATATGGATCCATAACGGTTATTGCTTGTTGATGTGTACCATGAATGATTGATTGATGGTCTGATGGTCTCTACGTGATTTGACAATGCAAAATTTTGATTCCAAATCTAACCATACCTCTGGAAGGCCCAGAGCACACAGGTAACTTGCTGTGTTTAAAGTGTATTATTAGATTCCATGTGAGAATTCTATAGTATATATGCAGGTATTCGCCTTGTAGAGCCTCTGTTTCCTGGACTATAGAGAGCTGTGTGTCCACAAGCTCTGATCGAGGAGGACATTGTCGGCGCTTTAGAGAACAATGCACAAACATGAGAAGGAAGGAAGAATACAAGTTCGTGCATGTATGACATAAGCAATATAGATCTGTATATTTAAACTTTTGCGGTCCTATATCGGACGGATTCCGCTGCTTAAAATTCTGCTTTCCGGTCCTATATCGGACTGATTCCGCGTTCCGGTCCTATGTCGGACTGAGTCCATCGCTTTAAATTCTGCGTTCCGGTCCTATGTCGGACTGAGTCCATCGCATTAAATTCCGCGTTCCGGTCCTATATCGGACTGATTCCGCTGCTTTAAATTCCGCGTTCCGGTCCTATATCGGACTGATTCCGCTGCTTTAAATTCCGCGTTCCGGTCCTGTATCGAACTGATTCCACTGCTTTAAATTCCGAGTTCCGGTCCGATGTCGGACTGAGTCCATCGCTTAAAGTTCCTCGTTCCCGTCCTGTTTGGGATTCAGTCCGCCACGTGTTTTATAATGTTATAGACGATCTGGAGTCAGTCTGAGGGAGGCAAAAGTTGTCAGTGTGTCAATTAAGCCCTTCTCTTTGTAGTGGTGTGAAGAGACCTTCAGTTTTATACTGGATTTTACTCTGTGGCTTCTTCCAGTGTGCGTGCATTGGATAGCAGACAAATCCAAGAATAATTACATGGTGACTCGGAGTCTTCCAGCGAATTTAGTCAGGATTCATATCATTTGATCGTGTTGAACCTCATGTCGAAGTAAGTGGGACCCATATGATTGACAGTTGCTGTAATTCTGGTGACGGCCAGGCGGGTGGAAATGGAGATCGTGGTGGTTACATCGCCGAAGACGATGGTAATTAAGAGCGGGTTCTCTGGCACGAAATTGATCTATAGGACAACATTTCATGCCTCATCTGTTTATAAACCACCTAGAAACAAATGCATGCTTTTCCAGAGGACTTTTATGCTATATTTAGTACATTTTTAAAGAAATAGCTGCTGAAAATAAAGGATATATAAGCAAGGAAATCTGTGCAGTATGAAACTGTAGTCAGCAAAACTTCTTTTTCTCAACTGGAGTTCCGTAAGAAAGCGGTTGAAGGATTGGCAGGAACCTTCGAAGCAAAATGACCCGAGAAAAAGAAAACCAAGTTGAACAGATGTAGAAGAACGTTCCAATGTCAAACTGCGCCTAATTCAGGCACACGACTGGAAGGCAAAAAAGAATTGTGTACTTCTCTGCAACATAGAAGCGAAAGGAGGCCGAAGAGACACTTTTTGTTGTGACCCCCGCCGAGAAGGCAAGGACTCCTCCCCAACAAATGTTTTGCAGTATATTGTACCGTGAAGAATTACCGTTTGGTTTTTTTTTTTATTGATAGTGGGGTGGGACTAAGTCCCTTGTACTGCGGCCACTTCTGGCCTATTGTACCAGCCCCGGGTGATTATGATGATGCAGAATTTGGTGGAATGAAGATTGGCAGGGGAAACCGAAGTACTAGGAGAAAACTGGCCCCAGCGCCACTTTGTTAACCAAAAATCCCACTTGACCAGACCCGGGATCAAACCCGGGCCGCCGCGGTGGGAAGCCAGCGCTTACCGCTTGACGTATGGCGCGGCCATACCGTTTGATATGTAGCCAATAGACATCATTTTATACCTGATGAAGTTACAGAAAAAATCCCATTTTTCTAAGTAGAAAATTTTATCCTTTTTATTATTTTAATGCTTAGAGCAATCCGCCACTGACACGCGTGTGCAATCTTCTTATCACGCATCCTTTTTATGTAGTGACGTCATCGTTTACGCTACGCTTTATGTTTCATTTTAGAGTGCTGAACTCATGAACTTAACGAATACCAACGGAGACATAGCTTGCAGATATTTACGTCAAATTCTCATATGTCTCCTATAATACGAGATGTTGAGACGTCACCAAACTCTTATTCAGCGAACTGGGGCCTGTTTTGTTACCTGTCGAGCAGGCACCGTGCACTGCATGTGGCCATAGCGACAGCGGTACAGTCCTTAGCAAAAATTTAGCGCAATCAGTATTCAAACAGCAGACGTTTCATCCGTGTCCACAACATTTTCAGTATATATATGAATGTTTCTTCCATTTTATATAAATTATAAAAACAAAGACGTTCGTAATCATAAGAGTAAAAAGTAAAGGTATCCCTGTAATAGACCGTGGAGGCCCATAGGGTTGTGAGATGTTGAGGTTCTCACGTTTGCTCTAGACAATCGTCTCATAGATGGCGGTGAAGTTGTCAGCCTTACGCGCGGTCCGCCCTTTAACCCCCAGAAAGATTCTTGGTACTCATTTCTGGTAGAGGCTGAGTCGACCCCAGGGCCATAGTGAGGCTGGGTGAATTAGGTCAATTGAAAAAATACACCTCATCGGGATTCGATCCCGCGACCTTCGGCTTGTAGCATAGTGCCTCAACCAACTACACTACCGCGTGCACCCAGTTCGTGATAATAGCTACAAATGAATAGTAGTTCAGTGGTATTTACGTAAAGCCAGCATAGAGTGGTAATGGTATTTAAATTGGACCGCAAAGGGTTAAGATGACGGGCCTACACGTCCTAATGAACTTGCTAATGTAATGTACAACTAACTCCATGGTGCATGGATTATAGTCACTGAGATAATCGGATTTCCTTCCACGTATGCAACCCGAATGTTCTCATTGCTTTCACAAGAACTAGATAGTAGCCTCCGCCTTAATTCGCAGAATCAGTTTCACTATCTCACATGCTATTTGTGTAAGATAAATTTTAATATTACCCTCCCACTTAGCGTATGTCTCTAAATTGATTTCTTACCTTCATGTTTTATAAAAAAAAATCTACGTGCATGTTATCCTTGTCGGTTTGATCATCATAATGTCTGGTGATCCTCACTCTACGATTTTCGTCAGCCTCCTATCGCTAGTCTCCTCTTACCTGTGAGCTCTATACTCTGTCATCACAGAAATCAGCTCTACCCTTAGAGAGTGACTAATCTTCATAACTAAACAATAAAATATGTAAAGTTATAGTATTGTAACGCGTTTAGTTACTTAAGATGCCGTTCGAATTGTTAACTGGTTTATTTAACAACCTACAAGTATCGGCTACAATTAATTACAACAATGTTACGGGTTTACACACAAATCTGTCCACTCTATCGCGATTCACTCGTTACATCTAATCTCGGCGACTACCACAGTTCAACTCGTAACTCTCCGCTGGCGAGATTCCAACTGTGTATTCTATATTTTAATCTTTATGTTTTTAAGTATGAGCCGGGATATCCCAGTCGGTATAGAGACTGGCTTCGCGCTGGACAACCGAGGGGTTGGAGTTCGAATCCCGGTGGGGGCGAGATATTTCACTTCTCCACGTCGTCCAGACCCGCACTTGGGCCCACGCAGCTTCCTGTCCAATGGGTACCGGGTACTTTTCCCCGGGGGTAAAGTGGTCGGGTCGTGAAGCTGATCCCTCACCTTCAACTAGTGCCGAGTTCAAGAAAATGTGGACCTTTTCATCCTTTCCCCCATAAACCTTCATCGCGTAGTGCTAAATTAAGTAAGTACAGGGCGAATTTTACTTACATTTTACGTTTATCTGAGAAGACAGAAATTGTCCACCGAGATTAGCGAGAATTGCATAAGTATATAATCGGCTTTAGTCATTTTTGTGGGAATGTCATTTTAATTATGCGTTTTAATGAAGATTTCATTTAAAAACGATGTGATGATAAACGGTTAAACCGTTATTTCTACACCGATGTCTTGAGAATCCATACGCGTGAAAGCTTGGCGTCTCTCTCTGGTAGAATATGTAATTTCACTGGTCGATAGTATTTCCGTATAATAATAATTGCCCGTCCCGGCAGAGGTGTTACGGACTAAGTATGAGAAATTGCGGGCACTGACTTTGGTCTCTCAGTCTACAAGTGTGACGTTGGTACAAGGAAGGTTAAAGGTGAAGTAACATCAACCACTGTGCCAACTTTCTGTCTCATAGAGATCCACCCCACCAGTTTAATGGCTTGCGGATAGTCACTGCGATTGCGTACTTACTGAGTTCTCGTAACACGGTGCAATTCGGTTGCAGTTTATGTCATATTGACGCCACAATTGGATATCTGCGGTTGATGCTTGTGGTTGAAAATTCAATGTTAGGACCATGCATACGCAGGCTCTGTTAAGTGCAGGATGTCCAGAACTGCGGATACTTGCTATGTCGTTACGTCTTCCACTCCATCTGTGTATCCAAACGTTAAAAGCAGAAGTTCTAGCTACCAAACTATGTACGTACCCAACAGCATGGAATAGAGACATTCTAGAAGATGTAGTAGTAACTGAGCTGTCAGGAAATTCTCGCTACTCGTGGAACCCTAAAATCTGTTACAGTTCTGTATTTCAGCATCCTGTTGCAATTGTTCAACTTAACGTCCATTAGTTATCGTCCGTCAATATCGCAACACTTCCATTCACCACTCAATTTTTTAGTTTAACATTATACACCTTGACACTACATGTTTCGTCACCAAACGGCCATCTTCAGGTGTCTTGATATGTTACAATTATTTAATTAAATTGTGTTAAAACTTTAAAGGATTTTATCTGGTTTTACCCTGAAAAGAGAACTACAGCGTGTGATTTTAACACGAACTAAGACAGTGTAGCAGTTAACGTTATATCCGTAAGCGTTTATAAGAATCTTAGTTGTGATTCATGTGGATCCAGTCCATGGATGTTTGTCCATTTTACTCATCTGCTTCTATCTACGTTTAGCTTTCCCAAATTGTCTCTTCCGTTGAGGTTTTCCAAACAATTTGTATCCATTAGTCACGTCTGCATGTGTTTTGTATGTCCGTCTTATCCTCCTAGGTTTCATGACTTAATAATACAGGATGTTCAGTTAAGGAGGAAACTTCGCAACATCGCTGACCTGGCCCATTGTTCCTCACAGATTGCTGCTGTAACTGTAACGGCGCGCGTTTATCAGCGCTAATGACTCATTCTGATATCAGCATATACAGTAGCAATATGTGAGGAATGTTGGGCCGTGTCAGCGGTGTTGCGAAATTTCCTTCTTAACTGAACGCACTGTATTTAGGGAAGAGTAAGAAATACGAAAAAGTCTTTATGGATTTTTTTTCTTTTCTCTTGCTACTTGATCTCTTTTTGGTTGAAATATTAGTCTGAGCAATTTGTCCTGAAACACCTTCATTCAGCGTTCTTTTGGCACGAGGATCCAAATGTAATAATAATATATAATAGCAGGTAAAATTACTTTTCTCGTAGATGTCGATAGAATACGTTTTTTCCATTATGAAAAGTTGTAACGCTGTTTTCGCTTGCGGTTTTATTTCTGTGTGTCTTTTATGTTTATGTACTAATTTATTTATTTTTCTGTTTGCTAATTTCCCTGCAACTTTTGTATTAAGTAATGGAACAGCGAAAGGTGCAGAACAAACAGATAATTTACCTTAGCTTTTACCTTTCCCAACACAATCTTCATCGAAAAAAAAAAATGGTAAGGAGATAACTGTTGTAACTTGTACGTGAGGGGTCCCCCAGTTCGAATGGCAACCAGTACAAAGACCATACTGGCTGACGTATTTTCGTGGTTTTCTAAAGAAAAACATGTATGGTTCCTTAGATTAGGCTACGGTCACTTCCATCCATTCATTTGATGTCCAAAATGTCTGACTGATAAAGTAGAAAAAATTACAATTGTCTCTGTCCTCAATTAATTAAACACTACGCCATGAAGGCGTATGGAGCAGTGGATGTACAGTGCCACATTTTCTTGACCTCGGCATTAGCTGGAGGTGAGTGGTCAGTTTCTTTCCTCCAGGGAAAGAGTCCACAGTTCGCATTGGATAGGAGGTTGAGTGGACCCCAGAGACGGTCTGGACCTGACTGATGGCATAGCTAAATAAATAACTTCCAAAATGAATTCACAAGGCTTAGGTTGCACTAGACCTGCTTACGTACTAAATTTGAGTGTTGAGACACTGATTCTAGACATTTTAATTAACTTTACCTTTGTGTTTCCTTGTGCTAGATGCTAGAACAAGTGTTATGATGAATTTGCTACTTAGACTCGTCATAAAACACGGAGAAAACACGGGGAAAGCCGGAGTATTTGCAGCTTCCAGTGTAATCATGTCGGTTTAGGCGTAATGGTACCTTCTCACACCAGGCTTTGCTCTAAGTGAGATAGTGAGAATTTATCTGCCCTTAGGCTAAATGCAGAGCCTTTTTATTCTTTTGTAACCCTAACATAAGTGAATCACTGGCAAGTGTAGAAATTACCTGCCCTAGCATTGCAAGAACTTGACTCTAGAAGGATCTCACAGCTATCCTGAACGCAGTGCGCTCTGTCGGCGATGTGCTATCTCCTGCACTGCGGTCCTGCTGTCCCAGGATCAGTCCAATTCGATATTAGCTCGCTCGTAAAACTGCGCTCTGCACATACATACAATTGTTTCCAATGCAACAGTGGGTTAAGTGGCAGACCTGTCACACTGGCATTCGCGCTTCGTGCTTCAGGTTACGATCGAGACAGGTTCGAGACTATCGAAGTGGCGAGGGAGACGAAGGCAAATATTCAACAGTTCAGTCACTGTAAGGAACCTGGCATTTGTGCTCATTACTTACTTACTCATGGAGCTGAGCCCTTCTGGAGGAGCCGCCAATTCTGCAGCTACTCAAGAACTTCCCAGCATTCTATGGAACCCGAATATTCATTACCGTGTTCACAAGAGCCCTCCACTGGTCCCTATCCTGAGCCAGATCTATCCAAACCATACCATTCCATCCTATCTCTCTAAGATCCATTCTAATAATGTCGACCCACCTACGCCTTGGTCTTCCCAGTGGTCCCTTTCCTTCTGGCTTTCCCACCAATATCCTATACGCATTCCTCGTCTTTCCCATTCGTGCTACATGACCTGCCCACTTCATCCTCCTTGACTTGATCATGCTAATTATACTTTGAGAAGAGTACAAGTTATGAAGCTCCTCATTATGAAGTTTTCTCCAACGTCCTGTCACTTCATCTCTCTTCGGTCCAAATATTCTCCTCCCCTCCCTGTTCTCAAACATTCTCAGTCTATGTTCCTCCCTTAATGTCAGAGACCAAGTTTCACACCCATACAGAACCACAGGCAAAATTATAGTTTTGTACATTCTAGTGCTCATACACACGATAAATTTGTTGTACATGATACGAAAAGCCATGCACAAATTCACCACTCATAGGAATGGATATTCAAAAAGCATAACTTTAAACATTTCTGCGATTTATAACTTTTCTTCTGTAAATCTCATTCGTGAGTAACGTTTGTTTCTAAATAGGAAAGCATGATCATCACAGACATCAGTTTGCACCGTCGTCTACAATATGAATTGTCCTGAGTCACTTAAGGAAAGTAATTTTTTATTTACTGTATTAGATCGTCTCGTATATATAATTCGATGTTTTCTTCCTGAATATAGCCGCCACAAGGTAACGGCTATGGCGCAAAATTTGTAGACAATTTTCGGGGTCTACGTTTTGAATGATAATCGCCAACCTATACCTCTGCTTGAATAATAAGCAGCTACATTTTTCAAAGATTGAAATACCAAGAAGAATGAAAGCCATGGTTTATTTTTCAAATGTTTGCAATCAGACACTTTTAATATGTGATTGTGAAGGCGATATAGAAAATACCACCCGAAAAGAACCGAACAGAGTACGACCTGAAATGGGTATTTGTATATTATAACTATATCAAGGCTATAAAATTTTCAATAAAATTTCCTGAGCCTCTGTTGAAACTAAAATGTTCACAAATAAATTCTTTACTATTGTATTATATTTCAGCATCCTGTTATATTGTGGCATCATTCTTAGACCGTAGGTATACCGTCTAAAATGCAACAATAACCTTTTATAAAAGGTACTAATAATATATTTAATACACAAAAAGTGCTTGTTATGTACTTTAAAATGTCATTAACTATATACATTCATTCCTTGTTTCAACATGTTTCGGCCACTCGTGGACCATCATTAGGTAACGTTTTTTTTTATTAAGGAGACCACGGCACTGTACACTTTGTCTTCTGTATAAGAGGAGACATCACTAAAAGCATACACAACAAAGTAAACTACATAGAAAACTGAAATAACCTCCAGAAAAGGTACAATGGAAATATCCTGCGAAAGAAACTAATAACACAACAAGGACATGCCTAAGGACACAGAAGACAAACTGTACAGTGCGGTGTTGCCTGATGATGGTCCATATGAGGCCAAACATGTTGCATCTAGGAATGAATCTATAATTTTAATGACATTTTAAAGTATTTAACGAGCACTTTAGTGTATTAAATTTATTTCAAATGTCTTTTATATAAGGTTATTCCTGCATTACAATTTACTACTACGTTTTAACATCTAGTGCTCTGTGAGGTACACTAAGCAAATATACTCTATATATTGATATGGTTGCTAAGAAGGATGGACTGAATTCACTCTTCTTCTAACTGTTTTTAACAATGTCTCTTCTATTCGTCTCACCGAAATTAAGTTAACATGTTGGTCTCAGAATATTCAGCTTTTAAAATAAACGTTTTTTCAAGAGACTTGGAAATACTGCATTTCTTCTTTTAAATCTTACAGCAAAGTTGGTGTGTCAGTAGCAGTGAAGTCACTACCTTAAACAGTTCATTCTCCCTAAATCAACCTACCGAGTAGCAGGAAATATGAGTCCTGTTCTGGTGCTTAACAGAGGCAGGAGAGCAGCCAAATGGAAACTAGTAATCTCGACTCAATAATGAAGAGAAGTTATGCAAACCAGAAGGCCTTTGGGCTTCCTCTGCTTCCTTTCTTTCAAACAGTGCAGGAAACTTCACCCCACTCGATACTATTATACTTTTAGGACTTTCAATATGGAACAAGGAAAGCTTCAAATTTTACAAGGCTATCTTCAATAATATATATTATTTTGATTTCATATTTTCTGAATGCCTAAAGCTATTATGCCTTATTTGCTCCATAACCTTCAGATAATGTTCTTTGGATTGTTTATATGCGCTATACTTTAATTTAGTCAGGTACAAGTTGGAGTTTACCTCGGTAGTTTAGAATTCTATCACATTGTCACTTGTAGAGAGTACGCGTGGCGAAATGACGGGTTCTAGTTCGGATGATTGGATTTATTGACAGCTTGGTTACACACTCTCTCTTAATTACATTCTAATACAGCGCTATTGATGACTTATATACACCTCATAATCCACTCCACCGTCGCAAACCCTCGTCTTCTAAATCCCACTTGGCACTTCCACTGCGCTTGCTTCCGCCACTCTCAACTACTCTTAACTAATACGGGCTCAACAGAGAGAGGGGGGTGTCACTTTACGACTGGCGGTTTACCGCCAATCAGTCCGTTTTGGCTTCTCTCGTTAAGTAGCTTCCGCACTGACCACATAGAAAACAGCCTATTTCCCAGCAACGGACTCCATAGAAACCAGTTACTTGATAGCTACCACTGTTGCGTGACGTCACAGCATAGCGGAGTGGGGTATTTGCCAAGCGTTGCGTAGTTACGTGATGAGTGGGGATATGTGACGTCACTCGCTGTTGCGAGTTGCGCTCCTGTTGCGCTATCCAAGCGTTCACAGAGTTATGGCCAAGAAACGCGCCGATACAATCCGAAACTCTCCCTTTGCACGCGTGCCCCGAGACATCTGTGACTCAACAGTTCCTGTATAGAACAAATACGCCACAATATCGTCCGATGCCAGTAAGCTTGAGCGCATCCAGCAGAAGTTTATGTCCGTCTTGTTTCTATCGTCTTTTCCCTCACGTTCCTTATAGTTTTCTTCAGCCCCAGTAGGCCTAGGCCTACCGCCATGAACATCTCCGTTCACTTCGGTTTTTCTAGATCTTACACACAGAAAAACGCACACACACAAACTAAACAACCATGCCCTGAGTGGGATTCGAACCCACGATCCCGATTTCCAAGCGAGCGAAGACAGTGCATGCCCTAGACCGCTCGAGTACTGTGACCGGCAGTCATGCTTTTACCTTAGAGAAATTAGGTGTACGTTCTTCACGCAGAAGAAGACGCCACTTAAATTCGCTTATTTACTTCAGGTCTATCGTGCCCTTAAATCCTGCACTTCCTCTTGGAAAACCTTACGTAGTCTTCATGTTCCTACTCGCAATGTAAGGGACTTTTCAAATTTGTTGTTTTTTTTTTCTTTTAATAACACACTCCTCGGTGGTCCTATGCTGCCAACGCAGTGGATAGAGATCGCGACATATTTGCAGTCGTAGCGGTTTCTCTCAATCACATCGTCACGTGCACGGGGTACGCTTGACGAAACTAACGGGATTATTGGACTTATTTTCACTTTGGTTAGAAGTTCTCTTAATTACAATTAATACAGTGTCACCGCTATTCTACGCACTTTCTGTTCACTGTTGCCACGCACTAGGATTCTCAGTCTTCACCAGTCGTCTCCTGGCAATGGATCTCAACGCAGAAATTTTTCACTTCAAAATACTATGAAGTCTTCTTGTTACTTCGTTTTCAGTCACTCTGTAATCCTCTGTCCTAATGTACACTTAACTAATCTTCACAGTTCACTAAGGACATGCTCCATTCCCGTCCTTGCACTCTCAACTGCACAGCACTCTAATCTACTCGCAAACTATAACAGATCCTCGTTATATAGGCTCCGCACGGACCACACAGAAACATAAGTCATGCGATTGCTCTCTCGCCAGTCCATCCGCGCGCTGAGTGCTGACTAGCAACGATCCATAACATTCGTCCAATTGCTGAGTGCTCGTATCACGGGGTGTTTTTCGAGCCGTTGATTAACAATGTTTAAGAAAATCCGTTACATTATTTTATAATTTTCTACATAACATTTTAATAATATTTGTTCACAATCATGGCTTTCTTTTTTGTTATCTAGTTCTCAGTTATTCCGTACTGTATATATTTCTCTTCATGTCTGTTGGTTCATCTCTTCCGTATTAATGTGTTTTCTTTCTCCAATGTTTGCCTGTAATTGGTCTCTTGGCTGTTGTCAAGCACTTCAGTAGATGAACTTAATTGTTTTCATTAATTTCACATTACGCATTATAATATACACTGCATATTTCTATTTTATTTTCTTCGCAACTCAAATGTTATAAATTGCCTTGTCTTGTATTTTTGTAAGTGATTGTTTCTTCCTTTCACTCCTGCAGTCTTTGAAATTTGCCCCTTAGCTATCGTGTTAGCACATAAATTAACAGGAATTGAATTATTATTGTTATTATTAAATATCTAAATATTTAATTTCTCTTCAAAGAAAGCAGAATAATACGAAGAATTTATGACTGCAATTTACAGTTAAGAAAATATTACAAATAATATTGTCATTTCTTCATGAATTCCATTTGTCGAGATAGTTATACGTACGTGTATATTCATGTGTGTACGTCTAGCACAAGAACTGGTAAAATCTAAAATGAGATTTCTCTGTGATTTATTATGAAAGATGAAGAGTCTAACAGAACTGTGCATGCAGTCTTTGAGTGTCTTCCTTAATAAAATTAAAATAACTGACAACTAATTACGAAACTCGTGCGAAAGGCATACTGCTGGGCATAATCCAAGTACTGCTGCTGTGCTTATGCCAGGAGACTGATCAGTCATGAGGATTCTCATATTTTCAATCCAATGTCACTTTCGAAACTGCATTTAATTAACTTTCGTAATAAATTCAAAATAGCAGCAATAAAGCAATGAAGGTCTCTCACGCAAAGAGCTGGTAACTAGAAGTTGATACATAAATCCAATAAATGAATTGGAATGAAAATAATCAACTTTGATTTTCTCTTGTAAAGTCCTGTCTGAACATTCAGTAGGTCTTAGTACCTTGGTAAGCGCAGTCTTACCAGAAATTCATACATTGTGTGTCTGTTGCATGATTTATGTATCAGAGCTGTACGAACGTCATAGTTAAAGCAGCACGTATTAGGAAAGAACAAGGAATTTATTAATAAGATTTAAAAGTTTGTGACGATGGTGGATTAGTACAAATATTATGTTTCTGGACATTATCCACCGTCTTGCCTTTATCTGAAAACCTTCCTCTTTATTTTTGGTCCGGAGACAGGGACTAGCTCTATCGAGTGGGCCCAACTGAGTAGTTTTTACCTGAAGATAGCGATAGAATCCAGTCTCCGAAACGTTGTGTTTTGAAAAATAAAGAGGACAGTGTCCAAAACATAATATTTGTACTCAGGCACTCATTGGTAGTGATTCGAAAGGACGTTGAAAGCAGTTATTGTGAAGTATGTTAATGCATTCTTTTAGAATTTGCTTGGAAGAATGTTTGAAAAGTGGAATAAATTCGACGTCCTGATGATCTCACATATTTTCATATAATTTGAATGTAAAAAAAATACTTTTTTCCATTTTCGTGATAAAGCCTTTGAATAGTGCAGGTTGCAGTTGTGTGCTTTAGTTATGTCATGCTCGTGTCGGGTTGTGCAATGAGACTTGTGGGGGCCAGGATCTGTTTACATGAATATTTTAGCAATTTCGTCAAACTTCGATTTAAAATTTCGTTTGATACATATGCAATGAGGACAGGGTGACATTCCAAGATTTCATAGCCTTTATTCCCATCTACAGATTTTACATTCGTACGAGTAAATTTCGGGACACATTGAGCCAAAATACACTTTCCTGTGCCTAATGCATTCTAGAAAGAAATGTTACAAATAAGATTTCTTAAATCCTAGCTAAGAAACTGTAAGGTTTCTTCCTTAATGAAAGTTGAATATATGATGTGCATGCAGTGTTGGAATGACGTGAATACTTTGATAGCGTTAAAAACGTTTCATCAAAGCCAGTTAAGTTGAAGAATGAGATCCCGTGGTCGCTTGCTGTGTGTTTCATGTTGTAACAAATTGATACGGAAATGACTTAGAAGCTGTGTGAGGTTACTACAACAGTGTTGTTAACAGAGAAGTGAAATGAATTCACACGTCAGTAATGTGTGAAATAGACCTAAGTTCTGGGATGTGGCGCCGTGTATATATTGTGTTAACCGACGTTTCGGAGGAACGTATTGCCTCCATCTTCAGGGTAGAATCTGCGAGCGGATTTTCTTTTTTCTTCTACCCTGAAGATGGAGACGATACGTTCCTCCGAAATGTCGGTTAACACAATATATGCACGGCGCCACATCCCAGAAGACTGTTTTCTACATAGTCACCTCCGTGAAAACCTCAGATCTTAGTTGTCGTGTTTACCAAAAGTTAATAATTCTTCAGTGACTATCATTAAATTGTTAATTATTTTCATTAAAAGTCATCATTTTTTATTTGCATTGTGAATGGAATTATGACGGATGCACCGTGTTTTTGCTTTTAATTACCTTTTTAAAATTTCTTCGATTCAGTATGCGACAGGAAATAAGAGACAAGAAAATGACCCGAAATTCAACATTTAAAATTTTCAAACTGAAACACCATACCCCATTACAAATAACTGGAATTTCCTAGAGCACTAAAATGCTGTTTGTAATATGTCGATCTGCCCAGGCTTCAAGGAACCCCCCTATAGCACCCGATGCGAGACTTTCAGATGAGTTCTGTTGCATCACTACTACTTAGAATTCAAAACCTGTTCTCCAATTTTCCACAATCTTCCAAAAATAACCCGTTCTCTCTAAGATATTCACTGATATTTTCTGTAATCATGTTAACAAAGTAAGTTTTTTCGCTATACATGTGACATTAATCAAAAAGAAGAAAACTCTTAATTTTATTGCAGAATTTAAACCGATACAAGCTTGTGTTCTGCTGGAACTGACCTTCTACTATGGGGAGGAAAACAATACTGAAATGTTTCTGGGAAGGAAAGGAGGTCAGGCCATTCCTAGTTGACAGACCGGAAGTAGTTGGCAATGATTTACAACCCATTCAAAAGACAATGTGAAGAACTTACGTTACAAATAAAGTGTACCATGAAGTGTGCTGTAAAGTACTTTCTGCAAACCATATGGGTTACGAATTGGTTGAGAATTTAGAAACTATATGAAGACGTTTTGCCCGTCGGAGACTGTAACTGAAGATGATAAACCGATAGAAAAATACGGCGCCGTACATTTAGAAGCCCGGATTTTTTAATCTAAATTTGGCATAAAATAACGTTTTTGTAGAGCGCGGAAAAATAACCAAATATAATCGTAGTAGAACACACATTTAATAAAATACGTCACCAAGCAAGCCGGCTCAGTCGGTAACACATCGCCTTCGCTTCCTAAGTTGTCTAGTTGGGATGTCGGCCTAGACACCGAGTATACTGACTGAGGCTTTCTGTAATCATTCTAGGCAGTTGCCCGAACAGCGTCTTGCGAAAGGCTGTTGCCGCTTTCCGCCACATTCATTACAAGACACTATTCGCTCTGAAGCAGCCAGTCGTCGCTGTACCTTCTGAGCTACAGAGAGCGTCGTTAAATAAACTGCAGATAAGTACTCGTAAATAATTCAATATAACATACTACAAAGAAAACAAGCAGAGCTTTGTGAATTGCAGGATTAATTGGAGCCGGGATTGAGAAGTCAGTATAGCGACCGCCACGGGGTGTATGACCGAGATGTTGGAGGTAGGGTCAAGAATTTTCACTTCTCCAATTGTCCAGACCGGCTCTGTGGTTCACGCAGCCTCCTATACGAGGGCTATCGAGTGCTCTTTCCCGGGGGTAAAGTTGCCAGGGCGTGAAGCTGATCACTCACCTCAAACTAATGCCGAGGTCAAGAAAATATGTATCTATACATCCACTTGAAATTTTGTATTACTTACTTACTTACGTATTTATGGAGCTAGCCCTTCTGGAGGAGCCGCCAATTCTGCAGCTACTCAAGAATTTCCCAGCATTTTATGGAACCTGAAGGTTCATTCCTATGTACATAAGAGCCCTCCAGTGGTCCCTATCCTTAGCCAGATCTATCCAATCCATACCATCCAATCCTTTCTCTCTAAGATCCATTCTAATATTGTTCACCCACCTACGCCTTGGTCGTCCCTTTGGTCTCTTTCCTTCCGGCTGTCCCACCAATATCCTATAAGCATTCCTCGTCTCTCCCATTCGTGCTACATGACCTCCCATAGAGACAAAAATTATGAAGTACTGAAGAAGTGGGAAAAATATGTTTTTGAACTCGTATTCGAAACTTCATTTTCCCTAGTTTTCTCCTGCAGTAGAAATAACGAGAGAAACATTATTTTCTGTAGTTTTTAATATCCACAGATGTACCGCTGAAATTCCAAAGGTTATGATCTGTTTACTACTATAGTATCTTGGGGATATGAGATCTCCGCTCACAGGTTGTGGGGAAGGTGGCGACGGACGAAGGAAAGCAAGAGTGACGAGCCCCATTCCAATGAAGGCATGACAAGAATCTTGCAAAGTGAGCATCTCAAGCCCACAAAGCAATTATGTCACACATTTCCACGTCCAACAAATTCAACAGAGATATCATACGAGAAAGAGCAGATGGTAGGTTGCTGAATGGCATTCATTCTGCGGTTTTCCAGAGCACAGGCCCTGTCAAGTTCGGCGAATCATGTTTATAAAATTATGCCCCCTAAGTTTACTGAATTTATTAGCCATTCGTTTGGATACGAAATAGAACTCATCAAAACTACCTCTACTCCATTCCTTAAGTATTTGTATTTATCAGTTTACTCCTTAAAAATACGGGTCCATGATTCTAAATATTGAATTAGTTATCCATACAAAAGTCTTTGAAATTATATATATATATTGCACTGGAATGACAGGAATATATTGAAAAATATACAGTTGAATTCGATATCCTGATATTCCATTTTTCGATGTCGATGCTGTGTATTATGAAGATGGTTGAAATAATTAAGATATTCGTAAGAACGTAAAACTGCATAGGGAGAAGAGGATACTGGTGGGAAAGCCAGAAGGAAAGAATCCATTAGGAAGACAAAGACGTAGGTTGGTGGACAGTGTTCAAATGGATCCAAGAGAGATACCATGGAGTGGTATGGAGCGTATTGATATGGCTCAGAATAAGGACCAGTGGAGGGCTCTTGTGAACACGGTAATGAACCTTCGGGTTCCATAAAATTGTGATAAGTTCTTGAGTAGATGAGCAGGTGGCTTCTCTAGAAGGGTTCAACTACATGTGTGAGTGAGTGAGTTCAGGATAGGGACCAGTGGAGAGCTATTGTGAACACGGTAATGAACCTTCGGGTTCCATGAAATGCTGGGAAGTTCTGAGTGGCTGCACAATTGGCGGCTTTTCAAGAAGGTCTCAGCTCCATGAAGTTAATTCAGTTAGTTAACAACGTAAAAACATTAGCAGCAAGTTGAATTTGTCCATTGCTCTGGTTCCATAATAGAAGTAATATGTACGTTAAGCATGGGTGGTTATCTCATGCCTTTGAACAGAATGCATTGTCTAAAAACAGGCAACACATATGTTCCCGTCGTCAACATAATCATTATTTTCCTATGATTGTCATTCATTCATTCATCAGTAATCTGTCAGACGACAGAGTCAGGTCCACAGTCTCTTCTAAAACAGTTCCTCCACTTAATGCAATCTCAAGCTTTCTCCTTCAAATAAAAATATCCTCTTCTGTCCCCAAGGTTGTCCAGCATCTTCTTACGTCTTCTTCCTCGTCTTCTGGTCACTTCTATCCGCCCCTTCGGTATGTTTTGTCTCCAGAGAAGACATCTCGCATATATGGTATCTCTGTTTTTGGAAAGAGACTATTAATTACCATTAATTCGTTATCCTTTCTATAATTACAGTGAAGCGACCAGGTTTCCCGAAGCGGTAACTCATGATGTCTGGTTCGAGTTCCCACCGGGACATTTCTTACTCTGAGAGTTTTTTTTATTTTCCATAGTCCCCCAGGCAAATATCGGGATTCGTTCGTCAATGGCTCTACATCCCTCTGTTTGGCCGTGGTCCCTGTAACTCATGATGTCTGGTTCGAGTTCCCACCGGGACATTTCTTACTCTGAGAGTTTTTTTTATTTTCCATAGTCCCCCAGGCAAATGTCGGGATTCGTTCGTCAATGGCTCTACATCCCTCTGTTTGCCGTGGTCCCTGTATGCAGCTTCGTAACCTTCTTTACACTGTCGGTAGGACTCCATGGATGAGTGATCAGCCCGTCCCAACGTCGCTAACTTCATACAGGACAACACAAACTGAATAAACGCACACACAGACATCCATGCCGTAAGTGGGAACCCACGACCCCAGCGTTCTAGCGAGGGAAGAGTGTTCATGCTCTAGACCGCGCGGCCACCCTGATGGACCAAACGTCGGAATACAATCCTTAAAATTAGGATAACTCCGCTTCCTTCCAAATCCCTTAAAATTTATTATTTACTGCCATAGGTCTACAATGATTCGGCCCTTTGTGATATGAGTTAATGACGGCGCCATGAAAATCAAGTAAATAAGCCATGTCATCACAGTATCCATACCGCAGCACGGTCATGATCGTATCATCAGCATGACCATATTCTTTCGTTGGTATCATCAGTGAGGGATGATTGTGTACAGTTCTATCTTTGTGCATATTCAAGTGGTTACAAATGCACAGTTCGAACCAACTGCAATAATCCCCTGTTAATTGACTTTAACTGGTTCCAACAGACGTCGTCGATTAGCGATTCGTCAGTTAACGAACCCGGATTTAGAGTTTGTTTATCGTTGTAAGGCTCATAATTTCATAATGTTATATGGTAGTATCCTGTTGCACTTTCATTTAGTGTCAAGTGCAACATTAATGTTATACACAAGTTATTAAAGTTATTCAGTTAAAGAGTCTAGTAGTCAGAGTTCCCGGCTACAGATTCAGAGGTCTCGGGTTCGATTTCCAGTGCTACCAGATTTTCTGAGAAGTAGGGTGTCTGGAACGGGGTCCACTCAGCCTCGTGAGGAAAATTGAGGAGCTACTTGAATGGAAAAGTAGCGGCTGCAGTCTTGAAAACCAAGATTAACGGCCATGGGGATCCGTTGTGCTGAACACGCGACCTCCTCTATCCGCAAAATTTGGCACTCAATTCTCCGACAAGCGGCGGTCGCTCGGTCGGTATAGTTCGCTTGCGGACTACAGGCCACGGTGAGTTATCACAACATGTTTCAACCAATGTGGTAATCATTAGATGTTAAAATTAGTGGGCGAAGAAACTGCTGTCTTTTTTTTTCGTTGCTTTTGGTAATTTAAAAGTCCTCTCGACGCTCATGAGTGTTTCAGTTGATGGATTGTGCTCTCTCCTGTTTTGTTTTCATTAAGTTTGTTCAAAAATTTTCAAAATATGACGGAAAACCACGAACATTGACAAGACCACACTACCGGAACGGGTGGCCGACCTGTATAAACTTGTGAACATCGCCAGTGCAAGCGAGCATTGTCAGTCCATTGGGTATTTGGACATGCAGTGGAACAGTGGATTATTGCGGGATGACTATACATGGAGCAGAAAAAAGTAATTGTTCAGGCAATCAAAACTTTGCTCCTATATTGCGGATTTTAAGTTTCATTACAATGTTAACAAGGTTCTCAGTTGCTGCATTCACGCCAATAGTTCCTATTTTGAAACAAATGAATCAAGTCAACACACTCTAAATCTCTTACTGTAAGAACCATTTTAATATTATCCTCCCACCTGTACGTTGGTAGTTAAGCCTTATTTTGCTTTCAGACGTACAGATTTTTAATAAGATTTGTTTTTCATATGCTCAGCGACGGAAAACTGCGTCTAGCTGTCAATACATGGAAATGGCCTGACTATTAATTTCTCTGTAACTGGGAATTGACTTCGACGTTTCAGTGCATACGCCTTGTTTGTATTAACAACTGTGCAACTTTAACAGTGACATTATTACAGTCTTCACTTTTTTTTAGGGTAAAATCTGTAAAGGTGAATTTGTCCATGTGCTTTTTTTTTCTGTGGCGCTACGGCTCCAATTTGGGCCTAGACCTACCTCCATGAAACTCTCCGTTTCACTTCGGTTTCACTAGATCTTACACATTCGGTAGGACTCCTTGGGTGAGTGATCAGCTCGTCGCAAGGCCTCTACCTGTAGACAAACACAGAAAAACGCACACAAACATCCATGCCCTGAGTGGGATTCGAACCCATGATCCCGGCTTCCGAGCGAGCGAAGACAGTGCATGCCATAGACCGCTCGGCTACCGTGACCGGCTGTCCATGTGCTTACCTAATTAAAATCTACGCCATAAAGACTCATGGGAGAGTTAAGTAAAGTAAAGTAATATAAATTAAAGGTATCCCTGTCACAAGCCGTGGAGGACCATAGGGTTGTGAGATATTGAGGCTCCCACATTTTCTAGACAATCGGCTCGCAGATGACGGTGAAGTTGTCAGCCTTACGCGCCAGCAGCCCTTTACCCCCAAGAATATTCCATGACTATTCCTAGTACTCATTTCTGTTAGAGACTGAGTCGTCCCCAGGGCCATAATGCGGCTAGAAGGATTAGGTCAATTGAAAAAAATCCAATGACCTCATCGGGACTTGAACCCGCGACCTTCCGGCTTGTAGCATAGTGCCTCAACCAACTATCCTACCGCGTGCCCCGGCTAATGGGAGAGCACAGGAGAAATTTAGATTCGAATTTTCAGGAAACGCTAACAAGTGAAAAGTAAAGAAGTAAAGCTATCCCTGCAACAGGCCGTGGAGGCACGTAGGTTTGTCAGACTTCGAGACCCCCACATTTTCTAGACAATCGGCACACAGATGGCGGTGAGGTCGTCAGCCTTACTCGCCACCCACATTTTATACCACAGGAATATTCCTGGTATACATTTCCGTTAGAGACAGAGTCGATTCCAGGGACGTAGTGGGACTGGAAGGATTAAGTCATTTGAAAAATCCAGTGATCTCATCGGGAATGTAACCCACGACCTTCCGGTTTGTAGCATAGTGCCTCAACCAACAACGCTACCGCGTACTCCAAACACAAACAAGTAAAACAAGGACTAATAAATTGTCAGACAAGGCCTTGTATCCAGTTTATATAGAGTTAATACAGACCTGCTTAGCTTATTACTTACCTACTTACTTATGGAGCTAAGCCCTTCTTGAGTAGAAGCCAAATCTGCAGCTACTCAAGAAGTTCCCAGCATTTTATGGAACCCGAAGGTTGATTACAGTGTTCACAAGAGCCTTCCATTGGTCCCTATCCTGAGCCAGATCAATCCAATCAANAGTACAAGCTATGAAGCTCCTCATTATGCTGTTTTCTCCAACCTCCTGTCACTTCATCCCTCTTCTGTCCAAATATTCTCTTCAACACCCTGTTCTCAAACACCCTCAGTCTATGTTCCTCCCTTAATATCAGAGACCAAGTTTCACACCCATACAGAACCACAAGCAAAATTATAGTTTTGTATATTCTAATTTTTATGTTTTTGGACAACAGACGAGAAGACAAAAGGTTCTGGACTGAATGGTAGCAAACATTACCCGAGTTCAGTCTCCTCCTAATTTCCTCCTGAATCAGGTTTTGATTTGTTATCGTCGTTCTCAAATATCTGAACGGTGTCACATTTTCAAAACATCTGTTTCCTATCTACATAAATAAATTAATATTTTGTTATTAGGATGGTTCGTATGCGTACTGTCTTGCAGCTCCCTGTCCACGCTAAACAACCACACTGTGTTACTGGTAAGTTCTCCTGCATTGTCTAACGTAAACACGCTGCAAGGCCTAAGTAGATACCCAGCTGTTGTATCTTTCCTAGAAGATATTAAAAATAATGTTGGTATTAGTAACAACAGTGACAATAGTATAAACTGTTCCCTAAGGGGGAGTGGTATTTTCACTTAACTAGAAAGGAACATAAATATATTTAAAAATTTAGAGAGTTTTCGATATTTTTTTGTCCTCTTTTTCCAAAATCCATGAATTAAGATTATTGGTTTTATTATTGGTATTATTTATTATTAAATGCAAGCTATAAGGCAAATCTTTATTTTATCTAGATAAAGTACCGCTACGCCTAAACATCTGCTCGCAAGTTGCGTAGGATGTAGGGAGTAGACTACATACACAGTCACCAGTAGATCCCAGTGACTGGTTTACAGAGGGTTCAGTATTCCATTGGCTGGAGCCTACAGTACCCATACAATGCATGTGCCACGTATGTATTCAGAATGTAATATACCCAGCTACAGAACGCAAAGTTCCATTATTGTAATCCCCCATCATAGTGCTGTATTAACACTTAAAACACCATTCATTCTGGCCTGTTACATAAAATAGAAACATAGATCCCTTCTGTGTGTATGTGTTAGAGAGTGGAGAATGTTTCTGGTAGTAAAGTGAATCTACAACGTATATCGGCGGAAACACAATTTTGAAATATATAAGTTGACATCAATTTATTTTCAATTACTTGCCTGTCATATTCACTTTTGGGACGTCCCTCATGCAAAAGGCAGCTAAATGCTCAAGTTGAGAAATGAGAATATTAGATTAATATTGCAATCCATTCCGTTGTATCTTCACCAAATGTGTTTTAGTTTGTACTTTCCCAGCACACATAACCGGGATGTATCTATGGGTTAAACTTACTTACTTAATCCATTCCTCTTAAGCCTTTACAGTGTCGAGGTTTCTTTTCTCCATTTTGGCTATTTTGCAGACGGTAGGACTCCTTGGACGAGTAATCAGCTCGTCGCAAGGGCTGTGCCTAAACGCAGGACAACACAAACACAAGAATAAACACATACACATACCAAACATCCATGTCGTGTGTGGGATTCGAAGCCACGATCCCGGCTTCTGAGCGAGCAAAGACAGTACGTGCCTTAGAACGCGCGGGTACCTGCTACCGTGACCGTCTTTGGGTTAAACAAATTAAATTATATATATATATATACACTCGTAATATATGTGTATATGCTGAATTAGAGCCATTATCCGCTGTACACTATGTATGTGTCTGTTCTCTTCTGTAGTATGAAGCAATTCTATTGTCTGGTCAAGGACACCCCTTGCCTTCTTCACCCAGTCATATATTTGCTTCATATGGACAGACAAATTGAAGGCAATAATAACCCATGAAATCTGTAACTAGTTCTTAACACTGGATATCCCTTAGGTTGACCAAGGGAAGCCTGTAAGGGTGTGGAGGGAGAGAAGGCGAATGACCTTGAAGATACAAATGAGTTGCTTCACACGTAGCCCTGAGATCTAAAGGAAGACTGGAGGGACATAACTCTAGGGCACAGTCGAATATCACATCGTGTTATCGTCTCATGGGGCGACATCACTGGGGCCGAGAGCTTCGATGCTCCTAGTCTACTAAGTAAACTTTGTTATCCCCTGGGAGCCTCAGTGGAAATCCCAACTACGCTGTCTGGAGACTCCCGTCCGTACTCAGCACAGTCTGTAACTAGACAGCTCGGCTAAGGTACAGTATCTATGTGTACAGACAGCAAAAGGCAGCAACTGGCTACTGAACGTGGAACCTTGATCTCATCTCCTCGCAAATTATTTTATTCGCTTATCATTAAATTCTTGACGTTTTAGTCAATGTTTCTACTCTTTACGGATATTAATGCATGACAAAGCCTGCTTCTTACGCGAAATATATGTTATGAGAATATCAGGCTAACACATATGTAAACAAACTATAAATTTGTCTACTGTTGTGGTGTGACACTCTTAAGAGAGAATATAGATCGAAGATATTTCGGAAGAAGATACTAAGGAAAATATTTGGATCTGAAACAGAGAGACTAACAGATGGATAGAGATAATTTTATAATTCGGAGCTTAATAATTTTAAGTTATGAAAAATGTCTTTCGGTGATCAATTAAGTGAAGAAGGATTTGGTGGAATATGTAGCATGCATGGGAGGGATAAACCTGTGAATAGAAACTAAGTATAGCGACTGGCTACGGGCTGGACGACAAAAGGTCAGAGTTCGAGTCCCGGTAGTCTCAAGAATTTTCTCTTCTACCTGTCGTTCAGACGGGCTCTGAGGTCCACCCAACCTTTTATCCACTGGGTACCGAGAGCTCTTTCCCCGGGAGTAAAGCATCCGGGCCGTGAGGCTTGCCACTCACCTCCAACTAGTGCCGAGGTCAAGAAAACGTGGGTCTATACATCCACTCCGCTACACGCTTTCATGGCGTAGTGCTTCATTAGTTAAGCACAGGAACAAGCTTAACTTTACAGTCTCGCTCATCTCTCTCGCGGATTTACTCCCGGTTTGTCCGGACCAGTTACATGTTAATATCAAAATGGATATTTAGAGGATTTGGGCGGGGGGTGGCAGTTTGCTTCAATATCAAAATATAAAGCATGAGGTACTACAAAATGCCTGTTGTCTATGTACGTAACTAGGGCCCACTGTTCGTTGTGTATTCTTCCTTTGAAATTCAACAAGTGTAACCTGCCTGTGCTATGAATTTACCGTCAAATTTTTAATTTATTTTTATCGACTTATTTTACATTAAGCTATACCTAATGTCGATCAAAGTGAACCGATGATAATGGCCGCATGAACGATCTTCGCTCGCTCGGAGGCTGGGACCGTGGATTCGAATCCCACACAAGGCATGGATGTTTGGTGTGTGTATGCGTTTATTCTGTGTTTGTATTCCCCTGTGTGTAGGTAGCGGCCTTGCGACGGGCTGATCCCCCGCCCAAGGAGACCTACCGACTGTGAAAAATGATTACGGAACTGAACAAAAGACCTTGGCCCTGAATGGCCTGGAAGAGCCATTGAAAAATAAGTCAATCAAGGTAAAAAGTAAAGCTATCCCTGTTACAGGCCGTGAAGGCCCGTAGGGTTCTGAGACGTCGAGGCTCCCACATTTGGTCTGAACAATCGGCTCACAGAGGCAGTGAAGTTGTCAGCCTTACGTGCCGGCCGCCCTTTACCCACAGGAAGATTCCTCATACTCATAGCTGTTAGAGGCTGAGTCGACCCCAAGACCATAATGTGCTGGAAGGATCAGGTCAACTAAAAAGAATCCAATGACTTCATCGGGAATCAAACCCTCGATCTTCCGGCTTGTAGCGTAATGACTCAACCAACTACGCTACCACGTGCCCCCACTAATGTCAATTACTTTACCTTAATTATTTTTAGGTACCCTCATTTTATTCGAAGAATTTGATTTTTTTATTTTAAAATATACATAATTTATGATTCATTGAAGAGTGGGCAACTTAGCTTATGTTAAAAGTAACAAGAGCCGACGCCCTTTACTACACCATATTAAATGGGTCTCTTGTCGTCACGGCATGACACTTCCTGGGGGTGTATATGGAGGATCTATAGATATAGATCTGCATGCTAGGCGTGAACACGGAATGCGCAATTGCTGGCCACCAGCAAATGGCGGTCTTTATTCTTAGGGGTAGGTCTTGAAGTAACATTTCCTAAAAGGAACTTTCATATCTTCATAAAATACTTGCATATTACGTCATATGAGCAGGGTCTGTGACACGGACAGTTTCTTTACCTCGACGTTAACAATCGGAAGAGAGTATGGAGGTCGGAATTCTGTATAGGGTACATTCACTGAAATCAGCAATAGGATAATTAACAAGACAGCCTGTACTGTTTGTGTAGTGGAGTTACAGGATATCGGATTAAACGGAGAAGGTTGCAGTAAGTGAGACATGTAGCAAGAATGTGTACAGTGAGGAATGTGTAGAAGGTTTCAGTCAGAAAACGTAAAGAAGAGCCATTACTTGGAATACCTATACGTGGATGGGATGATAATATTAAAGCTGGTCTTATATATAGTATCAGAATATGGCCTGGAGGGACTGCCTCTGTGGTCTAGTGGTCAGAGTTCCTGGTTATAGATCCAGAGGTTCCGGGTTCGATTCCCAGTGCTCTCGGATTTTCTGAGAAGTAGTGGCTCTAGAACGGGGTCCACTCAAGCCTCATGAGGACAATTGAGGAGATATTTCAATGAAATAGCGGCTCCGGTCTAGAAAACAGAAATTAACAGTCGTGGGGATCCGTTGTACTGGCCACGTGACACCCTCTATCCACTAAAGTTGGCACAAACTTCGCCGACAAGCGGCGGTCACTTGGTCGGTATAGTTCACTTGCGGACTACAGGCCACGGAGTTTTTTATATGACCTGGATTTGACTCAGTATATGTTCCTGTGCCTGACTCTTGTTAATTCTGTAACGAATATTAGATTTCCATAAAAGAGGGACATTTCTTGACCACCTGAAATGGTATACATTTCTTAAGAAGAGTACTTCATGTAGTTCATTAGCTTAGTATATTAAAAGAAAATGTAAGTAGGGAACCAGGTGTTTCAGTTCCCTGGGCGCATAGACATGTTTACCATTTTGTACACATGGAAGCGTTGTGAAATTGAAGGCTGCATTTGGCAGCCTCGTTGTTTAAAGCTGAGTTGAATAAGATTTATACAAAATTATGGCTTTCCCCTTTAGTGGTTGCGTTTGTCTTCATTATTCGAAAAAAACTGTCTTGCGTTTGCATCCCGCTAATGAGTCTCATTTTATTACTTTCAGCTGAATCTCATCTGTGATAATCACTTTCAAACACACTTTGAAGTTGAGGCATCGTTGCTTCAGAGATCAACCTGTCACTCGTTTCGTGAGATAAGAGCAGAAAAGCCTATGCTTGAGATAATATCACAAGTGTTTCCACGCTTTGTAGGGAGGAGCGTTGCTAATTACACTGTCGCTATGTTACTAATGCAGGCACTCGCGCGCTAACTCAAGCCGCTGACGGTAGCAACATCATTATTTCCATACAGAGAAAAGAATGTACAGTTCGTATCAACAGCCTACCCCCAGACAAAGCTTGTTTCCACTGATTAAATAAAGCGGTTCCCTCTCCTATGTTCATTTGCACTACTATCAGACGATGACTTCGCTACTGTTTCAGGATCTAATACGAGTATTCATTTGAGTGTAATGGAGAGTGGGTGAAGACAACCGCGATTCTGATGAATGATAGTAAACTTTGAGGCAACACGAGAATTAGAGCTCTTGACCGTAAAACAAATATATTTCAATGTAAGATTTGAGGTTTTCACGGCGGTGACTATGGAGGAAGCAGTCTTCTGGGATGTGGTGTTAACCTACGTTTCGGAGGAACGTATCGCCTTCATCTTCAGGGTAGAAGGAAAAATAAGAAAATCCGCAAGCGAAGAGACCGTGAGAACCGGTACAAGCAGACTGCTAGTCTCACGATCTCTTCGCTTACGGATTTTCTTATTTTTCCTTCTACTCTGAAGATGGATTCGATACGTTCCTCCGAAACGTCATTTAACGCCATATCTACATGGTGCCACATCCCAGAAGACTGCTTTCTACAAATACATTTCATTTTATGCTGTTAAGAAATATTTGACTAACAATATATTATTAGAATAATTAAATCGAATTATTGTATAAAGTTTCTTCCATGACAATTCATTGCTTTAGGCAAACGTCTTTGCTTCCTGTGATGCCGCGAAAATATTGTTTTTATGAAACTAGGAGCATTTACAAAACCCATAGTAGGCCTAGCCGGTCTACAAACCGAGGATCAAGGCACGACTGCTGGAAGAACATTGCGCTTGCGCAACCGCTGGCGAGTTACGTCACACGTAAAAGGGTTCCAGTGACTCTGAAATTAAGCCGCATGTCGTGTTTTAATCCTCTTGGTTCCAGTCAATAAACTCTCTGCGACTCTACAGCCCTTTGTTGGATATTAACCACTTTTCAGTTCCTTGATCTTTTACATAATCTGTAGGATTCTTGGGCGGGGGATCAGCCAGTCACAACACCGTCACCTACACATAGGACAGCATAAAAACAGAATAAACACATGTAGACATCCGTACTTCAAGCGGGACTCGAACCCACGATCCCAATGTTTGAGCTGGCGAATACAGTTCGTGGCTTAGACCGCGCGGCCACTGTGACCAGGTTGTTCCAGCTAACTGGAGTTGGCAATTTCTATAACTCATTTAGTTAAGATGCTTCATAACTTATGCTATTCGCCAAGTATAATTAGAATAATCAAGACAAGGAGGATGAAATGGGTGGAGCAAGTGGCACGAATGGGGGTAGAAGATGAATGCGAATAGGATGTTGGTGGGAAATCCAGAAAGAAGACCAAGACGTAGGTGGAAGGATAATAATAAAACGGGTCTTAGAGAGGTAGGATGGGCTGGTATGGATTGGATTGATCTGACTTACGATAGGGAGCAGCGGAGGGCTCTTGTAAACACGGTAATGAACCCTCAGGTTCCATAAAATACTGGGAAGTTCTTCAGTTGCTGCACAACTGGCGGCTTCCCAAGAAGGGCTCAGCTCCATGTAGTTAAATAAGATACACACTTACAGCTCAAGGGAGTCAGGGGGAGAGGTCATATGATCGGCCTAGCTCTACACGAGAGAATTATATTGAGCTGGATCTTGTGGAGGTAGAATATGATAGTATGGATTGGATAGTTGCAGTAATCGTTCTCCTATTTTCACAGAAGGTTGATTAACTGAAGAGCTATTGCTCTCAAGTTCTCTGTTCCGTGGAATTCCTGGCTACACGTGAGGCTCTCGGCACTTTATCGGTAATTTATTAGCTTTCGAGAGATAGAGCACACAAATTCGTGAATTCTCAGGTTATGTGCCGTGTACTTGTGGCAGCATTTGTGGCACCCATCTGAAGTACCACAAATGCCCGCATTGCTCACAAAATTTTCAGACGGGGTTGATAACGTACTCACAAATTCGAACTGCCCAGATACTCAGTGTCAGTGGATCATGTTCCAGTTGGTCATTCAGTCTTGACAATTCTACGGCCTTAAGAATTCACTTGTCTTCTGATCATCACCATGTCCACAGGAACAGAAATTAAGAAGTTCACAGATTCAAACATAAGACCCAGAATAGTTCAGTCGGTGTAGCGACAGGACAGGGCTCGACGGCCGCAGTTCAATTCCCGCGGGAAGCAAGAGATTTGTCTATTCTCCACATCTTCAAGGACTGTTCCCCCGGAGGTAAAACGACGGGGGCTGAAGCTGCTGGCTCACCTTCATCCAGTTTAGAGGTCACTCTCCCATACACCTTCATGGCTTGGTGCTTAATTAATAAAGCGCCGGGACAACTTTAACTTTCACGTTTATATATTCCAGCTTGTGTCTCTACAGCACCTGCAAGCCCTCTCAGCATGTGTGGAGAAGGCAGAAGGAAATATTTTCCAATAGTTCCCCTCTCCGGTTTCGTGCCTTCAGTACCAGATGTTGGTGGAAATTCGGAGTTCAGCAGATCAGGAGTTTTCCCTTTCCACCGTACTGCATCCCTCATCCTGTTCGTCAGTGGGGAACATCGGCCCTAATAGCATACGGGGTTGGTAGGAAAGCAGACAACGTTGGAATCACTGAACAATCTGAGCTGCAATGTGTCTCATTGTACTCAGAGATCCCCAGTTAAATTACCAGCTGAGGAACACGTCCTGTAGACAGGTATCGTGTACTTTTCCTCAGTCCCTTCGTGCGCGGAGGAGCCAGGATAGCGTAGTCGGTACAGCGACTGGCTATGGGCTGGAAGACCGCGGATTCGAAGTTCGAGTCCCGGTAGGGTCTAAAATGTTGTCTTCTCCACGTCGTCCAGACCGACTCTGGGGTCCACCCAACCTCCTATCCAATGGGTACTGTTTCCCCGAGAGTAAAGCGCCCCTGGCGTGAAGCTGACCACTCACTTCAATCTAGTGCCACTCACACACATATACCTTCATGGCGTAATGCTTAATTAGTTAAGCACAGGGAGAACTTCGCGCAGGTATAACAAGCTGTGAACATTTCTGTTGCCTGCCTCAATATGCATAGTCACGTGTAATTCGATACTATATTCCCTCGATTAATTCACCGTTCCATAGCGTTCAGTAGCCATCAAATTCAATGCACGTTACTGATTCCTGGGAGACAAAATAATTTTGCAGTTCGTTTCTGATATTTTGATATATACGTGCACAATCGTGTACGATTTTAGGTAGTATAAAGTCTTAATTTATTATGACAGTCAAAAGCAGTGCCGATCACAATGGCCGTGCGGTCTAAAGTATGAACTTTCTTCGCTCGCTTGAACACTGGGTTGTGGGTTCTGATCCCACTCGAGGCATGAATGTCTTTGTGCTTTTATTCTGTGTCTGTGTTGTTGTGTATGTAGGTAGCTGTCTTACGACGCGCTGATCCCCCGTCCAAGGAGTTCTACCGACTGTGTATAAGATGAAGGAAGTGAAAAATCGATCAGGGTCCAAACGGGTGCAGTCACAGAGAGAGAGAGAGATTAAAGGCGATATATCTTTTCGGGCGTGGTGATATAGACAGAAGCGGTCTCTAAAATTGAATTGTGTTCCATATTAACAGACTGTTCGCTTAAGATGACGTCATTTTTCTTATCGTTGTAAGAAAGTTATAGGTGAGACCACGATATACATAGGAGTACATGTTTTCTTTAGTGTAAATATATCGCATTTTTCAAGTTCGTGAATTTTTCCCGGTTATAAGTTTTAAATATGTGGTAGTTACATTAAAATATGAAGGAATTTCTTCCCGGTTAAACAAATTAGAATCGCCGACCTAAGTTCGAAGAACGCCTCCGTTGTATTGCTATGATCACTCCCAGAATACATAGAACTGAATGTCAAATAATAACGGTCATTAGCAGGCAACGTGGGCCTTCCGGGTAGTTTAGTTCCTTCTGGATCTTTTTTCACTTTTTACGACTTGTTTTGCTTCTTATCCCATTCTCTTTTTTCCCCCACGGTTACTTCTTTCCACTGACACTTTTTCTTGCTTGTGTTCGCCATCATCTCCGAGATCTCAGCGCCGCCCCTTGTTATTTGCAAGAAGCTGTCTTCTGCCTGTTCCAGTGGTCCGCATCACCTTGTTCCACCTTGTCAAGCAGCTCTCCGAGGAAGCTAAAGACTGTTCTGAGAACAACATTACATCCACTAACTTTGTTAAGTCTGCCTCAGGCGACTTCCAGTGTACCAAGGGAGAAGAAGAAGAAACGGCATAGTTTACCCGCAAGAAAGAGCAAGCTCGACGAGTCTCCCTCCCCAAACACACCCACACACACACACACTATGCTTGGCACTACTGCACCTGTCTTCGTCAGAAGCCCCTAGGTACCTGACGTAGTAGGCCCGGAGAAATAAACAGAGGGAATGCAGGGACGCAGGGCTTGTAGAAGAAAGACATGGGAAAGTCTTTCGTTGCATCCTCCTGAGAGTGAAAAGCTAAAAGGGGGTTCATAGAGAGTTACTTTATCTGCCGGTTGAAGCAACTCTCTAGCGATTCTTTATATAAAATGTCAGTGGATAATTTGTCTTGAAGTTGCATGTACTCTAGAATAGTTGCGTCTTTAGAGTTAATATATTTTATTATTATTATTACTTAGAGAATAATTAGAAATTTGGTAACATTATCGCGAGTCGGTATAGCGACTGGCTACGGGGCTGCACAACCGAAGGGTGAGAGTTCGAGTCCCGGTAGGGTAAATATTTTCTCCTCATCGTCCAGACCGTCTCTGGGGCCCACTCAGCTTCATATCCAAAGGGTACATGAGGCTCTTCCCCGGAGCGTGAAGCTAACCACTCACCTCCAACTAGTGCCGAGGTAAAGAATTTGTGGATCTATGCATCTACTCCCTCAAACGCCTTCATGGCGTAGTGCTTAACTAGTTGGGCATAGGGACAGATTTACCTTACCTATTGTGATTGCAGCATGTATCAAGCAGAAAAGCTTCTATATAAAAATTAAGATGGTTGCAGTTTAAAATATTCTGAGAGGAAGAGTAATCTTGCGTTTGTTCTCCTTGTTGGGTAAGATCGACGCTCTTTAGCGAAAGTGGAAATTACAAACACTGCAAAATTAAGCACGTGTCTTTAATTTGTAATTCGCTCCAGCTGAGTGCAGCAGACTTTGTGTGAAGAAATTTAAGTACCAATAAGTTTGGAGTCAAAATCTATCAAGCGACCACTTCCTTTTCCCCACTCCGGAAAAGTGTTATTGTAACTTTTCTGACTTTTCGGGAAGTACGTCATTCGAATTTTTGGTCAGTTATTGTTTACCATATATTTGATGCTTTCTCTTGAGGAGAGATCTGATATATTTTAAAATATCCCACGACCACTTCCTTGCAAACTGTCACGTAATATATAATTTTATTCGTCTCCCCCATTCATTCTGTGCTGTGCTGTATAATGTCTTCAGCTGAAGCTAAGCAGCTTTACAGAAAGGGACCTTCCTTTGGAGGCTAGTAGTCGCTCAGATAATATAGAGATATTCCTTCCCTTATGGAACCCGAAAGTTCAGTATTTTATTCACAAGACACAGCCTCTTTTCACTATCATGAACCATGTGAATCCAGTATATGACACAGTTCATTTATTCTAAGATCGATTTTAATATTATCCTTCAATCTACACATACTTCTCCAAATTGATTTCTTCCCTTCAGGCTTTTCGACTAATGCGTTTTTATATGCTCCTCACATATCCTGTACGTGAAACATGCACCAAATGTCTCATTCTCCTTAATCTGGTCGCCATAATAAGAACTGGAAAAGAGTACAACTTGTGAAACTCCCCTTTATTTAGTTTTCTCAATCCTTCTGTTTCTGCCTCCCGTTTTGGTACTTATGTTCTCCTAAGCACTCTATTCTCAGACTCTCTCTGCCTAGCTGAAAGAGCGTCGTTAAAAAACACCTTCTTACAAGGTAGTAACATTCTGCAGAGGCGCCACACGTAACCCCAGGGTGTGATGTCAGATTGTAGAGTTATCTGTCTGCATGCGAATGAGATCCTGTTTGGTAACTGTAACTCTAGTTTTGTGCTCTATAGAAATCTGAATATCTGACACAGGGCAATTATTTCACGTCCCCCTTTCAATAAACGAGATGAACTCAGCAAAAACTTGATTTCATGCTGAAAATAGCGGGTTCGAATTCCGGTTGTGAGCCCAGTAAAACTTACTGGACATTCCTGTATACTTCCTTACCCTCACATGAAGAATGTTGACAAATTTTGTTTTTAAAACCGTCCCTGGGCTTAATTAATTAAGCACCATGATATGGGGCCCTACAGGGAGTAGAGGTATAGCTCCCCCATTAACTTCGGCACTACGTGAAGGTGAGTGTGTGGCTACATCCGGTGTAATAGTCCACTGTACTGCATTTTGTAGGAGGTCGGGTAAACCCAAGAGACGGTCTGGATGAGATGTAGAAAAAAAAAGTTCTTTTCCCGTGCCCGGAATTGTACCTCGATACCCTAGTCCCCAAGTCCATAGCCTAGTCAATATACGCCGCCGCCATTGCTGTTTCTTAACCCTTTAAAATGCATTGGTTACTTTGTGTGCTCTGCTTTAGGGTTCTGGAGCCCGTCAAGCCCCCTAAACCATGGGTGCCGGGAGCTGTTTCTCTGGGGGTAAAGTGGCTAGAACTTGAAGCTGACAACTCCCTCATTTAATGCTGAGTTTAAGAATAGTGAATTTCACTTCCCCGTACGTCTTCATGGCATGGTGCTTAAGTAATTAAGCATAGGGTAAATTTTACCGTACCCCATTGATTACTTCAACGCTAAAAACACTGCCTTTTGATTACAAAGTGTAGTTGTGTGCTTACTATGATCCTCAGAGCAAACAGAGACTATTTCCTCAAAGTGCATTAACCAGTTAGTTCTTACGTTGTGTTTCCTGTCAGATACGTACTCAATCTTTTATGTTATTCAGAAGGAATTTGCTCTTCAAAGGGTTAACATAGGCACGTTAACCTAGCGGAAGAGGGGCCCCTTGTCGCAATTCTCACGTATACAACTGGTCGAATTTCTTTCCTTTGCGAAACCCAAATATTCATCGTGTACACAAACGCCCATAATTCAGCTGCTTCCTGAACCAGGCAAGCACTCTTAATGTACTTGTATATTGTATAATTGTGCTTCCATAAACGTCTGGAAACCCAGAGGTGTACCTTCCCTTACGAAGCATCAAGTTTTGTGCACCTGAAAACCCTCTACATAACCGATCTATTCAGTCTTTTATGGACAGTAGGTACAAATATACAGCTGCTTGAATGTAACTGTGAAATTCGAAACAGTTTAGTGATTAAAAGGTAAAAAAATGTAAAGTTGTTCCTGTGCTTAACTAATTAACTAATTAAGACATGTGGGGAAGTGGATGTACAGATCCACATTTTCTTGACCTCGGTACTGGTTGGAAATGAGTGGTCAGCTTCACGCACCGGCCGCTTTATCACTTTTACCCACTGGATAGGTGGCTTGGTTGACAGTAGAGTCGGTCTGGACGACGTGGAGAAGAAAAAATTCTTGACCCTACTAGGACTTGAACTCCGAACCCTCGGTCGTCCAGTCCGAAGCCAGTCGCTACCCCGGCTCACTGTTAGTGCTTACAAGTTTTAATTATGAAGGAAGACATTATACATTTTCTTGTTTTTCTTTTTTTCCTTTTATAAAACAGAGCTTCCGAAACTGAATATGTTTCCGAGCAGGTAGCCATCTAGATTTTAATGTGGGAGATGCAAGGTTCGAATCTCGGTTTGGACACCGTATATTCTAATTGAGATTTTTGTGATTTTCTCAATCCCAACAGAATACCTCGATTAGGTAACTACTGCCTCCTTCCAAATAAGCCAGTCATCGATCTTCTTGCTACCTGACATTACATAGTGTAGTTACAGAAAACTTAGTTAAATAGGAGAACATGTCGCCATAGTACGTACTTGAAAGTCGGAAACCTAATTAGACTCCCCCGTTAATGAGCTAATCGCAGTCACTTGTCAACGAACTCGGGAATTCAGTGCTGTGTAATTCCGGAAGGGCCATTTTATAATTCATTCCGCTTTCAATGATTGCAATTTGCTCTCCATAACGGGTCCCTCTGATTAGATTTCCCACTCTGAAGTGTCCCTGGTTAAGGAAATGGGGCCAGTTTTATATCTGTGTGGAGCCGGTATCTCGTATTTGGTATAGCGACTGGCTGCGGGCTTGAAAACCGAGGGATCGGATTTGGAGTCCCGGTAGGATCAAGAATTTTCTCTTTTGCACTTCGCCCAGACCGGCTCTGGGGTCCACCCAGCCTCCTATCCAATGGGTACAGGTGGTGAAGCGGTGAAGGTGTTACTTACCAAGTAACACCGACATGGATCTATACATCCACACCACCATACGCCTTCATGGCGTAGTGTTTAACTAGTTAACCGTAGAACAACTGTACCTTTCTACTTTCATCTGGTCTTAGGAAGGAAACAACATTCTGGATAATGTCCACAAAATTTTAACTTCAAACTTCCTCAGATATTTTTAATTATGTATTTAGGATTATTATTATTACAAGGGTACACTGTAACATGGTTGAGGCACTATGCTACAAGCCGGAAGGTCGCGGGTTCAAGTCCCGATGAGGTCATTGGATTTTTTCAATTGACCTAATCCTTCCATCCGGACAATGATCCTGGGGTCGACTCAGCCTCTAACAGAAATGAGTACCAGGAATTAATTAAATAATTTTCTTGGAGAATAAAGTGCGGTCGGCGCGTAAGGCTGAAAAATTTAACATCTGTGATCCGATTGTCAAGATAATGTGGGACCCTCAACGTCTCACAACCCTATGGGCCTTCACGGCCTGTTACAGGGATAGCTTCACTTTTTTACTTTTACTTTTATTATTATTATTAGTGGGGTGAGACTGAGTCCACTTGGTACAACGGTGGCCTATTGTACCAGCCCCAGATGATAGGTGAGGGTGACTGTGGAGCAATTGGTGGAATGAAGATTGGTAAGGGAAACTGAAGAACTCGGAGAAAACCCGCCCCACCTCCACTTTGCCCACTAAAAATTCCACATGACAAAACCCGGGCTCGAACCCAGGCCGCCGCGGTAGGAAACTAACCGCCTCAGCTACGGCGCGGCCCGTTTGAAATAATGTAACTGTTCTTCGATGTACAGAGCGGAGTGCAGAGCTGTGGGCGTGAAGATGAACTGGATCAGCTCGAACTGTATTGATCCCACGCGGAAATTAAAAGAGCTCAGCGGAACCAAACGCTGGGGATACAGCACACGCACGCACAAGCACCTCTGGCAATCGGCCTACCATCGTTCATCATCTTATCGAGATTTCATTGTGCCAAGACTGGCTTTCGTCACGATCCCTCAAAAGCTTTGCGCCCACTTCCAATTGGTTTCTTGCTTGGATTACACTTTTGACCTTGAAGATGGAGGCAGTACGTCCCTACGAATCGTCAGTGAATTTCTGCCGGAGTAAATGGCGGCACATTACTTTCTGGAGCCGGGATAGCTCAGTCGGTAAAGCGACTGGCTATGGGCTGGACGACCGAGGGATCGGAGTTCGAGTTCCAGTATTGTGAAAAATTCTTTTTCTTCTTCAAATCGTCCAGACCGACTCTGTAGTCCACCCACCTCCTATCGACTGGGTACATGAGACTTTCCCCGGGGTGAAGCGGCCGGGGCATGAAGCTATCTACAGACTCCAACTAATTCCGAGTGCATGAAAATATGGATGTATAAATTCATTCCCCCATAAAGGCCGTGCTATAGCTCAAGCGGTTAGTCGCTGGCTTCCCACAGCGGCCCGGATTCGATCCCGGGTTTGGTCAAGTGGGATGTTTGGTGAACAAAGTAGCACTAGGTCATGTTTTCTCCGAGTACTTCGGTTTCCCCTGCCAATCTTCATTCCACCAAATTCTCCATCATCATAATCACCCGGGGCAGACTACAATAGGCCAATCAGTGGCCGCCGTGCCGAGTGGACCCATTATAACTCCCCCCCCACTAAGCGAATTTAAATTACTTTAATTCCCCCATAAGCTTTCATGGCGTAGTATTTAATTAATTAAGTACAGAGATAAATTTACCTTACATCACATTCTCTAAGGGTGGAATAATATAAATATTCTCTGTGGAATAATGTTATTTTTCATTATAGAATATTGTGCTGTGCTGTGTTGTGTTGTTTGGCAACACAATTTTAATATGCTAAGTGGCATCCTACAAAACCAGATTGCTGCAAATTTACGTTTTTTGAACTCTGTAATTTTCTTCCTCTTGAAACATTTAACATAATTGGTGCTTATTGTTCATAATTACAAAATATGCTCATATTATTCATGTCAACTTTCTATCGATGTTTTCAATACGCATAATTACCAGTCAGAGCAGTACTTTGAGTTAAGTATTTTCAGAATTTTTGTTTTCATTCCATGTATCAAATCTCATATCTATTTTCTTTCGCTTAGGTCGTTTATCCAAGAAATCCGTCGAGGCCTGAGGCCTCTTGAGAATTTTTGTAACAAGTTTATTTTTTAAATTGAAGATTTGTTAGTCCCTCGCACAACCCACAAGCTGGAGGATTCAGCCCTTGTCGGCTGTCCGCCACTGCTTATTCAATATATTCGCAGTTCCCTCCATACCTGGAGGGCGTATCCTCCATCCGCAACCTGAGGACACGTCATGCCGTGGGGACAAGGGACCCACTTAACGGGATGGTATAGATTGGATTGATCTGGCTGAGAATAGGGACCAGTGGAGGGCTCTTGTGAACACGGTAATGAACGTTCGAGTTCTATAAAATGCTGGTAAGTTCTTGAGTAACTGCACAATTGGCAGTTTCCCAAGAAGGGCTCGGCTCTATGACAGTCGTTTGTATTTTCACAAAAATCATTTTTATGTGATTAATATTTATACCTACTATGAATTATGTCTGGGGGCACACGGTAGCGTAGTTGGTTGAGGCACTATGCTACAAGCGGGAAGGTCGGCAGATCGAAACACAATGAGGTGGATTTCTTCAGTTTACCTATTCCTACCAGCCTCACTGTGGCCATGGGGTCCGACTCAGCCTCTAACAGAAATGAGTACCAGGAATATTTATGGAATGTTTTTGGGGGTAAAGTGCGGCCGGCGCGTAAGGCTGACAACCTTACCGCCATCTATGAGCCGATTGTCTAGAAAATGTGGAAACCTCAACATCTCACAACGCTACGGGCCTCCACTGCCTATTACTGGGATACTTTTACTTTTACTTACTATGAATTAGCTCTTCTTCCTAAGTGAAAAGAGTAATCGCTAATGAAACTTCAATCAGTACTGGCTCATTTCCATACATCACTCATTTCAAATTCCTTTGTAGGCTAAAGGCATCTGTTTAATTCATTGGTTCATGACTCATGAAATTAGTTTAGATCAGAATGCTTTGACAGACTTGTGCCTGTGGAGAAACCAAACTCTGCATGTTCCTACATATGTACCAAACCGACCCCTTCTCATATTTCTGTGTGCTCTGGTTAATTTAATTTAGCGTCACACCGACTCACTCACGAAATTTTAATCTCTTCTGGCGCTCAGTTTTGCTGTTTGAGACCGTGATATGAGCAGTATCAATTGCAGCCTCTTAGTTCTCAAGGTAAAATTGTCCTTGTGCTTAATCATGCAATGAAGTTAGTTGGCAGAGTGGAGGTATAGCTCCATCATTCTTGACCTCGGAAGTAGGTGAGTGTTGGCAAATTCAAACTAGCTAAGAATATGGCTGAATCGTTAGTTCCTTTTTCAGATGATCCAGATCTCATATGCAGATGCACAAAAGCGTTTCGAGTTTAGCAATTATACAAAGGTCTATTGGAACGATTCTTAATTCCTGGCTAAGAACACTAATATAGTATTTACATAATATTATTAAATAAAAAAACTCCTTGCTTTTAGTCCGCAAGCGAACTATACCGACCGAGCGACAGCCGCTTGTCGGCGAATTTTAATGCTAACTTTGCGTGGACAGCGCAACGAATCCCCACGGCCATTAATTTCGGTTTTCTAGACCGGAGCCGCTATTTCTTTGAAATAGCTCCTCAGCTATCATCACGAGACTGAATGGACCCCGTTCCAGACCCACTACTTCTCAGAAAATGTGGTAGTGCCAGGAATCGAACTCGGACCTCTGGATCCGTGGCCAGGAACTCTGACCACTAGACCACAGAGGCGGCCTATATTTCATACGGATTCAAAAAATAGAAATGTCTCGAAATTTATATTGTTTACGTCATTACGTGAGAAACTCTTTGTTTCGTCTTCAAGAAATGCATCCAGTTGTGTGTTTATCGCTATATATGTTTTGGTATGCTTATAAAACACAACAATCAATAAAAATGATCCACTTCCACCCTAACTTGTCAACTAAGTTTCATTGGATTTTACTCGTATTTTGTAGCAACATATTTCGACTCCCATTAAACCATCATCAGACAATACAATCTAGAAATCTAAAATTACTTAATTGTTATTCTTGTATGGATCAATAAATTACAGATATCCTGTGTGTGTTTATAAAATGAAATAAAATAAAATATTCCGTAAATTTTGTCACATGCACATATTTATACTATAGTATTCTTCTATATTTAGAGTTTACTTACATTTAAAATATATTTGAAGTATGTTTAAAATATCGTACATTACACTTGAGGGTTTGTTCACTAAACAACTTAAATAAAATTGTATTTTTTCCCCCTTGGCACTACAGCCCCAGTGGGCCTAGGCCTACCTGCAAGAACTTCTCTGTTCACTTCGGTTTTTCTAGATCTTACACATTCGGCAGGACTCCTTGGGCGGGTGATCAGCTCGTCGCAAGGCCTCTACCTGTACACAAACACAGAAAAACGCACACACACAAACTAAACATCCATGCCCTGAGCGGGATTCGAACCCACGATCCCGGCTTCCGAGCGACCGAAGACAGTGCACGCCTTAGACCGCTCGGTTACCGTGACCGGCAAAAAAAATTGTGTATAAGGCACGTATAGTATTGTAACATGCATATCCAGTGCACCATCCATGAATTGTTTATTCATTGTTGTAGAAACGTTCTTAAGAGTGAGTTTTACATTTCGTTTTCCAGACACCGTACAAACCAGGGCACAAAATTTAAAGCACGTTACAACTCGATATTTTCAGAATGGGAGCTGATCAGCGGGTATAGTGACACACAACAAATGGTATAGACATACACAAATTTATATATTGTGCAGAGGGCCAATAATGGTTTACACATGAATCACACACAGTCGTTCTGACACACAAAATGGATCGATAAACGCGACAAGGATGTTTGCTTACAAAAATGACCACATGCCAGAAAAATTATCTGGGCACGTGTATGTAGAAAGCGATCCTACTCACAGATTACCTCACAAACTTTCGGAAACAAGCAAGACAGCACACTCCATTAACTATCTCGAAAAACATTATACATCATTGATATTCGAAGGGATGTAACCACAGAACTTTATAATAAGTATCTGTAAAACGCATGGAGTTCGATTCTCAGTTATTCGGAGATATCAAGCATGTTTATATCAGCACATACGTTCTCTAACATTGAGTACCAGTCCTCCATTGCAACCAATAAATACTCCGTGGTCTGTAGTCCGCAAGCGAACTATACCGACCTAGCGACCGCCGCTTGTAGGCGAAGTTAGTACCAACTTTTGCGGCTAGAGGGTGTCACGTGGCCAGTACAAGGATCCTCACGACCGTAAATCTCGGTTTTCTAGCCCTGAGCTGCTACTTCCTTGAAATATCTCCTCAGTTATCCTCACGAGACTGGGTGGACCCCGTTCCAGACGCAATCTGGTAGCGCCGGAAAATGAACCCGGGACCTCTAGATCTGTAGCTATAAACTCTGACCACTATACCATAAAAGCGGTCAACCAATAAATACTACCTTGTACCAGAATTCTGTTCATGCTCTAACCATAAGCATTTGTGTTCAAACTTTTTGCTTTTTTTTGTGGACTGTTCGTCCTCTGCGCTGTCCACTGTTTTGCGGATATGCGACAGAGCACAATTCGTGTTCGTGTATACAATAGTTGCACGAGATGGCACGGGTAATGCATAATTATTGAGTGTGAAATTAATAGACCCCGGTGTTGTTAACAGATAAAACAAGAAAAGTGACTCTTGACGTCTTCCAGACAGGAATCTTGTTGACAATAATGCTGCTGCACTTCGTATTATCATTGTTTATGTCTGATCATATGGGCACGCGGTAGCGTAGTTGGTTGAGGCACTATGCTACAAGCCGGAAGGTCGCGGGATCGAATCCCGATGAGGTCGTTGAATTTTTCAATTGACCTAATACTTCCAGCCGCACTATGACCCTGGGTTCAACTAAGCCTCTAACAAAAATGAGTACTAGAAATCTTCCTGGGAGGCAAAGGGCGGCCGGCGCGTAAGGCTGACAACCTTACCATCATCTGTGAACCGATTGTCTAGAAAATTTAAGAGCCTCGACCTCTCACAACCCTATCAGCCTTCACAGCTTGTTACAGGGACAGCTTTACCTTTTTTATGTCTGATCATAACGTGATATACTCTCCTTGTCGCTTGTTGTGAATTTAGTTAAACAGTAATATTTTCAAATTACTTATACTAACTTAATTTTTATGAGCTTTTACGACAAAACTTTCCAGGAAAGTAATAAAAGTGGTATTAACGGATTTTATACTCCGGGATTTCTGGTTCGAAAAACGCTTTTAATTAAAATAGAACTCTATTTCATAAATGATGTGAAAGGCAAAAGAAAAAGACACGTTTTTAAGCATACAATTAAAGAGAAAATAGAAGGAACCAGCCTTTTGGACGGCATAAGAATAGATGGTTGGAAAACGAGGAAATAGACGTAAAAGTATGACTATACAGCGTATATTGAGGCACGTGATAGCGTAGTTGGTTGAGGCACTACGCTACAAGCCGGAAGGTAGCAGGTTCGATTCCCGATGGGGGTCGTTGAATTTTTCAATCGACGTAATCATTCCAGCACTACTATGGTCTACTTAGCATTTAACATAAACAAATACCAGGAATCTTCGTGGGGGTAACGGGCGGTTGGCGCGTAAGGCTGACAACCTCACCACCTTCTATGAGCCGATTGTTTAGAGAAAATGTGGGAGTCTCGACGTCTCACAACCCTATGGGCCTCTACGGCCTGTTACAGGGATATCTTTACATTTGACACTGTTTTATTGTGTTCTCGAGTCAACTGGTTCTGCATAGGTACCAGGGATGGGTTCATGTAAACACGGTAATGTACATTCGGGTCCTATGAGAGGCATGAATTGCTTGACTATCAACACATTGCCGCATTCATCTAGTTTCGCGGTGTCTTGTTATACTGAAGCGATGTACATGATGCCAATAGGCCTATACTCAAATAGGATGGAGGGTCTGAGGAGGACAGAGATTTTTATCAGGTCCATGGATTCGAACCACAGATATATGTACTTCGATTCAGAGACCTTGTTAAGCCAGCTCAAGATTTATTCGTTTGGACTCCGAAACGAGACAGTAATTCTCCTTACAGGCGGGGTCTCAACTTCAGTGACGTAAACATTTTCTTGCATTTATCTAGTCAATATAATCTCTGCAGCTATCGTCAAATCGGCTACAAACCAACGCGTAAGAACATGGAGCATAGACTGCTGTGACGTGATGTTGTCTTCTAACCTCTGTAATATTGTCACATGGCCGGGGTTCCGTGACGAGCAGTAACGGGTTTTGGATTGAATGATCAGATTTATTGATACCTGCTTGTACAATTACAATAAATTGCAATCAATCTACTGCCGAGGACTCTTTCCATCTCTCTTTCCTGTCTCAGTTCACTTACAACTTCTGTCTTCAGCTCCAACAGCTCCTCTAACATTGCGTACTCATTCGTTGCTGCGGAAAATTGTTAGCGACCGGTTACTCGGCAACGGATGTCCTATTGTTTTGAGCGTAACTTCGGGAATGTGTTTACCGAGCCTTTGTCTAGCAATAGCCATATGCGGCGCGTGTTTAGAATAACTGGGCATGTCAAGATCATTTGAGCTTTTCGATTGTCTCAGTGACGAAAAGAGTAGAGACGTTAATGGATTATTTTATTTTTATTATTCGTAATGGGGTGAGACTGGGTCCACTGGATGCTGCGGTCTCTATTGGCCTGTTGTACCAGCCCCAGACGATAGATGATGGTGATTGTAGAGCAATTGGTGGAATGAAGATTGGCAGGGGAAACCGAAGTGCTCGGAGAAAACCTGTCCCAGTGCTTCTTTGTCCACCACAAATCCAAAATGACCTAACTTGGGCTCTAACCCGGGCCGCCGAGGCGGAAAGTCGGCGAATAACTGCCGGAGTTATGGCACGACCTTCGTCCGTATAGATGTAATTTCGTAGGCTGGATTAGATTAGGTAAGCTAGATTTAGTTACGTCGTTAAGTTGGGTTAAGTTAGATTAGGCTAGTTCCGTTACAGACTCCTTATGCCTGATGTGGTGTTTATGTATTCTGAGCTGTCGAAAAGAAATTCAGCATGGAAAGGGAGGTAAAGAATTCAATCCACAGAGTTACCTGAATATTGCTCCTTGCTTTGTCTTACGAGAACATAAAGCAACACGCTGTAGAATTGCGTAAATCATCTTTCATCCGTGATCAATAGTCACAGAAGCACAGCAGTACACATTTTCCATTTCTTATAACATGTATACACACTTCTGGCAAACGGGAAAGTCCGTCGGCTAAAATGGGATTTGTGACAGAGAAAAGTTAAGCTAAAAGTGTGGAAATACATGTAGAAGGTAGAGCGGGGTGGCATAAAAAAGAAAAAAGAAGATACCTCATACCCGAATATCACCGTCTGAATTTTATGGTTTGCGCAAGGTGCAGATGTACTGTCGTCTCACTGCAGGAGCCCTGTGCCATTTGGCAGGGCTGCAAAGGCAAGTGATCTGCTTTGCAAGGAAGGCCGCTTAAAAAGTTCAATGCTTTGTTAGCTTGCTATTGGTGGCGTTCGTCTTTGGCCAAGTCCCAAAAGCCCAGACAAGAATATCGGAGCATAAACAGGAAATGTTTGTTCTTTCAATATCGTCTCTCTTTTTTTTTTACTCTTGTGCTTTTTCTCTGATCCATTTCTATTTATTCTTATTTGACGTCGAAGAGAATATTCGGCTTTCAGTAGAGTAGTTATACTGGCTTGCTGCAAAATATCTTTGGAATTGAACCATTTTCTGCAAATATCGTCAGTTCGTATCTACTTAAGAATACCATTATGCAGAAGTTTGTTGTGTTCCCACGCATTGACACTGTGGCTAGCGCCAGCGAATCTAAACACGTGTCTTTCTATATTCAATCCATACGTAAATGCAAGTTTCACTTCTAAGGTATATCTATCTGCCTTGTGCGTGTCCTCTCATGTTTGTTCAACTGAGAATGATGATATTATCATGGGACATGAACATTTGCTAGGCAACGGCTAAGTAAACACTAATTTCCGTTACAACAATTACAGCGAACAAATCGATACCAGATAACAAGTTGTAAACACTTAGAGAACCGAGCAGGGCTACCAAAACAACGCATTCTCGAAGAACCTCTTGGAGGCAGTGATTTCTATTAGGGTCTTAGGTATTTTAAAAAAGATAGCGAATTCGAAGAAGTGGGAAAGTAGAGAAAACAATAGAACAAGAAGCAGAATGAAGAGAGGCCTCGGCGGTCAAGACTGATTGTGACTGTAATTCTGAAGAAATTCCAATAAATCCAACCGTCAAATCCAGAACCCATTATTATTAGTCACGCTAACTCCTAATACGTGACAATATAATTTAATTAAACACAGAATATATAGGTAACTAATTAATCAATATGATAAAAGTGCAACTCAACCATCTTTATTGTAGTCGTAAGTTTATAAAATAAAAGATGTAAGGGAGGAGCATAGACTGAGGGTGTTTGAGAAAAGGGTGTTATGAATGAATGAATGAATGAATGAATGTATGTATAGGGGGTGGGCCTTCTCGGCCCTTGCACTGCAAACTACAGTGATCTATTGAGCTTGAACAGGGTGCTGAGGAGAATATTTGGACCGAAGAAAGAAGAAGTAACAGGAGGTTGGAGAACACTGCATAATGAGGAGCTTCATAACTTGTACTCTTTTCCAAGTATAATTAGAATGATCTAGTCAAGGAGGATGAGATGGGAAGGACATGTAGCACGAATGGGGAGAAGTAGAATGCATATAGGATATTGGTGGGAAAGCCAGTAGGAAAGAGACCACAGGGAAGACGAAGGTGTAGGTGGGTGGACAATATTAAAATGGTTCTTAGAGATATATGTTGGGATGGTATGTATTGGATTGATGTGGCTCAGGATAGGTACCAGTGAAGGACTCTTGTGAACACGGTAATGAACCTTCGGGCTCTGTAAAGTGTTGGGGAATTCTGGAGTAGCTGCATAATTGGCGGATCCTCAAGAAGGGCTCAGCTCCATGAATGAGTGAGTGAGTAAGTAAGTGATTGATTTACAGTTTACAAAGGCGCAAGTACTAGAACTCAATGAAGGTACTGTTGTTTGATTGGTATGGACACTCTGTTGACAGATATTTTTTTAAAGTTGTGTCCACGTTCGATTTAAAACGACGCGAAGCGTGTCGCATGTCCGGCGACTTGTTTGAATCAGAGCCGTTGCTATAGACGTGTACTCTAGAGAAGCCATATTATTGCGGGCAGGACTGCAAAGCACAATGTGGGTGGGATAGAAGTTGAAGTGATATGTGATGTGCATGCAAAGTACCGTAAAGAAGAGCGGGCATCATCAGAGATGTACGAAACGCGACGCGCTCTTGAACGTCGCGACGCTTTTCAGGGCTCACCATTCAGTCTTGCTCACACTTCTTTTGACAAACAGCAATTGCATCTCGACTCCAGTTTTACACATTCTCCATTTCCTCCTTTCTTTCTCTTTATAATCCTTTATTCTTTCCTCCTTTCTATGTCCTTTTTCTCATTTTTGGGTTATTTTTGAAGTCCCATGTCTTTCTACGTCTGTCTTTTCTTACTTCACTGTCATTCTCTTTTATTTCTCACCTGTACGTGTTCTTTGTTCTTCCAGGTTTCCCCCTTTTCGTGTTTGAGCTATGTTAACGTACCAGAGTGTAACAAAGGGACATTCTGAATATCTGTGATGAATTTATGGAAAGACATTTTACGTTTTCATTGGCAGAAAATAAAAACTGTCTTCCTTTCGGGAGAGGAACTAACTTGAGCCACTCAGCACATTGTAGAATTTACTCTGCACCTCAGCCATGCTGAAGCTCCTGTCTACAGGCGGACGTCAGCGCTGGTTGTTACTAGAAAATGCGGAAAAATAAACAATTTTCTACGAATGTAACGAGTATCTGCTACAGTCAGCAACCTAAAAATTGAAATGTCGGAAATTCAAAGTTTTCAAAGACGGACGGACAGTCCTTATAAGGAGTTACACGCAACATTGCCAGTGAAGAACGGTAACAGATGCAGAATATAACAAAGAAATTCTTCCCGAAATATTATTAGGTTGATTAAATGAAAGCATGAAATGGGAGGGTCATGTAACAATATGAAAATTATGACAAATCACATATAAAATTGTAGTCGAAAGTCTGAAGGTAAGAAACTGCTTGAAGACATAGACATACGAGGATGGTAGGATGGTATTAAAGTCGATTTTACGCAAGTAAAGAAGATTGGGGGCCGGTCACGGTAGCCGAGCGGTCTAAGGCATGCACTGTCTTCGCTCGCTCGGAAACCGAGACCATGGGTTCGAATCCCACTCAGGGCATGGATGTTTGTGTGCGCTTTTCTGTGTTTGTCTACAGGTAGAGGCCATGCGACGAGCTGATCACTCGCCCAAGGAGTCCTACCATATGTGTAAGATCTAGTAAACCGAAGTGAAACGGGAAGTTTCATGGAGGTAAGCCTAGGCCTAAATTGGGGCTGTAGCGCCACAGGAAAAAAAAAAGATTGGGAGTGTATGGACGGGTTATTTTGTCTCGGAATGGGAACCAATGGCGGACTTTAGTGAACACGGTAATGAAGCTTCGGCTTTCATAAACAGCGAGGAATTTCGTGACAAGCTGATCAATGAGACCCTCTGCGGAGCTAGTTATTGCACGCACGCACACACACAGCATTCCCAATTGATGTCTGTTCCTCCCGACAAGGTGGACTGGTATCCAAGTAGTTCCATATTGGCTTGTAACTCCCATATTGACATTTCCACAAGTAGGCCTAAGTGTTGGACGTTACGGGCTCTAAGCTTCTTTGTTGGTGCGGCAAGTTTATTTGTTGCTTTTGGTAGCTGCATAGGCGCCCAGGGGACTGGACCGGTTGACTCCTTGGGGCTTAATGTTCTGGAATAAAAAGACGCCATTTCCCTTTTAACACTCTTCAGTGTCCAAATAGACGAGAGCGCCGGACGTCTAGCCCAGTTTTAGGCGAGTCAGAATCCAGGGTGTACGGCCCAGTCATTTCTGAGCATATTTATCGATAGTACAGAAGTTTCACTTTTGTACGTAGTTGAAGTACTAATTCCTGGGATACTTTGTATCTGTGATCTAATAGCAGAGGTTTGCTAGATTGGAATGCTTGCATATGATATACGAGGAAATGCTGATAAGACGCGGTCCCTAAACTCTGCACAGTGTACAGTGTATGTTTGGGTGCTTACTGCACTGTGATGTACAGTATCACGCTTCATAATCTTCAGCAGATATTATTTAAGCGACCAAATCAAGCAAGACGGCATCAAGATGCGTGCTACATGCCCAACGCAAATCATCCTCAATGGATATGATGATCCTAATAATAAAATTGGGGCAGAATATAAATTATTAAGCACTTCATAATGTAAATTTATACTCTTTGTTCAGTTGACAAAATATCCTAATTTTATTCTGTAAGAAATTATGAATACCAGATTTTGACAATTTATTTTTCATGCTGCACCTAATCTAATTATATAGTGTTTGTGTTGAGCACATAACAGAATATCGTTCTTATAACCTTACTTTTAACACCTGTTAGCGAAATAATTTTATAAAAGTATGACTGTAATAAGTCGTTTATGAACCTGTATGCAGGAACATTATGCCATCTTTAAGCAGCACATCCTATGCAGTAGAACTAATGTTTATAGCTCGTAGCTAGGCAACTGTTAGCGAGCCAATGGACTGGCGAGATAGTTATCACATGACTTGTTTTCTGTGTGGTCTGGCTACGCAACAATAGACTGCGTTTTCTGTGCGTGGTCCGTGCCGAGAGGATATGAGAGAATACGGGAATAGGAATTGATTTACCCCGTGTGGAGGCGGGGTCGAATGCCTCCACCGTGACCCTGCGAGTCGTAGGAGACGACGAAAATGGAAGTCTCAAATGTGAGACAGTAACATATGTTCGCAAGTCCCAAGGGACTAGGACCCGAGAAACACTGCGCTGGCAAGGACCAGCAGCCTATACAAAGACAGACTCATCCTCTCGTCAGAGAGGATGCCCCACAAAAGAAAGACCGTAACTGTCAAAAAGTAATAAATATCTGGACATGAGCTCCAGATGAGACTCGGAACCAAGACTTACTGATTGACTGACTGACCGTCAGTCACAATGTGACTTTGACTTGACAGAAGACCAGAACACGACAGAACGGAGGACAAGGAGAAGTGAGTTGGTAGTGAATCTGCATGTTTTCGAGAAGTAAGCAGACCTACTCGGGGAGGAATTCGTTATCCAGGAGTTGAGTGTGTGAACTGTTATAATCGAGTGTAATTTTAATAGTGACCTTAAATAAATCCCTTCATCAAATCTACAATCCACAATTGTTAGTCACGTTTCCCTCGATACATGTGGCAATAAGTATATTGACACTTTGGCATATTCACATAATCTTCAGGTCGCTATACGGTCTACAGGTAGGCTGTACAGTGATTGAGCTACATTCGTTTTGTGTTATTTTGGGTTACAGAAACGTCTGTGGCACTCATAATCTGTAAATACAAGTTTAATTAATTTAACACAATAAGAGCGTCTGTAGAAAAAATTAGATTTGTGTTGAATGCTTCTATTAGTACATAAGCAGAAGAAAGGGACTTTAATTGCAAAGAAGATTTCGTGACCGATGCAGTAAAGGATCATAAACTAAAAAAACAGGAGGATTCATTGGAATGATTGGTGGATTTTACGCAAGTTTTCTTCATTGCTTGTCCTGAATCTTCGTATCTCTAAATTAGCTACAAAATTGTGAAAGGTTTTTTTTATAACGAAGTATGTACACTTTTATTATTGGCAAGTCGCTATTAGCTAATGACTAATTAAACTAAGAGTTCTTCAAGCTTGTAAACCAAGTATTGGTTTGGGAATCTGATTAAAAAGGGTAGGAAATTACAAGTAGAATGTTCATAATAAAGATGATTATATGTCTCATGTGCCAAGGGAATTCTGTTTAGGTTGTCACAGAAAATACAAGGCTGTACTTTAACAAATAATTAAAAAGTGAAGGATGTCAGATGATATTCTTTTATTGCAGTATGTTAAGTATATTTGTGTAATTAATGGTTATTCTGCCATGTCACTGCCTTTCTCATGATGTCATATATCCAAAACAATAAAAACACAAGTATAACTCAGTTCCTCCGTCGTCATAGTTAGGTACTTTGTACTGACATCCGTGCATCTAAGCCTAAGAAGCTAAAATATTTTCATATGTCATTTCTCTGTCGTTACGTGCCTTCGGTATGTGACTTAGCAAATAGCTACAAAAAACAGTGAATGGAATTCTTAAATCTGCATTACGGTGTATAATTTACTTGAAAAAATCTCTATATAGCCATACCGCTTAGGGAAAACATTTATTTTAATAAATTTAGTATCTTAGTATATACGAGACTACCAACTTATCATGGAGAGAAGTTTTGAGCATCCCAATGACCCCAGAGTTATGCTGGCAGGAGCGTGAGCTTCGGGTAGAGCCAACTATTCCAGACAGGTCCAAGGGTAATGGCCAGACGAAGTGTAATTTCTGGTCATACAAGTTGGGTGTTGGGTGTGGGGTGTGGGGCTAACGACCCCAACCCAGAAAAAAATTGCTCTTGCTGAACCATGGAGGAGGCCAAGACTCACACTTTGTTCTAACGCCGGTATATAAGGGCAGAGAAGTATACATGCAACCGTCTTTACATAATTTTGCGTGTTATAGAGGTTAGGTGCTTTGACGAAGTTTTTTCAAAAACCTTCTCTTGATATGCCAATGAGCTTCGTATTACTACTGTTATAAATTTCCTTAAATTTACAAAATTTCTTCTGATGTAAGCCTGAAGCCCAGCTAGTCTCAAGTTGTGTTTATGTGCACTAAAATCAATGATTTCTGAACACACTGTTAGAGATTTAAGCCTTATAATTATATACGCTTGTGTGATTTTCAGAGCAGTTTTTTAGTATTGTCATGTGCATCAATAACTAAAGACGGGGTTCAGACTGGAAATTGGATTTATTAACCACCTGCAAGTCGTAACTACAAACATTATTACACTATTCCCGATTTACACAACTTACAATCATTCCACACTAATCTTCTCAGTCCATCTGCACTAGTCTTCACTATCCGTTTCCTGGCAAAGGATCTTAACACAGGAACTATGAAAGTCTCACTAAATTACACACTCCCAATATCGATGTACTACAGCACATGTAACGTCACACACTAAGTCTTCTAATTCTTCTTCTGTCCACTCTGCTGTTCCCTTGGAACTTCGGAACTCAAGAGAAGTCAATTCCCATTCCCGTATTTTCTTATATTCTCTCGGCACGGACCACGCGCAGAAAACACAGTTCTATTGTTCCATGGCGCAGACCACACAGAATGCACGTGTCATATGTCAGACTGTGAGTTCATTGGTTCGTTAGCAGCGGTGTGCGTGGCATGGATGACATAGAAAACACGGCCTCCTCTATTGTTGCGTGTTGAACCGTGTTTACAGAGCTATTTCCTTGCAACGCGTTGATTAAATCCATTACATTATTTTGCTACACGAAGCCTGACAGCTCTAATAACGAAGCCAGAGAAACAGCCATTGCCAGACAACGGCTTATAAACAAGTAACAGTACTAAACCACCGCTAAGCAACGTGCACACATATGGAGGAACCGTTGGAAGTAGTGCTTTCTATGTGGTCCACGCCGAAGCTGTATAAGAAGTGAATAATGAGTTCCGTGACAGCGCGGATTACTCGAGCTGAAACTGCGGTGCAACAAACGTAGAACCTATATGGAAAGACAGACCCCCTCTTTCGTCGAAGAGGAGACCCAATTTCTAAACACTTACATATCTAGGAGAGAAGAGAGATCGTGGTTATGGATCTCGAGTAGACTGAAGGCAGGAGTGACTGTGCTGGCAAAGGCAGGCAGCAATTTAACCGACCGACTCACCGACTGTGAGATCAGTCGGCCAGAGTGAGGTCTCAGCTTGGAAGCTAGCAACCGAAGGGAATTTCAGCTGAAGCCAGCGGTCAGAGAATGAGGTTGGCGTGAAATGACAGCCACCCTGAAATAACCTGAGCCCGAAAGCAGAGAACGTCGGCCATTGAAAACCGCCGCCAAGCAACATGACTGAGAACACTGGTCTGTGATAGTGAAGTCATGAGCTGTAAAAAGTGAACAATAAATCCAGTTTTCAATCCAAATCCCGTCTGTAGTCACCGAGCACGTGATCTTTGTCACTCCTGTCACTAATGGCTTATTCAGTTCCAGTTTGTATCGAAATGTGATACTCCAGCTACAGAAGGGAACAAGCAGTGACTAATGTTTAAAGTGAACTCTCACAGTACTGTCAGTTTTGCCGATGTGCTTTACCCTTCGTGGAATGCTGAGCTGAGGATTGCCACTTCAAGCAGGGTCAGTTGGGAATGAAATCTTTCCTGAAAGATATATTTTATACAATGCAACAAGTAATTAACGAATATTGCCGTGGTGGTCGTGTGTATGTTATATTGGAAACTACTTCGGAGCTTTTCAGATTAAATACCTTCAACATGCCACGTTTGTTTTCAATATGACTTATGAGAGGTGCTCACACGTAATGTCAGAATTTGCCTTATTGTTTGGAAACATGAAATACAAGCTGACATTTATGGCTTTTGATCCTTAGCATAACAACACCGTGCTTTCAAATGCTACAATGCGATTCCTCTGTAAACAGAAGTTAAGACTACGATCGACGCTAACTTGTATTTATATAATGTAAGGTTTCAAGCCTCCACGCCCGAATAAATATACTGAAAACGTAATGGGCGCCCAGTCGTGTCAATATTGAGTTAAGAACCATTGTTTTAGAGATATATTCTGTCTCCATTTTTAGCGTACTTATATTGTTTATTCTGAAACGTCACTATAATTTTATTAAGAACTAAATGTCTGTGACTTCGAAAAATAGACACAAAATATCATATACAACTGGAGAAGGCTTTCGAAAGAAATTTTCGCTTGAAGGCACATACTATTTTGACATTTGTCTTGAAGTCCTGAAGAAAACCACAACCCCGGGCCAGATGGTACACGGTGCCGAGGTTTTGAAAGCAAGTGAGACACATTGCCATGGCGCAAGCCTCACTGGCGTATGACGTCACGTCCGCTGACCAATAACTCCGAACATTACGTAAATGGGTGTTCCTAATTGCTGGCCCTTGCACCGGGGCTTTCAATGTTCTATTTTGCGTACTCCTTTGTTTTAGCCCTTCAACAATCCTAAATATCGAATGAAGTGTGAGAATTTAGTCACAGGGGTGTCATGACACTCATCTCGTTCCACGAGATAATCCTAAGTAAGCTATTGCTTCACATTCGTGTAGGGTGTGTGTGGCTGATCCAGCTTTATGCGACTTTCGCAAATAAGCCTGTCTCGATCCAGTCTTGGAAAGCTAACTCCGAATATTGCTAGAACATTTCAGAATATCTCCACATCCTGGCCTTATTACTTTCTACGAATTTTGAGGCGTCTTTACAATAGAAGGAAAACTACAAAATGAGGACCGAAACGCTACAGAAGTAGATATATCCCTGGCCTTCAAGAATTACATACCTGAGAAACTTTAAAAAAATAATTTCTGACCCTTCACGACGTAAAGGTCCACAATTCACTCACTCACTCATAGAACTGAACCCTTCTTGAGCAACCGCCAATTGTGCAGCTACTCAAGAACTTTCCAACATTTTATGGAACCCGAAGTTTCTTTATCGTGTTCACAAGAGCCCTCCTCTGGTCCCTATCCTGAGCCAGATCAATCCAATCCATACCATCCCATCCAATTTTTTAAGATCCATTTTAATATTGTTCACCAGCCTACGTCTTAAACTTCCCAGTGTTATCTTTTCTTCTGACTTTCCCACCATTATCCTATATGCATTCCTTCTCTCCCCCATTCGTGCTACATGCCTGCCCATATCATCCTCTTTGACTTGATCATTTTAATTATACTTGGCGAAGAGCGTAGCTTATGAAACTCATTATGTATTTTTCTCGAACCACCCGTCACTTGAACTCTCTTCGGCCCAAATACAAATATCAACAAACGAATGATAAAAATCTGGGGTGTTCGAACCCCACATACGTCATTTCTATCAGTTTTTTATTCCTTCCTTTCGATGTCCAGAACGGGTCCCGTCTGTCTCTTTCCAGTTCGCTCATTCGCGAGGCAACCTACTAGTTCTATTAAACATATAATTTTTAAATGACTTCACTGATGTGTGACTTAGAACATTTCGAAGAAGTGCCGGAAACTTAGACGCTTTCGTCATCCATCGTCGTCTTCGTAATCATCATCATCATCATCATCATCATCATCATCAGTATCACCACCACCGTTATCATCACAAAATCAATCCGGGTGTAGATTAGTTGCAATTTTTTGTTACCAAAAATGTATCGAACAAAGCAAAATAAACATTTAAGATATAAAATGTTAACATTTTAATTCCTAATACGTTTTGAAAGCCCATTCACCATTTAAATTAACACTAGTGACATTTATTTTTATAGAAAGAAGACGAAGCGAACGAAGGTGATGAGTGTTGTCCGTCCGTCCGTCCGAATGTTTATTCTCGGGACGGATTGAGATAACAAGCTGGTAGAGTCCACACTAAAAGGTTTCGAAAAAATTGGTCCGTCATACATGGGTTCAGTTTAACTAAAGAATTACATAAACCTCACATCATACTTTATTGATTTGCTGAGAAAGGTACTGCTACTACCACCACCACTACTACTAATATTACTACTAGTACCACTAATGCTACTGCTACTACTACTACTACTACTACTAGTAGTACAGGTAAAACTATTCCTGTAACAGGTGGTGGAGGCGCATACAGATATGAGACTACGAGGCTCCCACATTTTTCTAGACAAACGGCTCATAAATGGCGGTGTTTGTCAGCTTTACGCGCCGGCCGTCCTTTACCCCAGGAAGATTCCTATACTCATTTCTGTTAGAGACTGAGTCGACTCCAAAGCCATATTGCGGCTGCAAGGATTAGGGCAATTGAAAAAATCCAGTGACCTCATCGGAAATCGAACCAACGACCTTCCGGTTTGTAGCACAGTGCTACTGCGTGCCTCATACTAGTATTAGTAGTAGCAATATTAGCAGCAGCAGGAGTAGTGAGACGTGTCTGACTTAAAAAAAATATTATACATAATTAATCACCGGAAGAGGCTGTATGGAAAGCGACACATTATTAATGGTTCTGTGTTTCGTGTTCTGCCTTCTCCGTTTCTTGTTTGGGTACCGATACCAAACTTCTTCCTGTCAAGGTATTGGGTGCACATCCATCAGAGTGATCGACTAAGTTTCAAGGGAAAGGATCGCTCCTAAAGAATGAAATGGGTTGCAGAGCCTGCAGGGGCCCTCAATGCTCTACGATAACCAAAGAATCTCACTGGATGGTGTCATCTTGTACTGCAACTTCTTCGCCCATGAAGTAGACGTACAGCGCAAGGAGAAAACCCATATTCATGTGTACTTCAGTTTCCACTGACGAAGCGCTCCATATTCAGAACCAATTATATAAGAATGAAACTTTGGAAGTTCGATGAAAACCCCTTTGTGGGGAATCGGTCCAGTGACCTTTGCACACAAATAAGCATAGTGAAGTAGGCTACTGAATTAAACACCACCCAAAAATTAGAGAATTTATTTGCCTTCTGCTCTCATTGAATAAGCATTATACTCACGGTGTTTCTTTTTAAGAAATTAATTGCCTTACTAGCATTAATTAAAACCAGTTTACCATTTCCTACATTTTTTTGACATTTCATCGAATTATCGAAGAGGAACCTCCAGCGACAAAAAAAATCCAGAACACTCATATTTTTGGGGCTGTATCTAACCCAACAGATTAAAACATTGCTAGTCCGAACATGTGGGATTGAGAGTGTGGCAGCAGCCTGGATTATTATTATTGTATTATTATTATTATTATTATAGATAGGTAGGTGGGTGGGTAGGTAGGTAGATAGACAGACGGATTAGGCTCTCGCCTGATCCTATTCAAAATTATTCCTGAAATTAGGAATCTTATATAGAGAGCTGGTAGGACTCCTTGCACGAGGGATCAGCCGGTCGCAAGGCCGCTACCTACACAGGCCAACACAAATACAGAATAACACGCAGACAGGCACCCATGCCTCTAGTAGGATTCGAAACCACGATCCCGTGTTTGTGCAGGAGAAGATGTTGCGACCCCGTACACCACTCGGCCACTGTGATGGGACAACCGTGCATTTGAAATATAACTAGAAAACTTTAATTTCAGTAGCGCAGTCGGTATAGCGATGGGCTACTGGCTAGGGAACTGAAGGGTCGGAGTTCGAGTCCCGGTAGAGTCAAGAATTTTCTCTTCTCCGCGTCGTCTAGACCGGCTGTGGGGCCCACCCAGCCTCCTATCCAATGGGTATTGGAACCTCTATCCCCGGGGGTAAAGCGGCCGGGGCGTGAAGCTGACCCCTCACATCCAACTATTGCCGTGGTCAATAAAATGTGGATCTATACATACACTTCCCCATACGCCTTCATGGTGTAATGCTTAATTAGTTAAGCACAGGGACAACTTTACCTTTACACTGTAATTTTAGTCGTTCTGAGTGAGTGTCCCATATCTGCAAAGGCTGTTGGACCATAATTTATTCGCGTTTGACATTGTCTCAGAACTTGGAGCGGGACCTTGCATGCGGGGCCTTTTACATTCTTCTGACGCAGTATCAAACAGCGTTTCGAATAGAACATTCTTGCGAGTTGCTAGAACTGAAAGGGTTAAGCAATATCTGAAGGAGATTCGAACTAGGGAATTTTCGCTTTAAAGTATTCTTTACTGATTATAAGGTAGAAGAAAGTGATTTTAAAACATACTGCTCATAAACATTTGAATATAAAGTCACGATATTTAAGGAGGCATGAATTGAGGAACAGAAGTTGTTGCATGCTAGAAGCAGAGTCCCTTGCTATCTTAGAGCACAGTAATGGACGCCGTTATGTAAAGGATGAGTGATTGCTATTTCGGTCTTTCAGGGAATTCCAGACCCCAGGCATTTATTCGCTGGCTTTTCACAGCAGAAACTCGGGTTTAATCCAAGGGTGGTCCGTGTGGGAGCTGTGGTGAATAAAGTGGCATCAGGGGAGTTTTCCGCCGAGCACTTCGCCTTCCCCTTTGTCAGTTACCGTACTGCCAGTTCCACATATGCGTCATTATGGGTTGTTAACAGAAAGCCCATTTGTAGCCCCAATACCAGCGGCCCAACTCTCTCTCGCCTTGCTCCTGCATTTAACTGGGTTCTTAATGACATCTTTCTAACCGACGAAGTTGCATGACATTTAATGAGACCAGAACATGGCCATGAATGACATGTAAATTATTATTTGGAGGAAGTGGGTCGTGATATGTTTCAATGCCCCATGGATACGCTGAGCAGATCACTATAATCAGAATGGAATTTTAATGAAAGCGGTTGTATTCCGTGTGGAAGTTGGCTGTATTGCGCTCCAACATGCTGGGTAGCTGGGTAGTTGCGAGTGATTGGACGGGAAATCTCTGGAAGTGACACACACCACCTGCAAAATCGGAAATATGAAAATCGATATTCCAGATATAAGTAGGAGCAGGAGTAGCAGAGTCGGCAAAGCCACTGACTACGGGTTGGGCGACGGAGAGTTCGGAGTTCGAGTCCCTGCAGAGTCAAGAATTTTCTCCACGTCGTCCAGACCGGCTATGGGGACCACAAAATTTCCTATCCAATGGGTACCGGGGGTAAAGCGGCCGGGGTGTGACGCTGACCACTCACCTTCATCTAGTGTCGAGGTCAGGAAAATGTGGATTTATACATTCACTCCCCTATGTGCCATCATGGCGTAGTGCTTAATTAGTTAAGCACAGGGACAAATATACGTTTTATTACAGATATTGCTTACCAGGATGTGAATTAGCTAGAACTTGCGTGGTACTGGATCAATTTTCTGGCTTATATCATTATATTAACAGGTATTCAGTCAGGCAAGCCGTCATTCAGTTGGTACCTTTAGTTATGTTTAATACCTGCTGAGTATGGCGTGATGTAAACAACATATTGCACACCCCTAGAACCGACGTCGCCTGATTGTGAGGCACTCAGCCCCTCCCCCTCCCCCCATTCCTCCCTAAATCGAGTGTTGCATCCAGCCGGCACTCACTCTGCTAAATGACGGCGCCATTACCCCTAATAGAGGGCGAGGTAACTTGTAGCAGCCACAGCCCACAAAGTGCCATTAAACAGATGTTTCCATCGTCCACAAAATGGTTTAATGCATTGCTCAGGGGGGCAGTAATCTGTACTGAAGCAAGTTATTGTTTGGAATCTGCAGTAACGCAGTGCTCACCTGGATTCCCACTTCAGCAGTTCGCGCTGTCGATTTTGAGCCGCGGAATGACGCGTGACTCAATGATGGATGTGTGTTATGAGAACTGAGCTGATGCGGTGTTTTTGCATCTGCGCAGTATCCTGAGAGAAGAGAAGACTAGCCACCTAGGGTGACATATATCAACGTCAAGGTGGCAGCCTTGGTGTGAGATGGAAATATAACCCGATGTTTGCTAACGGAAGTTTGAGTGTCACGATTGGACGTCTCCTCCCCTGAGAATTAGGAGACATGCCTGGGTCTCCTTCACCGCCACGGTGAATACAAGTCTGCAGACCAGTTCTCCTATGCATTACTGGTAGAATTGGCGGCGCCGTAGCTCAAGCTGTTAGTCGCTGGCTTCCCATCGTGGCGGCCCGGGTTCGATGCCGGGTATGGTCAGGTGGGATTTGTGGTGGACAAAGTGGCACTGGGACAGGTTTTCTCCGAGTACGTCGGTTTCCCTTGCCAATCTTCATTCCACCAATTGCTCCACAATCACCCTCACCTATCATCTGGGGCTGGTACAATAACCCAGAAGTGGCCGCAGTGCCTTGTACTTAGTGCCACCCCACTAGCAATAAAAAAATAATAGTGTTAGAATGCAAACTGTATTTTCAAAATGTAAATATAAATTTTAGAAAATATAATATTTATTACGATCCGTGACCACATTCATTATGCAGGCTACGCCAAGTTCGTATTTCTTTATGAAAATTTCATGTGTAGGTGTTTGTGCGTGACTTATAGACGGGTTCTTGATTGGATGATTGGATTTATTGCACCTTGCACCTTCACACAACTCGGGACTACACGCAATACAGCGCAGTCGCTCGTCTACACACTTTACACCTCACCTTTGCATACGCACTAGTGTTCTCGGTCTTCACTAGCCGTATCCTGGCAACGGATTTATAACAGTCTCACTGTCACTTCAAATCATACAAGCAGATTTCTTTTCACAGCCCAATTCCATTCATTGCCGTTATTCTCCAAGTACCATCTCAATTGAATTCCTCTGCTCCCTAGCTCATATCCCGCCGGGCTGGCGTCTCGAAACTCGACCCCTTTTTCAAACGAACTCTTCCTTATAACCACTTTGTACGGACCACTCATAAAACCTAGTCTCTCTCTTGTTGGGAAAGCATGTTTTCAGCGCCTTTGCAGTGCAACGGAAGTTACTCAATTGTTGTTTGCCTATTCGTTGCCCCGGGAGTGTTTATCGAGTCGTTGCCTGACAATGAACGTCTATTCTGACTTTATTATTCCGGCTTTCGGGCGTCATGTCACAATTTTTAATATTTTCATGAAATTCTGATTGTCAAAGGAACTTTACTCTGCTCTGCAAGATACAGTCATATGCACATCTGATGAAACCTATGACATAGTGTGTACATTGAATAAGGAACATAAATTGCAAGTATTTAGAAACAAGTTCTGCAGAAAATATTGAGGCCTAGGACAGGCAGAGTGCGCTGGGAACAGTGTGTTACATAAACGGGAAATAGATACTCCTGGGGCTCTCAAGCTAAGTAGCCTTGCCCTTTGTGATGTTGCGGCTGAATGCAAGGGCCTCCAGCTATTGGAGGGGGGGGGGAGCTGAAGACATACTTACATCAACATGGGATAACTAGCTGAGCGACTGTTAGCTTCCCACGAAGGATTCTGCTTTATGAATTCGGCCAGTAACTCTCGTACCTCACGTGTTTCCGTTAGGATAGTTAAATGCAGGAGATTGCGACTGTCTGGATATTTATGTCAAATGGAAAAACAGGAACTTGTTATGGAATTTTGGCTCGAGAGTCTTGATAGGAACAGGTAGATGGAAATGGAAAATTAATATTAAAACAATGTTAGAGAAATACATTTTAAATATATGAAATAGACTTAACTAGCCCACCATCTGCTACAGTATCAGGCTTCGATTCTAGTGGCGTTATAACTATTTATCTGCTGCCCTGTAGCTCTTAGTTGGACCTTGGTCGCTTTCTCAGTGTCTTGATGTTTTTTACACAGTCGATAGGACTCCGTGGAAGGGGGATCAGTCCGTCCTGCACACAGGACAGCAGAAACACAGAATAAACGCACACAGATATTCATGCCTCAAGTGGGATTCGAACATAGGGGCTATCTATTCGTATATATTTAGCTTATTATGATAAGCCTATGCATACTTAACTCACGCCACGGAGTTGAGTCCTTCTGGAGAATCCGCCAGTCGCTCAGCTACTCAAGAATTTCCAAATATTTTATGGAAGCCGAAGTTTCGTTGCCGTGTTCACAAGAGCCGTCCACTGGTCCATATCCTCAGCCAGATGAATTTTCTCCCTGTGCGTACTACATGCCCTTCCATCTTATGCTCCTTTACTTAATAAATCTACTTATATTCGGCGAAGAGTATAAGTTATTAAGCTCCTGATTATTCAATTTTCTCCAACCTCCATGATTTGTATACAGTTGCCGTCTTGTAGTGCACTCAGTTTCACATGTTACTTCGCGACATGTTTCGGCAACATAGTGCCATCATCAGGTGCCCTAATTACGCTAATCTATTTCATTGCTTGCCTTTATAGAATTATTTAAAAAGTATATATGCGTATATGTTAACTATAATAAATTTACACACACTAAAACTTGTTAAGATTATTCTTATGTGTCATAATTAAAACTTGTGTGTGGTTCTTCCACTATGGGGTCGTTTTTCTTATATTCTGTGTAAACCGTGTCTTGTGACGTGTGTTCCCTTCTCCAACCTCCTATCTTTTCAAACCTCTTCAGTCCAAATATTCGCCTCAGCGGCCTGTTCTCAAATGCCTTAAGTCTATGTCTTTCCCTCATTGTCGGAGACAAAATTTCACACCCATACAGAACAACAGACAAGATTAATGCCTATACAGATCACTACGAAGATTTTCAAGAAAATGTATTTGGAAAGGGAAACCGGAAATTGTAACATACATGATATCCCTACAGAGAGAAGTAACACAAGTTTGTCTCTTTTTAGTTTAAAATCTGGATATTTTCATTTTGTAGCAGTACGTCGAAAAAGGGAAATACGAGATCCCACAGACTTCTGGTTTTCATTGCAGACATAATACTGAAGCCAGAAATGCAATTTTCAGCGTCAGGTCACAGTAACTACACAAAGACCCGTGTAGTACCATGGCTGGCGGTAATTAAATATGTACGTGCAAGCCTTTGTGGGCTCAACTATACTCTGCTGCTGAGTCAGTGCGAATCTTCGGAAAGTAGGCCACAAATGTTACAGGAGATGAGTGAAACGAGACCTAGCCCGACGGAAATGGCGTAACTGTTGCTGGGAGGAAGTAAATTGCAGATGTGTGTTCCGTCTGCTTCTAAAGGGAAGACATGACGTGAGGCTAGCTCAAAGCTCAGTTCCAACAGCTTAGAGAATTAGTATATATTTTTTACCTGAAAGTTGCGTAAAAGTTTATAACTTGTTTTCAAAATGCAAGCGTGCTGATGGGCTATATTCCAAGTTCTTGAGGTAATTTATTTGCGTTATGTTGCCAGCTCATTTATTATCGTTATGTTCGGGACTGACGCCATCAAACTCGTCACTGATGTCAGATTCATGGTACTCATAAACATGAAGCCTGCTGTCTTCTGGAATGTGACGTCATGTAATCTGGGGGAGGCTTAGTAACGTTTCGGAGATACATTCTTTCTACAGCTTCAGGTTAGGAGACAACAGGTTCACCCGAAATATTAGTAAGCATCTTCCAGGCCACATGGTGTCAGATGCTAGAATCTGTAATATGATTACTATTTGATTACTAATCTACCAGGCAAACCACATTCCTCGTATAATGTGGAGCTGTAAATATATCAAAAGTGAAAAGAGTTAACATCTGCTCTCTAGAGATGTAGCTGACTGCCAGTATTGCTCCGTCCCTGAGGTAATGAGGGGAATACGAATGGAAGTAAGCCTGTTGGAGATGATGACGAGTGTCACAGAGTAAAATTTTAAGAAGTATTACAATATGATTCAAAATTATTATCGGGGTTTACATTTATGTGCCACGGATATTCCGACAATAATTCAGAATCATTCTGTATAATTATTACATAAGTACCTACCTACCTACCTACCACTCGGCGCTACAGCCCTCTAGAACTGGAAGTGAACACCGTACTTACTAAGATTACTGCAGTTCACGAATAATGATGAAAATGATTCATATAGTCAGCTGTAACTTCATGCTTTCACTTATATCAGTGAAAGTGAACCCTCTCCCTCTCTCTTTCGTAATCCTATACACAGTCAGTAGGACTCCTTGGACGGGAGATGAGCCAGTCGCAAGGCCGCTACATACACACTGATCACCAGTCTGCTTGTACCGGTTCTCACGGTCTCTTCGCTTGCGGATTTCTTATTTTTCCTTCTACCCTGAAGACTGAGGCGATACGTTCCTCCGAAACGTCGGTTAACACCACATCTACACGGTGCCACATCCCAGAAGACTGCTTTCTTCTCAGTGTTTCATTTATTCCAAGTTCTATTCCTCCCGCCTCCTTTCTAATTCAGTACTCACCATCCGCAATCATCCTGCCTGTCGAAATCACGTGGTACGGGATGACAGAATCGTTAGATATTCCATGAATAAATAAACAAACGAGGGTGTTACTTTCAGGAATACGGAATACGGCTGCATTACCGCAACAGTGTGTGAGATTGTGTGTATAAGCTCGCTTACCTGAATATAACGGAAATGAAGAATATCCAATGCGATTCCCCCTCCTAACCTCCACAGGGCGTAAAGAACACTGTATATGCCAGGAAGCCGAGGCGCGAGATTAGATTTTCCTATATGGCTGTTTCACCAGCGACACGTCGACAAGTATGCAGTATCAGATGCATGTGGTTAGCAGTTCGTTGCTTCTCATAGCGGCAGTTGTGAACATGCGCACTTTTTAGGGTAAATTTCACACTAACAAACGGCTGTGTATAAGTTAGTGTAAAAAAATTAGTTAAGTAAATCTATGTATTCATTTCTATGAGATTATAACACTTTTCCAGAATTTCCTTTGACCCATGCTTTATACAGACTTTCTTCATGTCAGATGTCATCGGAATTTGTGTGTAAGTTCGCGAGGATTCAGCATGTATAGGATGAAACGAAACCTGTGAATTTCGTGCTGAATGGAATGAAAATATGGTTCACTGATAGTCGTCACTTACACTCATGTATTTGCAAACCAAATCTCTACATAGCTACTGTCCCCACATTTTCGGTTGAGGCGAGAGGCGCGGATGAATAAAGAGAGAAATTACCCCCCGAAAAGAAAGTTCTAAATTCTTCCAAATGCCCCCCAAGTATTGTAGAAATACTCCTTCAGTTCCTTCTGGTATGTTACGAAAAGCCCTTAATTACTTTTTAAATAAATATATACTAAATTGTTGAGCCAGAATAGCTCAGTCGGTATTGCGACTGGCTACAGGCTACAGGCTGGGGGATGGAGGAATAGAAGTTCGAATCCCGGTGGGGAAAAATTTTCACTTCTTCGTATCGTTCTAGCAACCTTCTATCCACTGAGTATCGGGGGCTCATTACTCAGAGGTGAAGCGGCGGGGCGTGAAGCTCACCACTCACCTGCAGCTAGTGCCGAGGTCAAGAAAATGTGGATCTATACATCCACTCCCCCATACGGCTTCATGTCATAGTGCTTAATTAGTTAAGCACAGGGACAACTGTACATGTATATACTAAATTATTTTTATTTAGGTGTGACAGAGACATAAAGATAGGGTATGTTAGTACAGGTGTCCGGAGATAGGGACTAGCCCAACTGAGTAGGTTTTACCTGAAGACGGAGAGAGAATCTAGTCTCCGAGACATTGTTTTTAAATATAAAGGGTTTTAGATAAATACGGGACGATGGATAATGTCCAGAAACCTAATATTTATACTTTTATATCCGGTTTAGGCCGCGCCATAGTTTAAGCCGTTAATCGCTGGCTTCCCACCGCGATGGCCCGTGTTCGATGCCGTGTATTCCGCCAAATTCTCCATGATAATCACCCGAGGCAGACTACAATAGGCCAATCAGTGGCCGCCGTGCCGAGTGGACCCAGTTGGACTCCACCCCCCCCCACTAAGCGAGTTTTATATCCGGTTTTTTACACTCTGCACAGTTTTTATTCGGTGTCGTTAAGTCATTGATGTTACAGGCTGTCCGAACGAAGACATACCAGCAGAGTCTGAACAGACGATGCTGTAACCCTTGAACAAACCCTACCTGAGGGCTCGAAATCGGTAATTAACGTAAGCATACACCCCTCTGCTTTATACCCACACTCTTCTGCCTAGTGTTTGTGTTGCATGTAAGAGAGAACATTGTGTACAACCACGGAAATGGTTTCGGTAATGGTCTCTCTTACTGTGAATGTGAACATTTTCCTTTAACCGTAACATAAACAACTCAGAGGTCTGTAGCAGACTGACTGTAGTAAGATTAGGTTTGTTTCCTCAAGGGGTCCCTTGTGAAGCTTCGGGCAGAGAAACCTCGTACGTTTATCGGAAAGTTTCTGTTGTTAGATGAGACGCAAATCCTCACTGCTCTGAAGGTTAGCGTCATTAAGGCGATCTCTAAAATCCACCTGCGCCGTTGGAGGTACAGAAGTAAAAGCCAGGAACCCAAGCCGAGTGAGGGTTAATGCGAAAGCGTGCTTGTTACGCCTTCAGAATATTTTCAGATATCCTACAAGGCAGTAGTCCGCTAGACACGAAGTTTCTGCTTATTTACTGGAGTAGATACGACTGAATGTCCACTAAATGCAGTGTCCGTAACAGTATGATAATTTTCCATGTGTATGTAAGGATTATTTATAAATTGCTACTTTCAGTGGTGCAAAAAGTGGTGGATTCTATAATTTTCGAAGTTCTTGGAATGTTCTTGGGGGCCAAAGGGCGGCCGGCGCTTAAGGCTGACAACCTTACCGCCATCTATGAACTGATTGTCTAGAAAATGTGGGAATCTCAACATCTCACAACTCTATGGGCCTCCACGGCCAGTTACAGGGATACTTTTACTTACTTTTTACCTCGCTACTGACGTCACTTTTACTGCAAGCATTAACCCCTGTCCCACTCTCACCACAGCTAATACTGGTGCTTTTGAAGGAAAGTATAACATACGAGGGAGAGTCAGTAAATAGGTCACAAATTGAAGTAAAACATCTGCAATGGACGTCATATATTTTCTATCTGTATCGGTAGGTAGCGGCATAGTCAAGCTTCATGACAGTCTAGGTACCAGACCCACATGTGCAAGTTCAGAGCCTTGTTTCAGTAGTCAAAATGGCGACCGTGATTGAGTACTGTTCTACAGAAGAACAGCGTTCTGTTGTGCTTTTTTGAGGGCAAAAGGACTCAACGGAAAGGATATTTATAAAGAAATATTTCCTGTTTACAGTGGGAATTTCTTGTCGCGTAAAGCGGTTCATAGCTGGGTCGAGAAATTCTCTCAAGGACGTCCGAAAGCCGTAGATGATGTCCGACCAGGTGAGGAAGTGGTTGACACAACAGCCAAAAGCTTTATATGCTGCGGGTTTCGACGCACTTGTAAAGAGATGAGACAAGCGTATCAATGAAGAAAGCAGTCTTTTGGGATTTGGCACCGTGTATATGTGGTGTTAACCGACGTTTCGTTGGAACGTATCGCCTCCATTTTCAGGGTAGAAGAAAAAATATAAAAAATCTGCAAGCGAAGAGACCGTGAGAACCGGTAAAAGCAGACTGGTCTGCTTTTACCGGTTCTCACGTTCCAACGAAACGTCGGTTAACACCACATATACAGGATGCCAAATCCCAAAAGACTGCTTTCTTCATAGTCACCGCCGTGAAAGCCTCAAATCTTACAAAGTGTATCAATGTTCGTGGAGAATATGTCAAGAAATAAGTGTTTGTTTCCAGGTTAGGATATGTTACATTTTATATCAATTTGTGACATATTTACTGACTCTTCCTCGTACGAACTGTAGTCTTCTGAGACATGATGCAACCTGCTATGCAAGTAGGCCTACCATCTTCAGGGTACAAATGAAGATAAAGGCAATTTGCTCTACCTAAGATATCATGAAATATGTTTGCTGTATAAATAAATTGTTACTTCTCACTTGCAATAAAGTAGTTTCATTAGTTAATGGGCAGTAGTTTTGCACATTATTAGTTTCGGCCATTCTCAAGCGTAAATTATCATATAGAAGAGGACACACTGTCTGGATTTTGATGTAGGATTTTGTATTTACCTTTGCATGGGCCGAGGAAACTACAAGGCGGTGTGACGTGGAGATATTTTCACGTCTTTTTTGTGGTGATAACTTATAAGTCTTGCTTAGGCCTACATACAGACTTGCTTTCATCAGAGTCCATCCCTTGTAAGCTGATGCCTACAGTATGAGACACGTGTGAAATTTCTTCCTATGCCCCTTAACTTTCATTTCTCATGCAGGTGGTATATCGTTATTAATAAATGTTGATTAACAAATACGCGAATCTGTAAGAACAAGACAGAATCTTGGCTGAAACATCGACTACACTGACTGAGGATTTTTGTGTTTTTCCTCACCTCCTGCAAAATGCTATGATTGTACTTCAAATGGACTAAACAGGTCATTTATAATGCATTATCAATCACTAATCAACCCACCGTTCGAAGATGTATAGTCCAGATGCTGACAGGATCGTAATAATAGGATTATTTGTGCTTTAGCATAATTGAAGATAGGATGCACAACACAGATATTCTGTCGCAATGTAAGTTTCACCTGCACTTGTCCCATTTCAAATAAGAGGCTGTGGAGACCTAGATAAGGCTCTGTACTTGCATCCTCGGGAACCTGATATGATGGTAATGTCACTATCTTCTTTTCCTCCTCTGGCTCCCACTTTGGAGCATGGGGCTGATTTCTCAGTTTCATTATCATTTTTGCAGGCGGTAGGNGCTCTAGATCGCATTAAGTGGAGGAATTGTTTTGGAAGAGACTGTGGACCTGTCGTCTTGACAGATTACTGATGATGGATGAGAACTCATTGGACGAGTGATGAGCTCGTCACAAGGCCTTTACCTAAATACAGGACAAAATAAACACAGGATAAACGCATACACACACCAAACGTCCATGCCTTGCGTGGGATTCGAACCCACGATCCCGGCTTCCGAGCGAGCGAAGACAGTATATGCTTTAGACCGCTGGGCTACCGTGACCGGCAATATCACTACATGATTAAAGGAAACAAATCATGGCGATACAAATTTACATCTGGTGTGGAGGAAATGGAACTACAAATAATTACGTTTCATTAGACTAAGCATAGGCTCAATTTAGTCTCTTTCCAAAAACAGAAGATCGCATTAAGTGGAGGAACTGTTTTGGAAGAGACTGTGGACCTGTCGTCTGACAGATTACTGATGAATGAATGAGGCTCAATTTAAAGTTTAGAATTTGTTTTACTGATTTGTTGCGCTGGCCACGCGACACCCTCTATCAGCAAAAGTTAACACTAACTTCGCCGGCAAGCGGCGGTCGCTTGGAGGATATAGTTGGCTTGCGGACTAAAAGCCACGGATTTTTATTGCATTTTGTGTTGATGGTTATGTATAACAATTTCAGTGGTGTCATTTGTAAATAAGAAACGTGTATTGGCAAAAAATTGGAGATATTCCTTTAAGAAGAAAGGTGGTCATGCATGGATAACAAATAATAAAATATTAATGTATACAGAGTGTCCCAGAAAGAAATGTTAATATTCCGGGAGGTCACAGTATCAGTCATATATGTATGTACATGTTCTTATTCCTGACGGTTTCCGAGATAGAGCTATTTCACTGTGCAGTACACTATACACTGTACAGATGAGCAACACGCCATGTCCTCACACGAGTTGCAAAATGCATTGATGTTGACGGTGGAATATTCGGGAAAAGTATTTTACTAGGTAAACTGTATCAACTTTGTCACTTGAACAATAAATACCGGTAATGGAAACAGCAAGTAATATCTCTTTCTTATCAACAATTTTGGAATTGTACAGTGAAATAGCTCTATCCCGGAAACCGTTCGGAATAGGACTCATGTACATATATACTTTTCTGCTTAGAATGACCGATACTATGACCTCGCGGAATATTGACTTTTACTCAGCATCAGCGCAAGAATTGTTGTGTAGACCGTGCTCATGAGGGACATCGCCAGCTGCAGGACAAGAAACAACAGTATGACAACTTATTGGGGAAGGGGGGGGGCGGAGGAACTTTACAGTGGCTCCCTCTTCCTCCTGAAGTGAAGGAAACACTTTTGTTTCATAAGCAAGACGTTCCCGAACACTCTGCATTTGAGTATATCCTCTCGAGTAGCGTGTTGCAGGCACAGTGGTCCAGGACTAAGGGATCTCTATTGATTGACAGATACATGGCCCGGGAAAGGATTTAGCGTTTCGGAAGTACAAAAAGGAGGGACAACTAAGGATTGATCTAGAGTGGGTTCATACAGTCGAGTTTCGAAGTTTAGAAAAGCGAAAATACGACCCAGAAGATATAGAGGCTACAGACGTAGGAGTTAACGGTTACGGAAGGAGAAAGAGCTAGGAAAGGAAAGTAAAGAAGATATATAGAAAGTGCTTAGCGTGTGTAAGGAAGGGAAAGAACGCAATGAGATTACAGGATTACAGTCATCAAGTTGAGACCGCCAAGTGCAATTTAACCCTCTGCTTTCAATTACATCGGATGAAGTGGTGGGAAGTGGCCACCACCCCGTCTGGTGTCCCGCAAATGCCTAGCCTACAACTTAGTTCTACAAATTTTCAGTTCTTCTCGGAATTTATCGGATCATTATTTTAAAACTGACGCCTTCAATTCAGAAGATATTTGCTCTCATACATTTCTTTTACACACGAAACTTGTTCGCTTGCGAACTCAAGCCACGGGGGTTTTTTTTTGTTTGTTTTGCTTCGGCTATACAGAAATAACCGCTTAATCTTAGTAAAGGAGATGTAGCCTGTCTTTCTATGGGGTTGAAATTTAATTGTTAGATATTATTTATATGACATTAATAATTTATGAAGTCATATTTCTCCGTTGATGAACGCTGCATAACAGAACAGACAAATTGTCTCTCCTTTAAAGCAAATAAGGTGACATCAGTAAATTTTAATCCACTGAATTTCAGTCTGAAAATATTTTATCGCCATTTGCTTTGAAAGGAAAGCACCAAATACGAACAGAGAAACCATGAGATAGCTGAACGTAAAGGATCGTCGGTTCTTCTAACATACATGTCATTGCAAACTTCTGGTCAATAGTTGAGTAATATTTTGCCTATGTTGTCACGTGTAGGATGGTACGCGCGACAAAGTGACGGGTTCTAGTTCGGATGATTGGTTTTATTAGCACTTTACTTGCAACCTCTCTTAACCACATTTAACACTGCGTTACCGCTGTTTCCACTGTTACACACACACACTAGGATTCTCTGTCTTTACTAGTCGTCTCTAGGCAACGGATCTCAGCACAGAAACTAGCACTTCAAAACACTATGAAGTCCTCTTGCTATTTCTTGTTGAATCACTCTGGAAACGAACCGCACTCTGCTGAACTCAAAACTGAACTTCCCATGGCTGTCTCCTACCCAGAACTCACTTGAACGGAACTGCACTTAAAACTGAAAACTGTTCAGAGTCAGATTCAAAGTCACACTGTGACTGGCGGTCAGTCAGTTAGTAAGCCTTGGTGTCGAGCCCGATGTGGGGCTCATGACCAGAAATTTGTTACTGTTTGACAGTTACGGTCTTGTTATTGAGGGGCGGCCTCTGTGACGAGAGGACGGGTCCGTCCTTTGTATATGCTGCTGGCCTTTGCCATCGCAGTCTTTCTCAGATGCGAGTCCCTTGGGACTAGGGACCGTATATTACTGTCTCAGATTTGAGACTTCCATTTTCGTCACCTCCTACGGCTCGAAAGGTCACGGTGGAGGTATTCGACCTCCACACGGGTATGAAAACTTTTATATCTGTAACTGTCGTTAAATAACCTCCGCACCGACCACGCAGAAGACACAGCATCTATTGTTGAAACGTGTCTACCGAACCATTTTATTGCAAAGTTCGCTGCATGGGCCCCTTAGGAAGCCAGTCACGTGTTAGCTACGTCACTAGCCCATTGTCGAGCGTTTCTCTAGCAACGAGTTATAATGATTCGTCCTATAGTTGCGTGCAACAGGCGTGACCAGAGTGGTTTGAACGGCTGTTGTACTGCGATGTGGAAAGCAAATGGAAAAACTACCACATTATCACTTTTCCTGGATAGTCTCTTTCCAAAAACAGAAGATCACATTAAGTGGAGGAACTGTTTTGGAAGAGACTGTGGACCTGTCATCTGACAGTTACTGATCAATAGTTGCGTGCGCTTACGTGAGTTGTTTGTCGCGCCGTTGCCTAACTATAAACGTTACAATTTTTTCCCCCCTGTGGCGCTACGGCCCCAATTTGGGCCTAGGCCTACCTCCATGAAACTCTCCGTTTCACTTCTGTTTACTAGATCTTACACATATGGTAGGACTCCTTGGGCGAGTGATCAGCTCGTCGCAAGGCCTCTACCTGTAGACAAACACAGAGGAGCGCACACAAACATCCATGCCCTGAGTGGGATTCGAGCCCACGATTCCGGCTTCCGAGCGAGCGAAGACAGTGCACGCCTTAGACGGCTCGGCTACCGTGACCGGCATAAACGTTACAATACTAACCATTATCTGCGAACTTACCACTCTCAGAGCCTATTCTTTATGAGATGGTACACGTTTTCGTATTAAGAAGTCAGAAGTTTGTTTGTTTATTTGTTTTTAAATATAAGTGTAAGTTGTAGAGCATTTCGATAAAATTTTCATAATCTGCTCGCAGAAATGCATTGAATCCACCCAGATGTACACTAAGGATACATTCAGTGTTATATATGCCGTCAATGGTTCGGGTGAAAGTGGGTCGAAAGTGTTGATGTTCAAACCCTGTAATTGCACAGCGTTAACATTCCTCTTTTAATGGGAAAAGCTCACCGTAAATGAGCAGATAATCACGTGACCACTATAGTTCAACGGTAACTCATATACTATGATTCGGGTTATTTAGATGCAAACATTGAATTATGGACAATTCTCCTGTATTATGTTCTGTTAACAATGAACATTTACGTACGCAGAGGAACAAGCTGCGTCCCGAACTTCCGGGAACGTCACTTCAACATTTCATGTAATCTCTTGCATGAGAGACTTTCACAAACCACCTCGCATGAATAACCTTATTTACGTGTTGTTGACTGTAGGAAAATTGATATAATTATCTGGGCAGAGAATATGGCTGCTGCCTTTATACCAGTATCTACGTCTAGATCTGTATAGAGGCATATGAAAGTGTTTTCGTTTATAAATAAAATATGGCAGCTCCTCAAAAGTAAGACTCATTTCTATGTGTACTCTACCCAACACTATGAAAAATAAACATGCAGTGGAGAACACACAGAATTACTAGGTTTTTAGACTTTTTCCCATCATCCGGTATTCTAGAGAATAGAAAATATGACGTTTCAGAAACTGGATTTCTTTCCGTCCTCAGGTAAAAGGGTGAAGACACTCAGTTGAGCCCCTTAGAAAGAGCTAATCTCAAGCGCTGGACAACCCTGTCAGATTTTCACACCAATTTAATCACTTGAGACTGGGCTAATCCTGCGGGAGATAACAAGAAGATACACAATAAAAATTGTGATAAATGACGCAAATACATGGAACTGGGAAAGAAAAGTAGGTATTAATTTTTGCTGCAAACATAACAAATAAAACCAAGTACATGAGCACCAATGCAAAGAAGTCCAGCAATTCTGTGTGTTACACACCATCATCAGAACCCTCTAGAATCTACATGCAGTGGGGAAGTTTCATGTTTCCGTCCGTCACTCTTTCTGTTTCTCATCCTTCAGTTTCATCACAGAAATATGCAAGTGACTTCGCCGATATTTACTTTGGGTGTATGAAGGTTGTCGGACATTTTCTTTCTGTTTTACTTCACATGAAACTAAATTTGATTTTAAATAAATTTTCTCTCAAAATATTCATTGCGAAAATAATTAGTATGTAGCATAAATTGGGGTTCCAGTTACTACCTATAATTTATTTATATATTTTCGTAATAATGTATATTTAAGGAAGTAAAATTAAAATAAATTACATATTTATTGAATGTCCTGTCATATTTTTATTTGTTTCTACAGCAGCATAATATATTAAACAATGAAATGTGGGTTGCAGAATTTTCATTAGCTTCGTGACAAATCGTTTTAGTTTTTAGTAAATGAACACAAAGGCGAACGAGGCTACCTTTCATGTAGATTTATGTGCTCTGATCTAAAATAAAAGAATTCTACAGCACGATCATGTACATTTTAATCAAATAAATATTTATATACACGTACATGTAAATAGTCAGATGGAAGGAAGTTCTGTTTAAATATTATCGAGAAAAAGGGACATTGTTTTGCTTGTGTTTTAGAGCTCATTATTGATTACTAAATACATTAATTCGCAAATTTACACAAAGCATCACTTCGGCTTAATTATCTACAAAACCGTAGTATATATGGAAAATATGGCTTGAACATGAAGCATATATTTCTTTTCTCTCCATGTCTGCCCGAATCATCTCTCGCTACGACAGATATTTAATGAGACATGTACTGAAACCCTGGTAGGTCTTTTATGTAAAGTGTCCTTTATGTTTGTCCGAAGTTAACCACGTTCCTATTGTATCAACAATATTTCAGAACGACTCCCCAACACCAAATTTACTGGCAGTTTCTAGTTGCTTCACGCTCAGGGACGAAACTGCGCACCAACGTACGAGGGTAGGGGATATAATACACTCTTCTGAGGGTTGCGACTGGACCTACCAGCTTCCTGTTCATGGAATTTTATTNTATATGGAAAATATGGCTTGAACGTGAAGCATATATTTCTTTTCTCTCCATGTCTGCCCGAATCATCTCTCGCTACGACAGATATTTAATGAGACATGTACTGAAACACTGGTAGATCTTTTATGTAAAGTGTCCTTTATGTTTGTCCGAAGTTAACCACGTTCCTATTGTATCAACAATATTTCAGNACTAAGAAGTCAGCGAGCGGAAGACTTATTGTGTGCTTTCGATACTTAGTGAGTGCTGTAGTACAGTTATATTTGGAGCGTGTAATTCAGGGAGATTTGTATAGCTCCCGCATTATTAGTACGTGAAGACTCTTGAAGAGAGTGTTAAGAGATTTTGTTGTAGGGTTTGTAAACTGTGGAAACCCGTAATATTGCGATAGTTAATTGTAGCCGTTATTTGAAGATTGTTAAATAAACCAATTAACCATCTCTACGGCGTCTTCTGTAACGAAACACGTTACAATATTTTAAGATCATAAATACACCATCTATAATGCAACTTTCTACGAAAAAACTAACAACAAAACAACAATGTGCCTAAGGTATGCCGCACACCGGCATGCGTCAAGACACATAAGGTAGGCGGCAAACCGGCATGCGTCAAGACATGTAATAGTCAAGACACGATGTCTGCGACATGACTGCAAAGAAAGGAACACAGTTGAAACGAACCAGATTATGAAAATCGCCGCACACCAGCCTCAGTCATGATACTGACGTCAGCTTCATGCTGACGAATCACGAATGAAGTAATACTGCGTCTTTTGTCTCATGTCTTGATGCTTGTCTTGACGCAGTTTGTGTGCGGCCGCCCTAGCAGTCAAGATATGATATCTGCGACATAACGCAAAGAAAGGAGCAAGTTGAAACGAGTGAGATTATGAAAACCGCCGCACACCGGTCTGTATCATGATGCTGAAGTCAGCTTCTTGCTGACAAATCACGAATAAGCAAGACTGCGTATCTTGTCTCATGTCTTGATGCTTGTCTTGACGCAGTTGATATGCTGCCGCCCTAAGGGCACAAGAGACAAAGTGTACAGTGCAGTGGTCCCCCCAATAATAAAAAATGTTGCCTGATGATGGTCCATGTGTGGCCGAAACATGTTGCAACAAGGAATGAATGTATATAGTAAATGACATTTTAAAGTAAATAACAAGCACTTTAGTGTATTAAATATATTTTTAATGTCTTTTATATAAGGTTATTTTTGTAAGATTTTAGGCTTTCACGGCAGTCACTATGAAGAAAGCAGTCTTCTGGGATTTGGCATCGTGTATATGTGGTATTAACCGACGTTTCGGAGGAACGTATCGCCTCCATCTTCAGGGTAGAAGGAAAAATATAAGAAATCCGCAAGCGAAGAGGCCGTGAGAACCGGTAAAAANTATACACGATGCCAAATCCCAGAAGACTGCATTCTTGAAGGTTATTGTTGCATTACAGACGGTATACCTACGATCTAAAAATGATACTACAATGTAACGGGATGCTGAAATATAATATTTTCTGACCAGTACACTTTGTCTTAATTCGAAATGTCTGTTGAAACAACGCCATTCAGGCAATACTGACTTAGAGTGTCAGATTCTGCCCGTCTCGGTATGCTTGACTGTAAATTTGTTGATATGTTCTTTGAGGATGCGTTTCGAGATTTGGAGTTATAGATTTCTCTTTAAGGAACTGTAAAAGAGATTCATTTTAATACAAGGCTAACATATAAATTCAGGCTTCACTTCTTTTGTTTCTTCTTGAAGACAAGTTACATAAAATTCTTTGAAGAGAAAGACAGAAGTAGCAGTGAATTGACTGCAGATGTGAGTTAATAAAGAAGGAAATGACTGAACGAGGGAACTTTTTTTGCAGGACAAGAAGACGATGAAAAAAGATCAATGTAAAGAACAGATGTGGACTAAGGAAGCGTAAAATTAAGGAAGAAGGAATGTTACCAGGTTTAAAATGAAAAGAGAGAACAAAGAACTGCTGGAGGAATTCTTAATAAGCTTCAAGCTAGAAATTTTATTGAACTGATGGATTTATAAGTTTATACGAAATATTTTCTATAAGGTGTTTTAGTGTCAGGTTTTCATAAAAAAAAAGTGCGTGAGTGCGTGTGCCCGAGCATATTTACCTTCGTTTGTGCCTTACACCTTAAAGATTCACTTTAATTGATACATTATGCTTAATTTATATTTGTATTTTAAAAGTTAATGCATATGTATTGCTATCAGAATTGGAAATAATATTAATAATTCAGTTCTTAATAATAATAATGGTCTATAATTATGAAAACTAGTGTAAGCCAGTGTAGTTTTGTGGAGGAGGCTTGTTTGTTAAAAACTTTGCACCTCTGTCTTTTTTTGACGAAATATGAGTCACTAATGAAACCTGCATTTCAATGAGGCTACATGTTTTGGGGTGAATAATATTTGTTTCATAATACAATTTTTCTCAGAGATATAATTGAGCTCAGAAGTTTCTTCCGATTAGTAATTAGAGGAAACAAAACGCGACACAAGTCATATAACAGTTTCGCTCTTTGTGACCAGTCACATTTTCTTCTGCACTGCACTGACAGTTTGTCTCTATTTCGTAACATTCTGAGTAGTAATAATGCTACACAAGGTACGCGGATCTGGATAAGACAACGCCTACACATAATTCCACATTCGTCCTTTATAGTTTCAAACTCATTTCATTCCAGCAAAGTTTGTTCTGCAGTTACTTAGTTTCTTCTTTGCATAGAATCATGATTCTATACACAAAGAGACACTGCATTATATGTACTGAAACTTTCCATGACATTCTTCGCTATTCATCTTCTTCTTCTTCCAATCTGAGAACTAATTTGAAAGGCCATCCCACAACTCAGCACTTTACTTTGTATGGCATCGGTTCGTAGTTTTATATACATTTGAAACAAGCGAAATTTAATTGTGAAGTTCACTTTCTTTACTATTTCATTTCAGTACATAAGTTTATAACTGTGAGGCACGCGGTAGCGTAATTGAGGTACTATGCTACAAGCCGGAAGATCGCGGGATCGAATCCCGATGAGGGTGATTTTTTTCAATTTACCTAATCCTTACAGCAGCATTATGGCCTTGGGGTCCACTCAGCCTCTAACAGAAATGAGTACCGGGAGTCTTGCTGAGGGTAAAGCGCGGCCGGCGCGTAAGGCTGACAACCTTACCGCCGTCTGTGAGCTGACTGTCTAGAGAAAATGTGGAACCTCAACATCTCACAACCATATGGGCCTCCATGGCCTGTTATAGGGATATATTTACTTTACTTACAATATAAATTACCCAAATATAACAACCGTATTGATACCGCGACATAATAATTTGTTCATAGATATGGTAATTATTATAATAATAATAATAATATTAATAATTACTATTACTTATGTCTATGACAAGATTTTTAAGTACATATTACTACTACTGACCCTCTTTTCTACAAGCCGGACGTGGTTTCATAAAACTATGAACACTGCCATATTTTTAACATATTACATAATCCAAAGAAATATGTGTATATGTACACACTTTACATAACAAATAGTCAGTAACAGTCTGTGTCTTCTTGAATTTTTAAGATGAAAATATCAAAGAAAGACCTGAGGACTAGTGTCTGAAAATGCAGTGTGATTCTAAATTATTGTCGGTGTTTCCGTGGCCTTTAATTTTCAAACCGGACAATAATTTAAAATCATCATGTATAATGTGTAGCTTGTGTACGTATCATGGTGTTCCCAGTAACTCAAATAACGCAAGATTCTGAATATCAAGAAATTGTACCTTCTCGGATATAACACCGTGTTGACTGGAAGAAATCAGTGGACATTTCGGAGGGACATGTACGCTCCATCGTTAGGGTTGATGAATGAGCCAAGCTTATTGCATGATCTATGCTAGGTTATATCTTGACTTGCTCTTCCACCGCGAGGAAGAGGAGTTATATTCTTCCGAAACTTGTGTTAACTGTCTCAGACTACACAGCGTTATATCCCACAAGATAGAATTGACCACAGTTACCGCTTTTATAACCTCAAATTCAGAATTCTGAACATCTGTTGAAAGTATTAGCTTCGATATGTTTAAATAGGAGTAGGACGAGGGAGCTAATGGACCGAATTGCTTCAAATATTAAGGTATAGTTTCTTTTGCTTCGAAGAACAGCGTAGAAGTTCACTTAATATGGACAAAGGAAATTATAGAGTACAATTCCAAATGTATGTCCGTGAAACAAATTGCAATAAGCCTAATAATATTGCTTTGGTCAAAAGAACTTCGATGTTCTTACGACAATACAATCTCATAAACCATTTGTTATTTGGCACATAATTTAGACTTAAGGCAGGTTACTGAACTTCAGTCGATTAAATTTTTCCTTTTTTTTTTTCTAATCAAGGTAATATTCTTTTCAGTCCAGGCAATATTTTGAAGGGCTATGATCTAGATCGGAAATTAATATTAAAATTTATAATCTGTGTGGGGGCGTTGTTTGAAGTGAACTGGTTTGTCATATGATCGGATAATAGACTCATGTGAGGACAGCGATACACGTACATGATCTATAATGAAGAGTTTTTCCAACAGCTGAATTAATATCTGCACACTACTCTTAGACATTGTGACCTGACGGCTGAAGTCTGAGGTCGCTGTTGGTAGTTACCAGTCCACAGTCTTGAGTTGCATTGTTAGACGCTGTTACCAGGCAACGACTGTTGCATACATAGAGGATTTAACATTTGCAGTAGTGATCATCAGAGTGTGAAAAGAAGTGACAGTGTAATACTTATTTGTAGTCACGAGTTAAAAGTGTTCACCCAATAATCAATACAAACACCGCTTGTGGTCGCTAACACGTGGCGATATCGTTGCTCTAGAGCACTGTGTTTAGTCCTACAGTAAATCACTGAGACACTCAGCAAGCCTCTCAGAGAACTAACTTGCTAACCGACTACACTGTCAGGTATTGAATTAATCAACCAGTCAGCCAATTAGTCAGTAAGGAAATCCAACGTAGGGAATCGTTTGTGTCAAGTATTGTGGGTCTGCTGTTAGAGTGACCAATACCAGTCACGTTCGCGTAATACGTACATTTGGAGAAACCACACGTACGGACTTTCCGAACTATGCCCAGTGTTCCAATTGGCTTTCGAAAGTGATTATTAAACATTTGATTCTACATACAATCACATATTGCTTTGGTTTAACATTGGTGACTACAGTAATTACCATTGTGATATTGGGGACATGTAATTCGCTTCGTCACAGAGCATATTTATTGTATTGAAATCCTCTAGATCAAACCATTATGATACAGGTCCAATGTAATTACTGAAACCCGTGTTCACTTTGACCTGTTATTTTATACCGAGGTAATGAACTTCATCACCGCATGTATTATGGTTGTGTCTGGTTATTTGTTTACGGTATCTAATTGACCTATATTCTGCACTAATTCTCATTTTCAGAACCCTCGCATAGGTACACCTTATTCCCAGGAAACAATCAGATTACACCTCTTTAATTTCTGAATTATATTCACTTACTTCGGATATCCAGCGGCGATTTCTTTTTGGCTCGAAGTGTGTCTTCCAGTCATTTCTAGTAGGTCTAGGTACGTGCTTATATGTAGGTGGAACGTAAAGTGCAGTCAGCAAGATTTTGCTTCAGTCAGCTCCATGACACATAATCCGTTTTGAGCAGTTGACTTCGCTCAGGTAACCAAGATATTCCCTGTTTTTATGAAAAACAAAAGTTCATTTTAGTGTTCAAAGGACCCATCATTTGTTACCTTCCTAAAAAAGGTAAAAAGACTATCCTTATAAGATAGAAGCTGAGTCGACTCCGGGGCCATAGTGCGGCTGGAAGGATTAGGGAAATTGAAAAAAAATCTACCTCATCGGAACTCGAACCCGCGACCTTCAAGCTTGTAGCATAATGTGCCTCAATCAACTACGCTACCATGTGCCCCTTTCTTACGTCTCTAAGAAGCATGAATCTTGTTAGCACCCTTACGACTCATACTATTTCCTTAAAATCCATTAAATTTTATAATCTCATTCACGCGCCCGTCTCCAAACATAGAAACAAAAAGTACAGCAATAAAATACACTGGCTTTAAATAGAATTAATAACGACCAAGATAATTTGGGAGATAAGTCTGTGCCAGTTTTGTAGATGAATTTCATAAAGTCAGAACCAGACACACTACGTGAATTAATATTTAATTGCTTATATTACAACCGTCAACACAATAAATAATGTGGGAATATCTTCAATAAAGACAAAAGGTGGTAGTATATGTCTTTCATATTTAATATATATATATCTGTAACAGTGCTACATGTTTCGACCATTTAATTGGATCATGATCTGATACTTATGACCATAACTCAAATGATTAAAGTATTGGTTATAATACGGATCCATATTTTTGCAACAGATGGCTGCATTGCTAGTGGATATATATTTATATATTTGGTATATATCTACGAATATAAATGGTACAAAATTGTTTCTTCTATTTAAAACTCAGGTTTGATGCTGTGCTTGATCATGTGCCTGATGATGACCTAATTATATTGTCGAAACATACAGCACATTTACATTTATATTGAACACACAAGACATACACCAATATCTGTTGCCTTTATTGAAGGTAATCCCATATTATTTGTGTTGTCGATGGTTGTAATATAAGCAGTTAAATATTATGTACCTATCAGGATGCAGTCTATAAAGTTTACGTGAATTAAAATACGTTTCAGCGAAACCTACACTAAATTTCGAGTGTATTTCTCTCACGAAGAGTTCTCTCTTCTGGGATATAACGTCGTGCTGTCCGCTGAAAGTCAGCAGACGATACGGAGGAACATGTCGCCTCAATTTTTAGGGATGGAAACATAGTTCAAGCAAGAAACCAGCATGAAGCAGCCAACAAGCAGGCTTCGCTTGTTGCTTCTTGTGACATGTTCCTCCGTGTCCTCGATATCCTCCCGGCGCACTGCAGAGCGTTTTATTCCACAAGACAGACCTCTCCATAACCAGTGCTTTAAGGACATAAAACCTTACATATCTCTCATATTTTCCTGTTATCTGTGGTCCGAAATGGGGCGTGGGGACAATTTATCGGTATTGACGTTAACAGCAGATGAAATTCCAACAAGGAGATCCGAATAGTAATTACGTAGCCCGAACTAATCTCACTTGGCAGCGCTATAGCTCAAGCGGTTAGTCGCTGGGTTCCCACCGCGGCGGCCCGGGTTCGATCCCGGGTCTGGTCAAGTAGGGTTTGTGGTGGACAAAGTGGCGATGGGGCGGATTTTCTCCGAGTACTTCGGTTTCCCCTGCCAATCTTCATTCCACCAAATTATCTAGCATCATAATCACCAGGGGCAGGCTACAATAGGCCAATCAGTGACCACCGTGTCGAGTGGACCCAACTGGACTCTACTCCCCACTAAGCGAATTAAAAAAAAAACTCAGTTCTTAAAAATCTTCTGTGGTTGATGTCACATGTGGTAGATTGCACTCCCAATGCTCTTCAATTCCATTCCAGTTTGAAAGCTGTTTGTAGTTTCATAATACCATAACTGTACACATCTTAAAGGACAAACCCTTACCGCCCATTTGCTGGTGTCCCTGCTTACATATCTAGTCGAACGAAAGGCAAAGCTTTCAACCTGAAATTCATTCTTATAACGCTGATATTTATATGTTCGGAAATACACGTGTGTACTGGTAACGTAGAGAGAACTACAAGTACAACTATCAGGAAATTAATGCATCTATGCTACATGCCCACATCTTGGATGCCTAGTTGTGTACATATATATTTATGGAATCAGACCTCTGAGCTAGCAGAAGACAGCCGGCATCCCGTTGCATGCAAAACGTGGGTAAACTGATGTATGATGATCGCTGTTGATAGACCCCACCGTCATGTAAATCTGTCACTGTCAGGTCTCATTTCACTTTGTTCTGCGTTTTCAGTGCAAATAGAACAGCTGGTTCATTATCTTCCTGCATCCATATATTGGAAAGTGTATTACGTCTCCTCACATTCAGTTGCTCTTGTCACTTCGTCACTTCACGTGGTTTCTCTTCTGCTCTTTCCACTCATTGTCTTTCATTATTCCTCAGTGGAACATCAACTCCATATTCAGAAGTGGCATTAACATAACGAGAGAGTGTGAGTGAGTATAGGCAGCCCGCCTCGACTCTCACAGCTCAGTACCATTCATCTGGCTGCATAGCTACTGGGCTCTATTTTAGCTAAAACAGTGCAACATTTGTGTTGCTATTCACGTGTATGCCTACCCTCATCTCTCTATGGCTCTACAGCCCTTTGGACCTTGGCCGCTTTTTCAGTTTCTAGAGTTATACACAGTGGGTAGGACTCCTTCGACGAAGGATCAGACAATTGCAAGACCGCTACCTTCACGCAGGACAACACAAACAAAGAATAAACTCACACATAGACATCCATGCCTCAAGTGTGATTCGAACCCACGATCCCAGTATTCGAACGGGCAAAGACGGTTCATGCCTTAGACAGCGCGGCCACTGTGATCGGCTTGGTTTTCTGTAAACGAGTTTATTTATTACAGAGATGAAATGGCGATTTTGCGTCTGATTATAAATCGTGTTAACTGTTATGGAAAAGGTATAAATATTCGTTTTGTCAAAACAGTCTCATGGAATTTGAATGGACATAAATAATAATTAAAATGAAAGGACATGAGTTCATACTTGATATGAATTTTAGTAATTGTCATATTGGTGAAATGAAACTTCACAATAAAGCCCTTGAAGCTGATGTGCTGCAGATAGATGTTAGCTTAACGACTGGACCATCTATCGTGTTTTCATCACTTCCCCATAGTTTCCTTGATGCTAGAATACACCTTGTATTTGTATTAGTCAGATCTCAGGGAAGTAACGAATTACATACGTAGATATGGTATGCAGTTCTGTGTAATATGAGCGTCGCAGTACATAACATTGTATTTAACAATCCTGTTGTATTAATATACCAATTATTTCATATAATAGGGGCACGCAGTAGCGTAGTTGGTTGAGGCACTATGCTACAAGCCGGAAGGTCACAGGTTCAGGTCCCGATGAGGTCACTGGATTTTTTTCAATGGACCTAATCCTTCCAGCCGAACTATGGCCCTGGGGTCGACTCAGCCTCTAACATAAATGAGTACCGGGAATATTCTTGGCGGTAAAGGGTAGCCTGCGCGTAAGGCTGACAACCTTGCCGCCATCTGTGAGCCGATTGTCTGGAAAATGTGGGACCCTCAACGTCTCACAACCCAATGGGCCTCCACGGCCTGGTACAGGAATACATTTACTTTCAACTATTTTTATATAATATATTTCCTTCTCCAATGCAACTTATTATTAGTCTCTCTTCTTCTTGAAAACATATTTCGGCTCTATACAACCATCACCACGTGTCTTCTATTTCGCTAAAATTGTTACACTTTATGGCACGTCAAAATTGTATATAGCGTGTGAACGCGTTATTTCTTTATTAAAATAAACTTACCTTAATTAAAATTAAGTAGAACTAGTTAAAAATAATATTCCAGCGTTATTCTGGTGATCGTCGTCCATTCGTCGAAACGATATTTGTTTGAGGTCTCCTGTATTGGATTTATTTGCGTTGCGTTTTCTGCGGCTTGGGTGTTACACGTGTTATTGTGTAGTTCCTAACGTGTTGGTGTAGTGTTATCACTTTCATTAAGTACGCCCCATTGACTGTAGGTTCTTCACCCTTCATGTGTAGTTGTGTTGCTAATCGGGTTGCGTATATATATATATTATTCACTTCACAAACTTTTGTTTCCTTGAAAATGTTCATAGTATCGAAAAGTTTCCCTCTTCATGCCGACTTTGAAATTTCGAAAAGAAAAAATCTGCAAATCTGAAAATGTTCCATAATTCCCTATATTTCATTAATTTAAGATGTCTTTTTGAAATGTCCGTTATTTCAAACACTGACCAAAAGTTTAATGTTTTCGAAAAACTTGAGAATATTTAAAATTTTCTACATTTATGTATTTAGAATTTTTTAAATATTTTTATTAAATCATTCTTTGACATTAACATACACTATTCTTAAAACCATTAAATATTTTTTGGAAAGTTCTGAAAATATTTTAGATTATTCCTCCAGTCACTTTGTGCAGAATTTTTAGACTGAATCACCATGGAATTAGAAGCAGCTAGTTAGGTTACCGCTTATCCTGATTTAAATTTTCGTGCCCTTCCTCAGTCTGTCTACGCGAGTGCAGATATAGTCACATAAAATGGGCCAGGATCACCTCGTCTGAATTCCTTACGTATTCAAATTCCATTTTGCTTTTCCCATCTCAGTTTAAGCAATGTCTGCAGGTGAAGCAGAATTTTTAAGTAATCTAAGAACCAACCATCTTCCTGCCTCTCTGCTTGCCGGGTACTGGTACCATTCTGGCATGAAAAGATACAACTTCGAGTGCGATATATATCGATGGGTTTCATCTGGATACAAGCACATATTTTCGGTTCCTTTTCTGAAAACTTTGAACGATTAGATGTGGGGATCTTGCTCCCTGCTGCGTCTGTGTTCGAGACAGCGAAACTATATATACATATCCCACTCATAAAGACATAGGCTACTGCGTGCGCCCTGAGATTTGCTACGGAGTTGTTGCTTCAGGAAGGAAATAACAATAAGTCGTGTCTTTTTTTCCTTACGTCAGTCTTTTGTTACACAGAAATTACATGTTATGGGAATGCATAGGCTGTGTGTGTGGTTGAATGGAAAACATACACGTACATATACTGTCACGTATTAGGGACTTCAGTGACTTTTAAAGCGGGTTTTGGATATGATGATCGAATTTATTGGACCTTTATACAATTTGTTACAACATTTCACAAAAACACGTCTATGGCTAGCAATGAACATCTACTTTTGTGGCTTATTATTGTAGGTATTACCTAACAACGGCTTGTTTACCAAGAATCGCTTACCGCGGGAAAGTGTTTATCGAGCAGTTGCTTAGCAGTGGGTATATGCGTCACAATATATATATATATATATTCACATTTCAGAAAACATATGAAGAAAAATTCCCTAAAATGGCCAAAAATGACAAGAAATACCGTTAAAAGTCCAAAAATTTACCAAAAAAATACCCCAAAAAATGAAAAAATTACCTTAAACCTAAAAATGTCAAAAAATGACAAAAAATTACTTATAAAATTTACATTTCTGTTACCAGCAGCTCATATCCGAGATTTATATATTTAAGAGCATCGCATAGGATACAAGGAAAAAAAAGATGACACGTCATCAAAATCTGGGCCCTGGTAATAATACATAGGCCTAATCATAAACATAATAAGCATAATTAATATTAAGGTATAAAATCAATAGCCTGATCGATTTTGCTCAGTTACGGCAGGTATTCCAACACCGTAACACGCAATTCCTAAGAGATAATGCATTATATAACTGGGACATCACAGGAAACAAGTATAGAGGGCGTAAAAATAAATCGCATAAAATATATGGAAACAGAAACGACTGTCGGAGATCCTCTTTGGCTTTTCAACGAGAATGGCGAACATGAAAAAGAGCTACCATGTTCTATTCATGTAAAAGCAAGGTCTGAACCAATATTGACTTCAAAAGCGCCGATTTGAGAAGAAAGGGAAGTGGAAAACGGCAGAAAAGTACATGTGTACATGGCTACTGCAGTGTGAACATGGGCGGCCCAACTGTAGGGTGAAAGGAAAGGGCTCGGCACCCAAGGGACGGCAGCGGACGGTCCCCTCCCCCAATGCTTCGACCACATCGATGCTACAACTTTTTTAGTGGAAGGGTAGCAGGAAGGGGGGGGGGCATTCTCCATTGCAACAATGAGCTTTCGACAGAACATGGCCAAATCCAATTGAGTGAATAGGGCAGGCCGAGAAAGGCCACAAGGGATGGGGCGTGGGCAGGGACTTAATAGTTTGTGGTATTTGCTTCAGAATTGAATGCTTATATCCGCAAGACTGAGTAAGAAAATAAATTGAAGATTGGAAAAGTTCATAAGGCATTTGAAGAAATAACATTCTGTCCTTCGAACTGTACGCTTAAACTAGTTTACCTTATATTCTGTGATGGAATTTGGCCTAAACTTTGGATATATGACGCTCTTTTAAACGACATTTTCTTTATATAATTTTATTTAAAATTTTATCGTTTATATCTCTTACTATGACCAGTAATTTGCCCTCTTGAATATATCAGGAAGAGATACTGTGTTACCCGCACAATACTGACCTAAATTGGATTATCTTAATTTAATGATACCATTTCAAATGGTAATCAAATTTCGGATTTTATTGTCACGTGTATTGCCATTGCTAGGCAAGGGGTCACTAAACACATTCCCGTAACACACGTGCACGAAATAGTAGGACCTTTATTACCAGGAATCAGCGCGGTAAACATCCCTTCGCAACAGTAGAGGAAGTTGTGTTTTCTATATTGTCCGCGCCACGAATTCTGACGCGCGATATTTGTTTCCTGTAGATCTATGCCAAGTCTCTATAACGAGAGTCTATAGCTAGGAGATTTCCTTTATCATTCTTCTTCTTCTACTTCTTCTTCTTGATTTATTCCTGTTGCTCCCACTTGGAGCATAGGCCATCCGTAAAACGCTTCGTTTCACTTCAGTTTCTTAATCCTAAGGCAGTCGTCAGGACTCCTTGGACGGGCGATCAGTCCGTTGTAAGGTCGCTAGCTACCAGAAACCCAGAATAAACAGAAACGGACATCCATGACTTGAGTGGGATTCAAACCCAGGATCCCAGTGTTCCAGCCGGCGAAGACATTTCATGCTTTAGACCGAGCGGCCACTGTGATCGGCTCTTTACCATTTTTTCCTCTTTGATGCTACAGTCTCAATTCGGGCCTTGGCCTACCTCCATGAAACTCTCCGTTTCACTTCGGTTTAATAGATCTTAAACATTCGGTAGAGCTCCATGAGGGGGGGGGGTGATCAGCTCGTCGCAAGGCATATCTACCTGTACACAGACACAGAAAAACGCATGCGCACACACCCACACAAACATTAAACATCAGTGCCCTGAGTGGAATTCGAACCCGCGATCCCGGCTTCATAGCGAGCGAAGGCAGTGCATGCCTTAGCCCGCTCAGCTACCGTGACCAGCCCTTTACCATTACTCCTATAAAATGCGTATATTGAACGTTATGCTACCTTTAGATAGAAGAACTTTTTATATTTTAACAGGGAATTTATCTGTATTTAACAACACGAAATTTCCCATCCGTCCGATCACTCAGCATTCTCTTGATGTGCTACAGCCACTTATTAAAATGAGCGCCAATCTGCCATTTTGTTGAGTTATTCATGACGTCATACAAATTTTTTTCCGTTGTCGATTTCCGTTATTAGTATTACTGAACAGGCGACAAGTCACTGGCTACTTGCCTGCTGCTCCGTTCTGCTCAACTGCGATGTTTGTTTCGCCTGGCTTCTATTCGAAGCTACCGATACATCTCTGAGTTAAAGATTCTGTACCTAACTCTATGGAGTAAGGTCCATCTTGAGAAGCTACTTATTGCTCAGCTGGTCAAGGAACTTCCCTCTTTTCATGTTCGTGTTAACTAGAATCCGTTTCTGTTCCTTGTCCTCAGCTGGACCAGTCTGTTTAACACCCTTGTATCTTATTTCTGTAAGGCATATTTTTATATTAACATTCCACTTGCGCCTGGGTCTCTCAAACGATACCTCGTACCTTGGTTAATTGCTTAAAAGAAGAAATAATCATATCCCAGTAATGTCATCACATGGAATATCTTCCTGCGATACGTGTAAAAAGTAAAAAAGTAAAGCTATCCCTGTACCAGGCCGTGAAGGCCCATAGGGTTGTGAGACGTTAAAGGTCCCACATTACCTTGACAATCGGCTCAAAGATGGCGGTAAGGTTGTCAGCCTTACGCGTCGGCCGCAATTTACTCCCCAGGAAAATGATTTAATTAATTCTTGGTACTCATTTCTGTTAGAGGCTGAGTAAACCCCAGGGCCTAGTGCGGCTGGAAGGATTAGGTCAACTGAAAAAAAATCCACTGACCTCATCGGAATTTGAACCCGCGACCTTCTGGCTTGTAGCTTAGCACAATCTTACACAGCCCATTCCGTCCATATGCTTGCAGCTATACAGTACAGAGGAACGGCTGACCCAGCAAAATAGGCTGCTACAGTGGAAGTTGAGTTATGAGATGATACAGGAGCTACTCAGTATTTAAACGCAGGAGAACTAATCGTTTTTGAGTAGTTTTGTAACGGATACACAATCAGTAGGGAAAGTCTGAAGAATGCAGGACGTTAATACTTTAACGCACAGTTATCACGCCTATCGCCTGCCTTAGCAATAGAAACATTTTCAATAGATTGCTAATGATTCTCAGCATAAAGATTCATTATTTATCAAACACCATTATCTGATCTGATAGATACATTTTATGGAGACGACTTTTTTTTTTAGAGAGAGTTATGAACTGCATTAGAAACTATGACTCAGATGAACTCCTTCAAATCCTGATAAAGTGGTATTGAATCAAACAGCAACAGACCGGTTTTTCCAACGTCCATGTGTTTATACTCTTTTGGGTTACCTTTAATATTACCTTAAGTCTGCATATCTTCGTCATAAACCCACGTCTTTCTGTGTGTATTCTTTGACTTTGTTATCGATTTTAACTTTCTTTCTGAATTATAGCAGTGTCAGTTAATTCTGCCTGATCTCCTACAAGCCGAGGGGAAAAATATTGAGAATGTGGACAGATGGATCAGAGGTCCCTACTTTCATTGAATTGAGTAACGTGTGAAAGCAAGAATAAGAATAAGAAAATATATAAGTGGCTGCACGATTCCATTTCATTCGTGTTTGAATTGTCAGGGTTAACTTAACTCACAGCGTAACACTTTCTAAGAACAAAGCATATGTCTGTGTTCAGTGCTATGGTAGACCTTATGTACACGTAAAGAAACTCTAAGAACTGTCAATAGAATTAGTCAGTTCCTTGTAACAGTAAGTAAGCGCTGAGAGACGTACCTCAATCTGGGTACAAGGGATCTCCAACATATTGCACTGGATTCAGTTACACTGCAGTGAGTGCACATTCAGAAATCTGTTGCATGCAAGAAGGGGTTGTGGGCCTCATGAAGGCGAGAATACATCACCACCCCTTAGAACGATAGCTTAGGATATAGCGCTTATATGTCGCTCACAGTAGCCGAGGGGTCTAAAGCATATACTGTCCTCGCTCGCTTGGTAGCCGGGATCATGTGTTCGAATCTTACACAAGGCATGTATATTTGGTGTGTGTATCCGTTTATTCTGTGTTTGTGTTGACCTGTGTGTAGGTAGGGGCCTTGCGATAAGCTGATCACCCGTCCAAGGAGTCCTACCGCCTGTAAAATGATCATGAAACTGAGAAATCAGCTCCATGCTCCACTGTGGGAGCAAGAGGAGAGAAACAATTTTTTAATTCATGTGAAGAACTGAATTCACTAATTGTTTATCAAAACAATATTAACTATTGAATATGGTGCAATAAACCAGAAGTAGCCGCAGTAAAAGGGACTTAGTCCTACCCCACTAGCATTAAAATAAAACTACTGAATTTGTTCTGAATCTGATATCTGTGTTAAACTGAAAATAATGGTGTAGCATTAGGAGTAGAGAGATTAAGAATAATTCTGAGGCCCGTCTGTTACCATACCTGTCAGGTGTTATAAGAGTCATGAACTCGAAACCGTTCAGTTACGTCCATAAACATTTGTTATATAAATATCTTGTCCTCTGTGGTTGGAACGTTTCATGTGAATATGAGATGGTATGGAGAAGCTTGTACCGGTTCTCACGGTCTCCTCGCTTGCGGATTTATTATTTTTCCTTCTACCCTGAAGATGGAGGCGATACGTTCCTCCGAAACGTCGGTTAACACCACATATACATGGTGTCACATCCCAGAAGACTGCTTTCTTCATATTCACCGCCGTGAAAACCTCAAATCTTACATGAAATGATATATTATCCACTGTTTGTTTACATCCATTTGTCCTGTACCACTATACCCTACGGCGCATTTCGAATCCAAATTGTGTTCTAGATATAACATTCACAGAACATTTCTCAGTTGGCTTCTGTTATGAGAAGTGGATTTCAGTATAGTTCACACTGTATACACGAGACTTGCTCCCTCACCGTTTCAGTACCACGCACGAAAATTGATATTTAACAAGTAATTGTGTATTTCTTTGTAAAATTTTCAGTAGAAATGTGGTTTTATATAATAAGAAGGCTCCGAAATACACATTGTCATATGGAATTGAATCTTATGTACGTTTAGAAACCGTCTCATGAGTGACAGCATTGCTGTGAACGTGTGTAATATACTGTACACACGTGTCCGACACCTGGGCGCATCCCATGCCTTGGAAACGAGGGACCCTCTTAACACCGCTTCAAGACGTGTATTTTTTTTTAATCAGAAGAGAACGGCTCAGCCTTAAGGCTCATTTCTTATTCATGCACGATAAGACTTTGGAGAGTTTCCATTTAAATTCAAGTCTCAGAAAAAAAAAAAGTAGATTGAACACTGGGACAATTTAAACCATTGATAATTAAGAAATCGGTTTTCCCTGATAGAAAGACAGTAACGTATTTAAATAAATTTGAAAATCAGATTTTTCCAGATATGGATATTTCCTTCTATCTAATTTTGAAATTGACAGACTTTAATCTAAAGCTTATTATTGTTTTCCGGAAACAGCTACCGGCAAACAAAACTAGCATAAAACAGCGTTCTGTGATATTTGGGTTCTAACTGCAGTGAATATGAGGATTACTGTCTTCCTTAATGGTAGTCCATATAATCTCAAAGATCGTTACCAACGTTTCGTAGGAAATTTCTGCCTCCATCTTCAGGGTAGAAGTGTCTCCTTATCTTTTCTTTATATTAATTTTTGTGCATTATTGGATAAGTCACTTTCGAGTATTGATTCTGTTCTGCTAGTTCGACTGAGGTTTCTCATACTCACACTTTGTGTCTCCTGACAAGAGCTATGACGGGCCTAAGACCGCAACCACTTTCTTCGGCTTTCGTACAGGCTCGTCACTCCTTTCCAACTTTCCGGTGGACCCTGTGGAGCCCGCAGAATTCGGAATGCATCATTAAAGGCAACTGTGCGGGTACATGTCCTTACGCACCTGATCTGAGGCAGAACACGTATAGTTCGTCTTAACGGTAGAAGGCGGAGCTATCATTAACTGGATTATTTTTACAGATCAGTTCTGCAGGTTGAAAGTTCACTCCAACTTTTAATGCTCTTGGGCTGTATTATTTTGTCAGACAGTTTCGTTCATTAAATAGCATAAGATTTTGTTAAAGTTGCCTGGCTGAAACTCATTGTAACACTGTTATATAATTACCTGTTTTTCAGGCCGGTGATCTGTATAAAATACAGCCCATGCTCGGGTAATTCAGTAAATCTGTAGAATTATAATTGATGTTTAGTTATTTAAAGTATGCCGGTCACGGTAGACGAGCGGCCTAAGACATGAACTGTTTCGTTCGCTCGGAAGCCGGGATCGTGAGTTCGAATCACACAGAAGTAATTGATGTTTGGTGCGTGTATGTGATTGTTCTGTGTGTATGTTGTCCTGCGTTTAAGTAGAGGCCTTGCGACGGGCTGATCACTCGTCTAAGGAGTCCTACCGTCTGTAAAATGATAAAAAAGAACTCGAGACCATAAGCTATAAGAAGAACGGATTAAGTAAGTATTTAAAATATTATGTGTCTGTAAAATATTGTTTTTATTATATTTCATGTTTCTATCACAGAAAACCTCTTCAATGTTGCGATAAAATTTGTGAATTAAATTTGATCCCGGGCCTGGTCAAGTGGGATTTGTGGGGGACAAAGTGGTGCTGGGGCGGATTTTCTTCGAGTACTTCGGTTTCTCCTGCCAATCTTCATTCCACCAAATTATCCATCATCATAATCACGCGAGGCAGGCTACAATAGGCCAATTTGTGGCTGCCGTGCCGAGTGGACCCAGTTGGATTCCACCCCCCACTAAGCGAATTTTAAAAAAAGCCAGGCTTACTCTAAGATGAACCCTGAACAAGCTGAACAATTTAAGGAGATTCTTCGACGACTTCCGTTTTCAAAACACAACGCATAGAGCTGCGATTCCATAAATACAAGCACTGCTACAGCCATATACAATCTTTATTGCGCAATGAAGACCATATTTTAGCAGTGTTCGTATCATGTACGATTTTCCCGTCACAGCTAAGGCAGAATATTTTGCTTTTATTATTGCGTATGTTGTAATATGATATAGTGCCTACATTTCACGAGCATGTGCTAAAAATTGCTGCTTATTTTATCAAATTTCTACTGAGGTAAGCTCTTTGCAATATCAGAGAATATTATAAGTGCCTGGATCAATTTTACTCTGACTAAAAAATTGCCGTACCGTGTCAGTTGCAGTCAGTGCATGTGGTATTTTTTTATTGCTAGTGGGGTGGGACTAAGTCCCTTGTACTGCGGCCACTTCTGGCCTATTGTACCAGCCCCAGATGATAGGTGAGGGTGATTGTGGAGCAATTGGTGGAATGAAGATTGGGAGGGGAAACCGAAGTACTCAGATAAAACATGCCCCAGCGCCACTTTATCCACCACAAATCCCACTTGACCAGACCCGGGATCGAATCCGGGTCGCCGCGGTGGGAAGCCAGCGACTAACCGCTTGAGGTATGGTGTGGCCAACAGTGCATGTGGTAACTTTATTCAGCAGACACGAAGGGAAGGGAGCGCTTGGTGATATAGGTGGGTCTGGAAGGGGACACCAGATTATCCATTTAGAATGCAATGGTTACTGTATGCTTCACCAGGCCTAACATTAACAAACTGCATTTTTTCCTACGATGAGGTATGCGCTGAGGAGATTGACCTCGAGTAATGCTTGCTACCGTTCAGTCCAGAACCACTTGTATTCTCGTCTGCTGTCTAAATACCTAAATTTAGAATATACGAAACTATAATTTTGCCTGTTGTTCTGTATGGGTGTGAAAACTGGCCTCTCATTTTAAAGGAGGAACACAGACTGTGTTAGAGAACAGGTTGCTGAGAAGAATATTTGGACCGAAGAGTTATTAAGGGACAGGAGGTTCGAGAAAACTGCATAATGAGGAGCTTCATAACTTGAACTCTTCTCCAAGTGTAATTAGAAAGATCAAGTCAAGGAGGATGATATGGACAGGACATGTAGCACGAATGGGGGAGAGGAGGAATACATATAGAATATTGGTGGGAAAGCCGGAAGGAAGGAAACCACTGGGAAGACCAAGATGTAGGTGGATGGACAATATTAAAATGGATCTTAGAGTGATAGGATGGGATGGTATACATTAGATTGTTCTGGCTCGGGATACGGACCAGTGGAGGGCTCTTGTGAACACTGTAATGAATCTTCGGTTTCCATGAAATGCTGGTAAATTCTTGAGTAGCTGTACAATTGGCAGCTCCTCCAAAATGGCTCATCTCTTTGAGTGATGAGTGAGTGAGTTATGAACTGAATTTTAGGTATTATTTCGGTTGTTATAAGAAATGATTGATCTTCTTATTTGTTTCTTGGTCTCGTCTCTCGAAGCTAATTCCAGACTTACTCCTAACTGTATATAGAAGCAGATGAATTGTAGTTCTTTCATTCATCAGTAATCTGTCCTACGACAGGTCCACAGTCTCTTCCAAAACAGTTCCTCCACTTAATGCGATCACAAGCTTTCTCCTTCAAATAAAATTATCCTCTTCTGTCCCCAAGGTCATCCAGCATCTTCTTACGTCTTCTTCCTCGTCTTCTGGTCACTTCTTTCCTCCCCTCCGGTTTGTTTTGTCTCCAGAGGATGTAGATTTGAGAACCTAATTTCTGAAGTGGAATAATTCTCAAAATAAATTATTGCCCTGTTAAATATTCGAGTAATGTTGATTTCCTTCAATACCTGTCTTTTCATTTCAGGTACAAACATTTTCTTCGAAAGCTAATCATAATATAAGTACAGCACTGCAGAACGTCTTATTTTTTTCATGCATATGTCTGTCATTAAATAGTGTAAAATGGGGCCGTTTGCACAACAGTGATATCTACAGAATGAAGACAAAAATAGACAGTAGCGTATCAACATTTATTTATTATGCACAGGCGTTACGCTAAACGTTTTGACGTTTCCTAGGTCACCATCAGGCAAGTCACGAGAATATTCAAACTATGTTTTTGATTCGAGTTACTTTATTATTGATCCATATTTTACAGCAGGGTGCAT